>NC_051213.1:14052447-14404947 GCF_015220715.1 Pygocentrus nattereri
AACTTCACAAGCTGGAGTCAAGCTGGAGATTAGTACTGTCAGGCGAACCTGATATGCTGCTAGCCAGGGGAGGCCTGACTGGAGTAAACTGACTGTGTTGTGTTTGGAGGAGCTGGGCTAGTGCTAGTCTGTCTGCAGCTGAGGCGCAAACACTCTGGGTGCCCGAACCATGACAGCAGGCGGTGTGAAGCATTCCCTTTGCTGCTGCGAGCATCCAAAAGCAACCTTCTTGGCAGTACTCCAATTGGTATCAATCACAGTCCTCTAGAGGGCAGTGTGGTTATTCATTTGAATACATATGGCCAATTACACTTTTATGAGCATTTTGTGAGTCACCCCTTAGAGTCACCTCCTCCACTTCTGTCTTTCCCCTCTCTTTAAAAGTCTATGGTGATACAAAAGATTTTTGTCTCGCTCACATCTGCCGCTAGATCAGCGCAGGCTTTCTTATTTTGTTTCAAAATGGGGGCGCATCTGAACATTGTCGTCCAAATGGGTTGTTACATCACAGTTGTATAAATAGAACATCAGAGGCCATGCCAACAGGGAAGGGTAAAAACTGTAGCATGCTCTGAGCAGAAAGTGTCTCAGCAGTGCACTCTCATCGCAAGACTCTTCACTTTTAGGCTCGCTCCCTCGTCAACTTTTGCAGCTCCTCTGAAGAAAGGCCTGCAGCCTAATAGACCTAAAAACGGCTTCCACATCTCATCAACCAGACAAGGTTTCTGGTCTGCACGTTTCTAAAGAAAGCTTAGTATCTAGATTTTGAATGACATGCTTTCCTGAATTAGGCTAAGTGTGATATGTGATTGTCTAGGTCCACGCTTTCATTCAAGGCTCCGTCTTGTGACAGCAGTAATAAGTAGATTAGGTAGAAGTTCAGTGTCATTAGGCCTGACTGTTATGCGTGTGAGTGCTTGGCTGCTAAAGTGGCTGAGCGAGGAGGCTTTTACATGCCCTGCCACCTGGCAACCATGAATAGTGTAGATTAAAAGAGCAGGATGGGAGGGATGCCATGCCTGAATGGCAAAATGAGCTTAAATAAGCACACATAAACATAGACTCACACACAAACATTGGTATTCCTGTCTTTGTAGGGCACCATTACTACAAACATCTTGGTATAAAACTCTGCTGTTGTAATTTTTACTTCATTCCCACTGTTTCTGACCGTTGGTGGTTGGGTGTTTTCTTCATTCCATCCTTCTGCTAATGCTTTATGTCTCATAAAATATCTGCATATTATCTAAAGTTCCGAAAACATTTTTCTCTCCCATCTCCTGCTTCAGTCCACTGCTGCTCCCACAATCCCCCAGGTATCAAATAAACAAATGCTTGAAAAAGTTTTGTCAAATTTTTGGCTGAGTATAAAGTGAGTATCTTCTTGATTATCAGTTAATGAAATATACATAACACAATGATGCACATGTACTAATCTAGTACAACACCAACGCAAAGCTTAACATGCATGCATATGTCTGAGTTTGATGAGCCCTCAAAAGAGTTCAGTTATGTTGAGATAAATAACTGACTTATTACATTGATTTATCAGTCTACTCAGGCTTCAATAGGAGCTGGCAAAGAAGCCATTTGTTGAATTCCTCTTTAGAGTATACTTTTAAAAAGATGTTTCTTCAAGTGTTCTTTAGTACCGGCAATTGATCTATATTGAACCATGAACACTCAAAGAACCCTTTGCATGATTAAATTGATTCTTCGGATTGATGAATAATGTGCTATAGATGGTTCTATATAGCATCAAAAAGTGTTCTGCTATTGTTATGAGCTTGTAACAACAGCAGAACCCTTTTTGGTGCTATATAGAATCATATACAACATGTTCTCCATCAATCTGTAGAACACATTCAAGATGAAAAGAACCCTTCAATCATGTAAAGGGTTGTTCACGTCTTCATGGTTCTATATAGAACCATTTTCTTTAGTAAACAAACCATCTAAGTGTGTAGAGATCAAGTGGTGTCAAAAGTCTTGGGGGTTCCACAAACGATGCGGTGCTCTATATATTGTGTCTTCCTGTTTTTGTGAGGTTTAAATGTGTATTTTTCTTTTTGTTCATGAATATTACTAGGAATGAGTCTTCATAGCTGATTAGTGTATGCTATTTTTTACACTCAGAAGCTGACAAGAATAGTAAGTCTAATGTCTGACCTTTTCTGACTAAATAGATTAGCAGTTAGGTTTGATGGGCTCCATAAGAAACGAAACCAAATTATGATTCATTTTGTCATATAAATGTATAAACTTCTGGTTATGTATTAGTTGTTGATCTAACACAAGAATGAACACTACCCATTGCATGTTCTCAATCAGCCTAAAATGAAAAATGTTTGTCAAAAAAAACAAAACATGTTTATTGGTTTATGGCATGGCTGCTAACATCACTGATGTATTTTCTCTGTGTTCATAGCTGCTGCTGACTTTAAGACAAAAGTGTCTAAAGTTTCCTGGCAGTTAGAGATGTGCATGAGCTGTGATGTTTTCTAGTTTTTAATCAGAGTTTCACAGCTTGGTGCACCACATTGTACAGTTATGAATTAAGGCTGAGTGAGTTTATGGTACATCCAGGCTAGGAATCTAATTTTGAACACACACACCTTGTGCGAGGACATTCAGTTTCTCAGAAAATTACAATTTTATTCCATGAAATAACACAGGACCCCCGGTTTAATGTTGTCTCTCTCCCATGGAGGTCCATCTACCCTCATGGAAATGGCATTTCTTTTGAAGATGTGTTAATGCTTTGATACTTTACTGGTTGTGTAATCCAAAATTGTCCCCCTAAAAACATCATCACAAAATACCGAATACTGCCTTTTCAAACTGTAACATGGACTGAACACCGACACCTAATTCCTGAATTCGGTACGTGAAATCCAAATACTTGCATTTCATAACATCTCAAGCCTGGCTACACATAAAGCCAACCCTAACCTTAACCTCATGTACTGAAGTGGAAACATATCGGCTCTTCTACTTTTAGAGCAAAAGTTCAGTTGAAAGAAAAAATGTTTTTTTCTGAAATTCGCAGGATGTTTAGTCTCCATAAAGTGTTACATACACGTACACATGAACACAGATCCACTCACTCAAACTACACACACACTCTCTCTGTGCACTTCCCCGTGTTTTCCCGCCACTCACACCTGCTCTGTTCTTGCCAGCCCTACTCGCCATCAGACAGTTACATTTTAATTATGCCGCACAGCCTCCGGAGACCGAGCAGCGGCTCACCTTATTTATTTATTTTTATGTTCATTTATTTATTTATTTGCTGCCGCCAATGTAATTATGAGGCGTCAAGCCGCGCTGCCTTTTTCATCCATTGATCGGTGCAATGCTGTTTTTGGAACCGTCTCCATATGTGGATTGGATGCAGCAGCAGGCAACAATAAAGATCAATCACAAACGCCAGAGAAATATAAAAGCATCTTCTTGCTTCAGGGCAAGGTTATACAGGTCTACAGCCTTCATCTGTTTCTGTTTTTTATTTTATATATTTATTTGTTTTCTTTTTGGCTTTCGTTCCTTCTCAACTCAAGACTTTTTCATTAATTAGTCAAGATCCAATCTGAGAGAGAGAGAGAGAGAGAGAGAGAGAGAGAGAGATAGAAACCGGATGTTGTTTAATATTTTGTTTGTAACAAGAGCACAAACATCAAGGTTACATCCAAACTAATCTCAGCCAGAGTGGACAGACGTTTACACCTTCTGTTTGGTCTGGCAATACAGTCAACCATAACGGACAGTGTAAATAATATCACAGTATCACCAAGCGTGGGGTGTATAACATTTTATATTGTGATGGTTAAGTACCACATCCATAGTCACAGGGCAGTAGGTTCAAATCCTTTATTGTGTATCCAAAACAAGAGATCTTAAAGAAAGAGAAAAGATCGTAACCTCCGAGCTCTAATGAAGCGGATCTGTCTGGAGCTGGAGGGCACACAAGTGATGCTGGCCAATAAAGTCTCACTAGTGCAGTCATGTTGAAAAACTCTGCTTGAAATGATACAAAAGCACAGATGCAATCGATTACTACTACAACATGCACACTGCTTGTGTTTGAATTAGCACGCCTAATTAGACTTGGAGATTAAAACAAAACAGGTCTTTGGAAAACATGCCTTAAAGCGCCCAAATCCTACATCTTACTTGTATTTTCTGTTTTCCCTCTGGTCCACTTAAAACATTTATGTATTCAAATCAGTCATAATTCATTTTTTCACATAATCATTTTTCAGCCTCTCGTTATCCCTAAGAATTGAACTCTTTTGGTTCTGTGCCTATAAGAGTGATGTAGACCATTCCTATTAGCTCCAAACAGCTACATAAAAAATAAAGCATTCAGATCTTAGATATTTACTTATGTTAGAGTTTAGTTATGGTAGATTTACATATGAGATAGTAATAAGCTAAATTATTAATTAAGTACTTTCAATTGAGAGGTATCTGTCCCAAGCCCTAATCTAAACCCTAAACTCCTGAACTTGTGAAAAATGATTTTTTTAAGATATTTTATTAATTTTACAGTTAAGTTGAAAGATTTAGGTTCACTGTGAATTTAATTTAAACAAATAATTAAATAAATAAACTAAAAAAGATGTCCTGCGTTTTAGAGCAGTAAGTGAGACGGTATCCCTGTCCCTCATGGCCACATGCTGAGCTGCAAGACCCCACTGTTTTAAAGTAATGTGTCTGAAAATCAGGGTATAACATTAAATCTGTCACTGCCAAAACTGCGGAAATGCATATTTTGTGTAATTAAGTAAATTTGTGTTTTAATGACAAACGTTATTTTTTTGTGTGTACAGTCGTTCAAAGCTGTGTTTGCTAGTCTACTCTACTCTGTGTTTTGAGTTCTACTCAAAATGAGCTAAAATTGTCACTACTGAAAAATTTGGTAAAGATTCGATAGAAATATGACTGATTTGCTTTGTTTTGTTTCGTGACAAAATGGAATGTTCAATAATTTGTCATTTAAAAGTCCAAAATGTGTTTTCAACTTGGAACCGGTTCCATAAAATGATTCATGTGTGTAAATGAGCTCAGTTCAGATTGACTTCCCTGTATTGTGCCTCATTCATAAAGTAGTCCAGGCTGAAACACTCCATAATGCTTCAGTGTGAAGGGATGAGATTAAACTGCAGTAGACTTGATGTGTGGAAATATGTAAATCTTTTGGTTTTTATGATATCACAAAGACTGGGGATTCCAAATGGGCTTTTTCTGCAGCTTGTTGGCATTTATAGACTGGGGAATGGTATATTTTGTCTTTAACAGTGTTTACCTGCTACACTAAACTCATTTATTTATAAGAAGTAATTTTCCATAGCATGGCCTAATAAATACTGCACTGATACCATGTGCTGCATAAAGTTTAGTGTCCAATGTTTGGTTGTACAAAACGCACTGCTCTTGCAGGTCTGCACAGCACAGAATGTGACCTCACATGCTTCCAGCTTACACCTATTGGACTGCAGTGTGGATGCCTTTTCAGCTTCAGACATTTTTGCTGTGGAAAACAGGCCAGAAATAATTGCATCTGAAGACAGTGTTTAGCCTCCCGATTGGCCAGCCTATTATTGCAATTGCCTTGAATTCATCCTTGGCTGGGTCTGAATGTGGAGTGAGTGGCCTGTGAAGGGAGCTAATGAACAGGGCACAGTGCAGCAGCTGCACAGAACAGCTGGGCCACAAACAGCCTCTCATATCAGAAACCATAGAAACCTTTCTACACTCTACCTCATTCATCTTAACTATGAACTGACGTCACAGCTAAAGAGCCAATGCTATTTTTTAAAGCAGGACCCCTTAGAAGATCTATCTGTCTGTCTGTCTGTCTGTCTGTGGGATTATGCATCTAACTGCAACTATATTTTACATTCATTCATCTACTGTGCAAAAGTAAGAGAACACAATTCATTTAGTTTCCAGTCAAAATTGCCTTTACAGAAGTTACACATTTTTAATTGGCTAGTCCACTTTAGATACTTTGTAGATGTTTCATTTACTTTCAAGTTACATTCAACTAAATATCTACTAAATTGACTGTAATTTTCTTTCATTCTAAACCTGGCTCTAATCCTAACCCTGACCCAAAGCCTAAACCCAAACCTCACTCTGGTTCAAAGCCTAACCCTGGTCCAAATCCTAACCCTAACCCCACCACTGTTTAGAATGAATTGAGTATAAACAGATAATTTGTTAACATCTGTAGATAATCCATAGGGCACTTCAGTGGAAGTGGGGCCGAAGATTAGATATAAGCTATTCCACTTGCATGAGAAAAAGCACAGTAAAAGACATATTAGTGAAAAAGCTGAAGTTCCTAAAATGGGAGTCCAAAAATGATTAAAGAAGTTACGAAATTGGGACAACTGTGCATGACCTGGTAGACCAGTGAAAATAAATAGTGAAGATTTAGAAATTATGTTTAGTTGAGGCTTCTATGTCACTTTCTGTTAAATGTATGTTTCTTCTTTTTTCTAACACTGAAAATTAATAACTTAATGGTCATTTTAGCAGGAAACAGAATAAATGAAGGGTGTCCTCTGGGGCACAACCCTCTATCCATGCTGAACTAAAGAGTAAACTAAAAGTTATATCTAAACACTGGCAAAGGGCTTTTAACAGGATACCAGTGAGTAGGCTAGATTTGATAATTTCTGTTTCAGGTTAGCCCTGCGATGGACTTACAAGCTGTCCAGGATGTACCCTGTCTTCTGCCCTATGACTGCTGGGACAGGCTCCATCTCCCCCACACGACTCAGAAGGATAAGTGGCTTAGAAAATGTGTGTGTGTGTGTGTGTGTGTGTGTGTGTGTGTGTGTGTGTGTGTGTGTGTGTGTGTGTGTGTTTGAGTGTGTGTGCACGCGTGTGTGTGTTTTTGGTGAAAGCATTTTTGGGTCCCAGAGTCTTATGGCAAAACTCAGCATGGTCTCTCTAACGAAATCACTGCATTTAAACCTGAGGAGCAGGGAGCAGGAAATGGTTAATCAGACTGTTAGCTTAGGCTTGACAAAAGGCTGTTGAGGGAATATGTCAGAAAAACACTCATACATACACATGAGATGCTGGTAAAAACTTATGCGGACATCAAATATAAGAAAAGAGCATGTTAATATGAAAATGTAAACATACACACAGACATACAAACACATAAACACACACATACCCACACACACACACACACACACACACACACACACATACACACACACCACACTTATACACACAGCCAAGCTCACACAAACACATTTTGCTCCTTTACGCAGACTTGGGTCGAGCAAGCACATCCCTCCCTGCAGGTTTAATTTCATGCTCGCAGCATTAGAATAATTTGTTTGGCATGGAAAGCAGACAGACGCAGGGGGCTTGTAGCCATCGCCACAACCTGTTTGATCATCATTAGCGGCACTAGGGGAGGCTCGCTCTTCCTCCGCGAACTACAGCCACTAGCAATAGCCGTACATCACCGGCCAAGGAACGCTGAAGTCTGCAGATTGGCCGGAGTGGATCCTCTGTGTCTATGTAGGGGGCTGGTGGAGATATCAGCAGGAGCTTTATGGGTTGAGACCTCCAGACCTCCTCCCTTAAAACAGTGAATAAGTATTGTGAAACGTAGGTGCCATCTGATGAATGAGCCTGGGCTACCTCTGCTTCACTGTGCTTTAAAATTGATTGCAGACCTTTTCATTTGGCTTAAGGGAAAGTGAGGATTGAAAGTGAAGGAGTGTCATTAATCTGATCTATGTGGATTTTTTTTGTTCTTTTTCATGTTTTATGTTACACTTTTTGTATGTTTTCTGGCTTCATTTGCTTTCTTTAGAGCAATTAAGCACTTAACTAATAGACAATAATAAAGTAAATGAAAGAAAAAACATCTGGATTTTATATTTGAGTGGAAAAAAAACATTGTTTTTAACCTGATAAAGTGGCTATTATCTTTGTGTTAAAGTAATGAGCGCTAGAATGTGAGGCTGTTGCCATTCTAGCTGGAAATTATTGCAGCATTGCTGCATGATGACATTTCAGACATAGTAAAGAAAGTTAGCAAGCTAGATTTTTGCTCATCTAAGCTACATGAGATGGATTATAATGTTTGTAGAGATTGTGTGTAAGTGACTTTTCCAGCTTTGATTTGACCATAGCTTATTGTCCTGGCGCATTGATCTCTGCTGCCATTTGTGGTGTTCTAATTGGATTGCACACCATTTTCCACCATTTTCTAGTGCATCCCAATTTAAAAAATTTATCCAGTGCATTGGGCAGATGATCTCCCAGAGTACATTCCCATATTCCATTACAAAATCAAAGGCTAAGATGTGCCCCAATCTATTGTATCTCGAAAGGCCTTGCAAAAACAGCTGATCTCAAAAGAATAGGTGACATTTAATAGCTTGATATGTACTGATGTACACTGAAATAAATATTTTATGTAAGTGAAATGCTTTGCTAAATCATAAAGTAACAACACGTGTGTAAGAAAGGTCATAAAACTGTGAACAAGTGAACAAAGAGACAGACTGAATAAAGAATAAAATCGAGATAACAAGAACCTCTGGATGCAAAGGGTGGTTAGTAACTATTTGGCTGTAACATTTTGGAATGTTTGGATGTTACTTTTACATATAAAAGTGTCCTAGGACCACCTCACTTACTAATTTCTAGTGCTTTAACCTCTGTTCTTGAGGTCCTTCTTGTTAACGTATTGGTCCAAGACAGATGGTCAAAGCTGTGGATTAGTTTAGAAAGACTGTGTGAAGCTGAAATACAGTGTGAAAGTTATCTCTACTTGAAAAATACAGCACAGTATTTGTTCAAAGTGAAGGGGACATGGGGTTGCGCCAGTTTAATTGATCCTGAAATACCTGTCTTAGATGATTTACCTGTATGCCTCCCTCAATCACAGTAAGACCGAATGTCTCATACACAAAATCTTTCGGCACATGATGTAATTAAGGTGAGCCATAGTGCCTTCTCTTAAACTTTTGATGCAGCCTGTAAAAACACTGGATCCATTCATCATGTTTTCAATGAAACAATTAATAAATTGAATTTTAATTTTTTTCAGCAGCTGAAAATGATGAGGCAAGGATTGTGCTTTGCGCTACACTTGGGTCATTTGAATAGAAAAACCTAGGCCAGGTCATTTCGATGTGGGTATTGCAGACACAATTAACAGTGTCTGAATGGAAAGCACTGACTACACGCTTAGGAAAAAGGTTCTATATAGTACCAAAAGGTTCTCCTACGTGTAACAATTGCAGATCCTGTTTTAGTGATATAGAGAAGTATTTTAAAAAGTTATTTAAAGAACCATATGCAATACATTCTCTGACATGGAGAATAACTGTTTTACCATGCAAAGAACTATTTAAGTATTCTGAAAACATTTCATAGTTGTCAAGTTTCCACTGTACACTGACAGCCAGCTTCTGCTACTATCAGACAGTATAGAGAAGGGGAGCATCACTATCATTGATTTTCATATTGTGTGTTTTGAAGTGTATTTTAAAGGCTGAACAAACAGGAATTCTGATACTCCTTCCCATCTTTCAAACCCGCACTCCCAGTAGGATTGATGAAGTTGCCCCAGGCTGTCAAGTCTTTTAGGATAGGCAGAGTGAACTACTGACTACTTAGTCATGTATTCAGTCATGTCCAGCCCCTGTTTGAGACTAAGTTCAGTACACTGCAGTTTATGGAGCCAGTGATTTGTTTGGTACTGCAGGGGAGGTATGATGCCCTCAGAAGGAACTTATACTCATAAAGAGCCAGAAGGGGAGGATGTAGTTAGGCTGTTCAAGAAAATTGGAGATCTCTCTGAAGATTTCCTCTTCAACTTGGCTGGAGAAGAATTCAGTAGTGGCTCTGTGCAGGAGTGGGCTCAAGAGTGGGCACATCAGGAACACTTACCATCAGCAAATGCCTGAGCCAGAAAAATCTAGAGCACCATTTAACCACCTTCCTGTATGTCCTCCTGTGACACTGCACTGGAAAATCCATTTGCTTGGCCAACAAAAGAGTCAGGATGCTTAGGATCTTCTGGTTAACAAACTGGTCAGATAGCAGAGTGAATTCAGAGCCTTGTATGAGCTCAAACCTTGGAATAATGTGGATCCAAGTGGGACCATTTCTAGCAGCTCTCAAGTAGGATGACTTTCAACTCATTAATGTGACATAAACATAAAAACTCAAACTTTATGCCGAGGCTTTTTTGTAAACATTGCGCTTCACTACCTGAAAATATGAACATACATCATCTAGAAGACGAAGAAGATTAAAATCCTTTATTTTGTGTTCAGCGCCAAGTGTCTTCCTGCGATTTCACACCGACACTGCTGGCCTATTTCTGGTACCGCTGTCTGTTCTCATGCATGCACAGAGTGAGAACTCTGAAAGAAATCTGAGTACGAGTACACGTGCACTGAGACATCTGAGTACTGAGCTACAATCCAGCTCTCTTTATCGGATTTCTTAATCAGATTTCTAGATCTGAGTATTGTGGTTACATGACCATTTGAATAATTGGATAACTGCAGAAACCTGATTATTGACTGCATGTGAACACGCTCACTGTAAATGCCATTCTTTCCTTTATTCATTCTGGAGAATTGAGATTTTTTTTCCTGTTTCCTACTCTGGTGTATCTACACTCTACCCATGTTACAGATACGATTCTTATTATGTCTCTAAGTCACATTCGTAGCACACAGTAAAGGCTACCAATACAACTCAAATGATACTCAAAATGATTTAAACTTATTTTATTTAGAGACAAACAATCCTCATTTTCATTTCATTTCATCGCACATGATGCTGAAAACTATTTTTCATGCACTATTGCAATTAAAGTACACAATTTGTTACTGCAAATTTGTATATAATTATCAACTGCAGAGATGAAACATGGAGCCCTCTTGTGCCCTCACTGAGCTGCTAATATGATGGTTACCTTACCAAGAACCCAAACATTCTCACAAATACTGCATCTGTTAAACACAGCATGATGCTTACCCTAGACAATTTCCCTGAACTCTCCTTCTCTCCTTTGCACGCTCTCTCTATGTTTATTCATGTCACTCCATATTTACCCACTCTCAATAATGTGGAGCCACATCTAGAGTTGATGCCTGGTGGTTTAAGTCATGTACGGCAGCACAGAGTTCACAGGCAAATTGGGAGATTTATTATTACGCATATGATTAGCTGCTGAAGATGAGATTTGAGGTTTCAGAGGTGAATGGGACCCTCTCATTATCAAGCTTGTCTAAAACAAATGCAGTGGAGCTCTAGTGGAGCAAGTACGCAACACAATATTATATCTGACACCTCCATTTTTTGGGGTGTCACAGGTAAGTTAGCGTGGCAGGTGAGAATAATTGGATTTTCATTCGCCGTCATTTTAAATGCGCCCCGAAATAAACTATCTGTGCTCTGCTGGAGATCTGGAACATTGCTGGCACACTTTCGAAAGAGTTCCGCTCATTTACATTCCAGTCCTTATGTGGCAAGCGGTGTATCATTCTACTCTATCTAATTCTTCCCATTCTAGCTTTGTTTGGAGCTCATCAAAGCTGGAAGTTTCCCAAGCTGGAGTCAAAGCTGTGCATTGCAGTTGTTAAATCTGTAATATAGTTTATTTATGTATTTTATAAAGTTGTTGTTTTCCTGGAAAAATAAGCAGAACACAGTTTGACTGCATAATTAGCTGGTGGAATCCAGTAAACACACAGCTGCATTTAAGATGCGAAAATAATCGGGAAACTGACGTTTTGTATGAATGAGCACCAAACTGATCTCACAAACAAACTCTGGAGTTATTTTACTTGTATTACGTACAGGACACACTCCTTGTGTTCTAGTGGCAGTGAACTCAAACCCAGCACCGATCCATTTTATTCAGTGTGGTGTCAGACAGAATACTTCAACACAACACAATCAGCCCATCTCACACAACAATAATGCAACACCTCAGGCTTAGCTTCTGAGAGATTGAGTCACTGCAGGCTGACTCAAAATGACAGGCAAGACATTGGGCTAAATGAAGGATCAGGCTATCCTGATCCACCAGCTGCATCCCCTTAAAGTGGCCTCCTTGTACTCCCCTCCTGGTGGGTGATGCCACTGCACTTCTTTGGATTTTCCTGAGCAAACACTTAAAATGCAACTCATCAGGTAATTCTTAATCCTTTCCTCTGATAAAAAGGCTGTGCTGGGGAAAACTAAACTCCTATGCTTCGTGGCTCTGCAGTATGAGAACTCTTCTGAAAATATATAATATATATCTTTCTGCAGCGGGCTCATATCCTACATTTTTCTTGAACTGCAGAAACTCTTAAAAGTGGTCGAACAGAGAGAGCTGTGTTTCTTTTGTTTTGCTACCATGTGGAAAATGGTCACTTCGTTTCTCCAGTAAGACTGTAGCTTGAGTACTGAGCGAGGGCTTATTGATGCTGTTGATGCTTCACTTGTTTCCAGCTTGTGGAGGCAAACTTGAGTTGTAATGCTTCTATTGTCCTCCGAAATAAAATAAGCCAAGCATAAGCACAGAAACAGGCATCTGACGACGTTGCTGTTTATCAATTTATGGCAGGAAACATATTTATTCACATGAAAAGTGATCAACTCTGTAAGGAGTCCCATCTTCTGTCAGATTCTCCTGACATTTCTTCCACGTTGAGTCTCGAGTCTTTCCGAGTCATTTGTCCAAGCCATTCATGTTGAAGTCAAAGTCGAGTCTGAAGTCTTTCTCGATTTTCTCGAGTCGGGTCTAAGGTCATCAAATTTGTGACTCGAGTCGGGCTCGAGTCCACCCCTCTAAATGTTAGTATGGTTTTATATGGCAATTTGTCAATACATGACCATTTTCCATCCTCTCTTTATCCCTTAAAATCAAACAGGCTGTTTTAGCTACTATGCCTTTAAGACCCATATATGTAAATAAGTTCTGTTCTGATTATGCCTTATTTAAATAGCAGCCCAGGTTGAAACACTTGCGATAACTTTTATGTGAATGGTCTGACCTAAACTGAATGGGTGGCTAATGTAAACATGTTGGTTTTTGTAACATTTGTGACAGTGTTGCTTATTGACACAATGAATTAAAAACAGGCAGTGTCATTTCCATATGTGGACTGACCAGCTTGTCCAGGTTTTTTAAACAAAAAACACATTTTTTAACTGAAATAAGTTTCTGCCAGCTTATTATTCTAGAGACGCTCCTAATTCTAAAATCTGAATGGCAGCTCACACACATACAGTACATATATGCAATATGAAGAGCTAAACTTCTGAATCTTAAATTGAGGCGATATAAGGTTCCAACATTACCTTCAAACAGAACAAAGCAAGAAAAAAGGAAATTAAAGAAGAATGAAAGAAATGGTGCAGAGCTCATCTGACTAGAAAAAAGGCATTCATTACCAAAATGTTGAACAATCCCTTTTAAGCCCCTGTCAAGTCTGTCTATATAATGACTCATCAGTCTAATAAGGCTTGATTTATCAAATGTTAGTTGGACTTGCCCATCAGAATCTTGCCATCAGGCCTTTGGTTAATGTGGGGGGAAAGAGCAAGACAAGTGCCTGTCAGTCAGCACTGCCCCAAAGAATGGATGGGCACATCCTGCCCTCTTACCGGCATCTTGGCCAATCAGGCATACCATCAGTCTTGTCTTGGCTCGGAGGGGCATGCTCATTAGTTAATTATGCTGCCTGTGAATATTCTCTCCACCCGCCTGCACCTCAGCCTCCTGCCCTGTCCACTCCAGTTAAATGAAAGTCAGACAACCTCTGACCCCCACGCCTTCCCGACTGCGAGAGCTGCTGCGAATATCAAATATGTGAAGAAATTAATTAATATCAGATGGAGATGAAGGAGATTTACGTCGGGGGGACGCCCTGTCAGTTGAGAGGACAGGGCTTGCAGTGCTTTAGTTCAGAGAGGCACTGGAATACTAAGAAAGCTGTCACTCTCTACAGTGACTCTCATGTAACATGTGTACAATTGCATATACCAACAATCAGATATGAGCTATGAGTGTTTAAGTACAGCATAGCAAACAAAATGGAATGAACAGAACAACATAAAGCCAATATAATGTTTGGATGGGGACAGAGACAACATGGGCGTTATCCACTTCTCATAACGTTGCTGTCATGTTAAAACAGTGAATGGAAAATGTTTGAAAATGACTTGGAAAAACGTTACAGTAGCCTCCATTAGACATTAAAGGGGACTTCCACTAATTCTTCAAAATTCTTTAGTCACAGAGATGTAAACAAAGTTATTGAGAGGGGTTGGATGTCAAATGGTTCTTTGCAGAAAAAAAAAAATTAGATTTCTTTACTGTAGTTCTGATAGGAAGCAGAAGTTAGGTCCACCAGGCAAATAAAGCCATTTTATTTACTATCTGAAACAAAAATGTGTATCTTTACAAGCCGTCTGAGTTTTATATGCAATAGTAATAAAGGTAAAGTAGTGGTAAATCTGGAAAAAAACTATTTTTCTATTTCAGACCAAAACTTTCTTGAAAAGTATGGAAAAACAGCATCTCAGACATCAGGCAGTACCTTTGTAACGATTTCATGTAATAACTGTCTATGTGGGATCGTTAAGAGACAAATGCTTTGGACGGCTGGTTCCTATCAATACCACTGTGAACAATTCTGACTCAGTAAGTTCATACACAAGTAATTCTGAGTGGTTTACATCAAACCACAGGAATGACTTTCTTTACATCTTAACCCTTTAATTATGCAGAACTTTTGAAAAGTCTGTGGGACTCTCGTTTTTGTTTTTTTCCTTCTCCTGTAAAGTTGCCGTTTGGAGATACGAGGATTCCAACAGTGATGATATTCTCTCATTCAAAGCATTCATTTCTCTCGGTGAGAAGGGCACATACTTGAAATTAAAACACTGCAAAGAAATGATGCCGTCAGACAGACAGGTTTCCAGAAAGTGTAACCAGATTATGATACCAAGACAAGATGAGCCCAAATCAATCACATCAATATTTAAAATTACAGTAATGATTTGTCTTTCCATGAAAAATACAATGCTTTATAAATGTACACATCTAATTTGCTAAAACCAATGTCAATAATCCATCTGTAGGGAAATTAACCGTCAAGTGCATAATTTATCATGGTAGGACAGGTCAGTGCTTGAGGACTATTGATTGGGGAGAGAACGCCGGCTTAATTCTTGACCGAAGCTACGTGGAAACTTTATGAGTAATTGGAGCACGGCCCCCGACCAGTCAGAAGGGCACGGAGGACTTGCGGCACAGCTTAAGATGAATTATCGCTGCCGGCTGAGTAAAATATGTAGGGATATTCTGCTCTGACTGAGCTGGGGACAGATGGTGCTCCCTCTGCGTTACATGTCGCCATCATATCTGAAAGACATACACATGATGCATTATCTGTCTGTTCAGACCCTGTTTTAGACTGATTATTGATTTTATTAATATTGTTAAGTTCTATCGTGACACATCACGTGGATCTGTTATGTTTAATAACTGAGCCAGGAGGAAAGTTATTTTATTTGTTTTTTTCATCTCCTCAAGGAAGAGGAATTTTATCTGAAAGGGGAATGTATTCTACCACCAACTTGATGGATGTAATTACAAAAGACTCTGAATGTGCTGGAACATTTCTTAGTGCTAAAACAGCTCTGGGCACTGCGTTCTCTTTGAAAACATTAAAAAGAGAAAACACTCCCTTTGAAGAGAATTTGTTGGATTACGCTCATAGTAATTCTTTTTTTATTTCATTTGTAGAGTGGTAACATTTTACATCGAATTCTGCAAATGAGAAGTAATTATGTTAATTGCTGTGCAGCATGGTGTTACCATTTATTTACAATAGCAGTACCTTTTACTTAGCATATTTGCAGAGTGAGAGATCGAATATGACACCAGAGTGATGAACATGTATAGGGTATCTGTCTTTTGCGCAGCTGGAGAACTTTTCAAGGTGCCATGTGTAAAATTTAGGTAGGATCTATTAGCGGAAGTGGTTCACAAAACCATGTTTTCATAAATGTATAATCACCAATAACCACGAATCACTGTCTTTTTGTTAGCTTTCAGAATGCGCCCTTCATATTTACACAGGGGAAGGGTCTTCTTCTAATAGAGGCCACCATATTGTGCCACAATGCTTATACAGTAGCCCAGAATGGGAAAACCAAACACTGGCTCTAGAGAGGCCTTTCACCTTTTCACACTGAAGCAGCAGTTTGAATTGAGTTGCACTATAGCACCAGTTTGAAGACATAGGAAGAACTTAAATCATTGGTTGCTGGTGCTGGCTAACCATTTTGTGTTGTGGGAAGTTCGAGAACCCATATTTTGACAAATGGTGGATCATATACTGTTTAAAGAGATGGTTCTTCAAGGGCTCTTTAGTAAAGATAATAGATCTACATAGAACCATGAACACTCAAATGACCATTTGCATGCTTAATTGAGAGAGAAAATGTTGTATATGGTTCTATCTCACATTTCTGGTGCTATGTAGAACCATTTCCAAAAAAGTTCTATATAGAACCACACACAACACGTTCTCCATCAGTCTAAATTATCATTTCAACATGCAAAGAACTCTTGAAGGACCATCTTTTTAAGGACTGTGCTTATTATTTAGCACCATAAAAAGCAAGTGAGAATGAATCCTCGTTGTCAAGGAAGCCAAAACATAATGTCCATCATTGGCTCTACTACACACTTGGAAAGGGAACATTGAGGGAAGGGTTACTAGCTGGTTGCAATCTGCATCCTCACCTAGATGCCACTAAATCTTACACATTGCACCTTTAATGTGGCTGAATAGCTTCCTGATAGAAGGACCTATTGTAAACTGATAGTATGCAGCTATTACAGTATTGTCTGCATGCTTGTAAATCACTTAAAACTGAATGCTTGTGAAACAATAACGGACAGCAGACTTGTCTTTCATATAGAATATTATCCTCTGTTGAGCCTAGCCTCACTTACGAAAGTGCTGACTTTGACCTAAGAGTGGTAAACACTTTTCACAGCCTCAAAAGAGACAAACTTATAAACTACAGACGAGACTGTAAATTTTACCATATGAAACTATCAAGCTCTGCGGCTATTCATTTAGTGATGGTCTAAATTTGGCTGGCGAGTCTGAAGAAAATCACATTATAAATGTACAGCTAATTATAAAATAGCACAGAGCACATTCCAAGCCATCCTTTTATGAGTGCTGGCAGGACATAGGGCTTACTCAGAAAGTATTTAGTCTTGTTGAAACAAGCTCACAGCTTTCATCTTAAGAGCTGCAACTTGAGGAATAGATGATACGAATGCTAATCTACGCTGCTATCATTTTATATCTGTGTACAGAATGTGTGTGTTATAGATCACAGCAGGAAAAAGTATGCTGTTCATAATATCAAATGCACCAGACGTCTGTGCATCCTGACTTTTATATCTGGAACAGCATTCTGGTGCACTGTATACTATAAAAAGCATGCTTTGTCTTTTTCTCTGCTCTGATCTAAGCAATTGTTTTTACGGGGAAACCACATGTAGTTCTTTAACACTATTTCTACAGCATATGCATGAACTGAAATGGTGTTCAACACACCTCAAGTCCAGTCTACAACCATGGTAACACTTGCTGCAGCTGTCCGTCTGTGAGTTTGGAAGGTAAAAGCAGCTAAAAACTCCATAATTGATAATAAAAGTGGTCGTTGGCTTTCTAGTTTAACCTTAGGACTATCATTTGAATGTGTAGCCTACTCGACTATTCTTTAAGGGTATGTGTTTATGGAAGATTTCCATAAGTGTCCATGATGTATTACAATGTTAGTCAATGCAAATCGAAGAGGAAGTAATAATTGATATAGAGACAAATGTTTGATGGATTGGTTACTTTGCTTCAGTGAAATGCTGGATTGGTAGTTTAGGGGATGTTCTCAAGTGGAGCTGTTTGTTTAACCTTTAAAGAAACAGCTATACATTTTAATCTATGAACAAGTTATGTTTTTCAAAATATATATTAACAAACATGAATAGCTTTCAGCTCTTATCGTATAGAAAAAATGTCCTATATTACTTGAAGAAACGCATTAGAGTGGTCCGGTATAGATGATTAATAAACTCTTAATAGATTATCAGTAACACATCAAAGGCATATCCATGAAGTAGAACTAGTGAAGCATTTGAATACATTAAAGTAAATATCTTCAAGATGTTCTGTTGAAACATTGCTTACATTAAGTAGATGTGTTGTTAATATGTTACCTCCATTACTCAAAACCTACCCAAACTTACCCAACCTTGCCTAAAAACTAACCCTAACCCTGGCCCTTATCTTTACCCTAACCTTAACCTCAACCCAAAACATAACCCTAACCCTCATGTGTTTTTGACATGGTACTGAGAGTCTGTTGAGTGTTTGTTTCATCTAAAAGGACCACTCAAAATAAAAACAAACAAACAAAAAAAACAACAACAAACCTGGCCATTTCCACCAGAATGTGGTGAATGTATGGGAGTAATGTGAAAAATGTGAGATGCTGATGTTCTGATGTTTCACAGGATGTCTTCTGGGGCCCCTTGCTTTTAAGCTCGCTTTTCCAGCTTGCACTCATTGCATTAACAGAGGCTCGGCAGCACATGCAAATGGAGAATCCGCCACTGCATCTGTCATGAAAGCATTCTCAGAGATGGAAAGCTAGGAGGGCAGAGTTATACACAGAGACAAAAGAGGATATTTTAAAGCGCTGTAATTTTTCTTCTAGTATTCTCGAACTGTGGAGTGGTCAGACATAGACATGAAACATCATGGCAGCCATCTTCACAACCTTTCACCGACACCTGTGGAGAGAAGATCTATATTTAAGGATCAGAGGCAGGATCTGATGGGAGGATGAATGAAGGGAAGAGAGAGTGTGAGTGCACGTTTGAGTGTTCTGTAGAGGACGGCACAAAGACTGTAAAAACATGCTGACTGTGTGAGCCCTCCTCTTTTTGATATGCAGTAAAGCTCTTCAGAAGATGAAGAGCCAGATTTATCACCAATTCAGAGGTACGAGCACTAGAGAAGCCCTTTTCTTTGAACTTTCAAAGCTTTCAGATTAACTCTTAGTAGCTGAGAGTTATCGCAGTGTATTTATATATAAATAAAAAAATTTAATTACACAATTGCATGATTAATTACATAGTTAGTTAAATAAGGGATTACAAGGTTTTAGCTCCTTACATTTTTAATAGGCTGGAGTCAGATGTATTTTTACAACAAATTGATTACAACAAATGATGCACATGGCAAAAATATAAAGCATGCAAATGTATAGTAGTTTTTGATTTTGCCAGTTTTCTGAGACACAGTGCCAGCTGTGAGCTTCTTGAAGCTGTTGTTTCTGTAACCAGCTGACGGTAATAGCTTTTTAAATGACTGCTTGTGCCACTGTTTACTCTTCTTTGTTTGTCTGTTAATGTAATCTGTGTAGCCAGATTTTCTCCTCTGTTGATGCCCCCTAATTTCACACAGAAGGATGAAAATGATCACAGCAGTGAGGGCAGACACACAGTCCTCAATTAATTTGGTGTGCTTGGACAAGATGAGCAAGACATCAAATGAACTATAAAAAAAAAATAAAAACTTACTTAAAAACAGTGAACTTAACTGATTTTGGCCAAGTTTGCTAAGTTTACTCAGTTACACTGAACCCTAATGGCTACAGCATCAGCTTTGATGCTATTTGTACTTAAATAATCCAGTTTTAATTAATTACCTTCTTGCAACTAGTTGTTATTTAATTCAGGCAAGCAATTTATACTGATTGAAAATTCGAGTGTAATTATTTTTTTGAGAAGAACAAACTCAAAGACAAAGAATGGGAGAACAGAGGGTGGATTCACCCAGAATTCCTTGCAAGTTAGTTCATTTCTGTTTAGTAGCTCTTATTTTTCCTTCAGATGTTGTTTTCAAACACACATGTTCCCACGTTATACAGATGTTGGAATGCACATATTTATGTATCTTAACCATGGATGTATTTAGTGTCTGGGCTGAGTAGTCAGTTTGGTTGTAACAATACAACATCAATACAACTTGGACTGCTGCTAAGTTGTTTTTCCTCAAAGTTGGCGTAAGATTGTGCAACTTTGTGAGCTCTTTTTGAAACTGTTTTTTATATCTCAGCTTGTGATCATTACAATTGCGTTAATTATGTGAAAATGACTTATTTACAAAAAAACTATCAACTGAAAAGCTCAGGTTTCTGCAACAGTGTGGTTTACACCATGTGTAGGGATATATTGTTAAGCTTTAAAGTTTGCGTGTGTTCAACTCCATGTATAATTTCAATCCATTGAAAAAATGAGTTGCCTCAAAAAAGTTTGAGCAAACTGAACTTGTGAGGGTTTACAGTGTACTTAAACATTTATTTTCAAAGGCCTAAAATACAAAGGATGAAAAAAAAACAAATACATAGCAAAAACTCTAGAATTCATATGGTAAAGAACTTAATGACACACACACACACAAATCCTGCAAACATGTAAGTTACACCTCTCAGCTGACTTTGTAGTGAGCATAATATGGTGTATCAGAAAATCTGCAAAAAAGGAATAACTGAATGTGTTGCATGCAACTTCTTTGTTTTCAATTGCACTTGTCAAGATGCATGATAATTATGTTGCAGGCAACTCACAACATGCATTAAAGCTTCACTGTACAAAGGAAGCCTAAGGCTTAATCACAGTACAGGGTGCAGGGTGTACAGCAGCATGAACCCAACCATGCAGCCTGGCTTGTTTACATCAACTGTTTGGATATATTCTGCAAACGTAATGAGAAAAGAGCAGTTGCCAGTTAAATGGTTGCTTACAGTCAAAATCTTAATCTTTTTGCGTAGCATCTATTAGAAATTCTGTGTGAAAGATTTCAAGCACTTAGAGGTCTGAAATGACTCCCTGGTTAACACAGTAAGTGGAAAAATGTAAAATCAACTGCTATCCAAAACGAAACCAATGGAGACAGATAATAAGGAAGAATTATGGTTTGGTGTTCTTCATGCACTTCTTACTGGAGGCATATGCAAGCAGTCAGGATGTTATATTATCACACTGAAGAATTCATTAGTGACTCCTCAGAGGACATTATGTAAACATGGGGTCATTGGCTTTAGTCATTAACAGGAGAAATTGCGCACTTCGTGATCAGCTTCACGCTCTTGTCAATATCAAAAGACTATTAGCATGGGGAGTGATTTAACCTTGATCCCTCCACTGAGAGGTCTGATATTGCAGAACGTCTCAATTGGACGTAACAATGAGTTCTCATGATCCGTTCTATCGCTTGACATTTAGATAGCAGCTCTGTCTCTTAAGATCTCGCAAACAACTGCAGAGACGCGATCAGTCTAATGGAGTTTCGAGTGGATGCCTTTGATTCCATCCATCATTGTAATTATGCATCAATCTCGCTAATTTTTCAGTATCATTAACCTTGGTAATCTCCTCCTCAGCGCAACACCATCTGTTATTTCCTTCAAAGTTGCGCTGGCGCAAAGCTCACGGCTGCTCTTTTTCCTAGAGTGCTTTGGAGAAATGATGGTGCTCCCCGGGGAGGGCTTCTGAAGAGATAAAAGTAGCTGCAACCACACATCCGTGGACCAGTTAATGAACTATCACCATAGAGAACATGGAAATGGATTAGCGACTAACACTAGCTTCCCTGCAGTGTGTCCACCATTATTCATTTGGAATGCATCAGTGAGCTAACCATCATAGCTGGTGCCCTACATGTCCCCGAGAGTTAAATCAACATCTCAGACGACGTGTTTCATTTTGTAAAATCAGAGCGATTGCATTACTCAGCATTATGTCCGTTTTTTTTTTTTTTTTTAACAGTTTAAATTCTTTTCTGCATGGCAGTCAGGATAATTTAAGCTGTGTTGCTGAAATAAAAGGTGTATTTAAGTGAGATTTGCTCAAAGGAAGAAAACCGGGCAAGTTGCTAGACTATGGAATATTCATTATGTAGCAGCTCCAAGATAAATATTTGTTTTTAAATAATGCAGCCACATGCAAAAGTTTAACACCTCTTGTTGAATTATGTTTTATTTTTTCCTCAGTGAAAATAAGTTATCTGCAAATTCACTGCACAATTATTACTTTTGTGCAGGCTTCATGTAATTTTTTTTCAATATGTTAAATCAGCAAATCAACAGTAATTGTGGATTAAATGTGTAGAAGAGTGTTCTCTGTAGAGGATGCGTTTAACTTATTTTCACTGAGTGTAAGGGGGAGCGAGGAGGCGGACGCACACACTGAGATAAGCGAGATTTATTATGGGCAAATCCAGGGTCGTGGTCAAAAACCAGAATCCACACATTAAACAAAGACCAATACAAAGATACAAAGACAAACACAGGGCTTAAATACACGGAACAATGAGGGACAGGTGAACACAATCAGGGGCGGAGTAACCAAACAGGGGGCAGGACTTAAACCAAAACAAAGGAGCACATGGACAGGACTGGGAGGGGCCAATCGTGACACTGAGAAAAACACCAAAACATGTAAGCTGACCATGTATGACCCAAACATACAGTACTGTGCAAAAGTCAGAGATCTGTTTTCATTTATTTAATTTCCAGTCAAATTGACCTTGAGTTATCCATTTTTGGAGTAAGATTTCTGGTGAAATTAAACCAAAACCTAATATCTCCATGTTTGTTGGTTTTCAGTTTTTGACATAGTTTGAAAGTGCTTATTACATTGTCATGATAAATGGACCAATACAAATGGACCAAAATTACCCGGAAAATGTCTGGTTCCATTGACTTACATTAAAAGTATATTATGTTTTTTTCCTTCTCCTGCCCTTATTACAGATTCCATTGTTTTCAGGTGTCTTGCTTTCAGTTTATTACAATATCACAGGGGATATTTTTCCATACCTTCAAATTTCAGTCTTAGAAGTTGGTTCCTCTTTCTTCTTACAAACCAAGTAATCCAAAGCAAATTCAGTAATGTTGAGGCCTGGGCTCTGCAGTGGTCAGTCCACTGTTTTGAGAACAACACATGGATTTTGTCAGATCTGAATCAAACGTGGAGCTTGTTTTTCTCCTCTCTCACCAATGGGAAAGTTTTAAATACTCTTTGTCTCTTTGGTATACCCGGTCTTGCATGGTTGTTAGGAGTCCCATTTTCTCTCAATCTTTCTCTGTGTGTCCTGTTTTTCACTTATTTTTATCTGTCTCTCCTCTTCCATCTTTGAGTATATTATCTTACATCTAACCTCTTCAAAGCTCTCAGCAAAAATAAATAATACATAAAATGCCCAAAATAAATGTACTTAATGTACATAAATGAAGGGTGGTCTCTGTCTTTTGCAGTATTATATATATGTATGTATATATATATATATATATATATATATATATATATATATATATATATATATATATATATATATATATATATATATATATATATATATATATAAAACGTATTCAGTCAATAGTTTCAACTTCACCAAGACTGTAGCCTCTTATTCTCTCTCTTCATCATACAGCTCATAGATTCTTCTTACATTTTTTGAAGGAACTTTATTTTTCCTTCCACTTTGCAATTGCTTCTGTTAGTTTGCTGCTTGTTGATTTATGCTCAGATCTCATTTCAGGATTGTCCAGCATGAAGGTATAGCTTTTAAAGCCATTTAAAATCTGAATTTAAATGAGAGCCCTATAAGCATGCTACAGTATATGAGCAGATGAGCTTCAGCCTGGAACACTAAAAATATGTTGTTAATGACTCATCAATTTAATATGCTATAATATGCATCATGTTAAAACGCTCTAGTCCTACTTTGCTTTAATTGAATGCACCCAGATGCCTAGTGTTGATCATTGACAAAGGGTTTAATGGCAATAATGTATAGACACGGTTACATTCATTCTACTTTTAGTGAACTTATAATACAATACAGCAAACTTTTACTGAAATGAAGATCCATATCAAGTGCATGAAAAAAAACATGGAAGTAGTTCTTACTCTTGAACTTTAAAGTATAGAGTTTAAGAGTTGAGAGTTTGTTCTGTTTGGTATAAACAATGTATGATAAAGCTGCACCGACACAAGGCATGTATAAATCATTTACTTATACATGTTTTCTTGTATCTTGGTTTTCTTAAGCACTGATTTAATTTCAAGAGGAGACAGGTGGCAGACCATGGTAAATATACTTGCGTACATTTTCCTATTAAGTGCAAAACATGACAAATCGCAGTGTTCCATGCCATTACTCGCATAACTTCATTTAGCGCCGGACAGATGACGTTTATTCGTATTTATGTGATGCGCTGCTTTGTTCACTCAAAACATTTACATGGGCCAAGCTGCAGGTTCTGCATCCTCGCTCAGTGCGGGATGTCAGCTCTCTTAGAGACCTGACAAATGAACAGGAGTAGCTCACCATTGCTCACCTGGTTGAGACCTACCCCAACACCCCCATTAATCCAGCATCCTCACAGCCGTTGGACCTTAGAGCTCTAAATATGCTTATGCAAAACAACATGCCCCGTGGTGCAAGCAAAACAGAGGAATGTGAAATTTATTTAGCTTTTGAAAAAAGCTGCCCTTAGTTCGAGGGAGCAGGAGAAGGAGAACAGTTGCTGTTGAAAAAGAAATAAGAGCTGTAATACATCTCCAAATTTAGAACCAGCATGCAAGAATGAGGTCACACAAATAGAAAAGTTCTATTGTTTGAGGGAGGAAATTACATAGGGAAATGCAAGCTTTATGGTTTCATCCTTTTTAATCAATATATTCATTAAACCTTTACCCTTATTTCAAGGTTACGTGTAAAGATGGCAAATATACACTTTGAAACTGTTTCAATCCGCCCACACCACCCCTACAATCATGCTCAAGTAAATAGTAGGAACCCAGTAAAATCATAGTAAAAATAATTGCTGCTTTGTTTTACAACCCAGATTCAGTTTTATTGTCACTATATTGGACACTTTTCAAAAAGGTTATATATAGACCCATATGCAACACATTCTCCATCAATCTGAAGAACCATTTCCCTATGCAAAGAACAATTGCAAATGGTTCGTTGAGTGTCCATGGATGTATATAGAACCACGCTCTTTACTAAACAACCCTTGAAGAACCATTTTTTTAAAGAGTGTAGAACTTGTCAGGCATTTCAATGCAGTTTAAATATACTGTTTTGGAACTGACCCTAATATTACCTAAAATATTGATCCAGGGTACTTTCTAAAGAGTTTGCATCTCACACTTACCCTTCTAATGCCTAGAACTCGAGGAACTGTTAAAGAAAG
This sequence comes from Pygocentrus nattereri, assembly GCF_015220715.1. Classification (NCBI taxonomy): domain Eukaryota; kingdom Metazoa; phylum Chordata; class Actinopteri; order Characiformes; family Serrasalmidae; genus Pygocentrus; species Pygocentrus nattereri. The sequence goes on from NC_051213.1 coordinate 14,077,813, forward strand.
TGTTATCCATAAATCTCGGTGATGGGATATATCCACATTGGTGACCTCTGCAATAACATCTAAAACTGTTTACCAGCATCTTTCCATGCCAGAACCAGACCAAAGAAAAGTGTCACTTTACATGTAGGATCACACAAAGACACAATCATTACTCACTTTGAATAACCTATCAAGAGTGAAGACTACACAATGAATGATATTAAACTGTATGACCTCATGGCAGCTATTAAAAGAAATAGTTTGTGCATTTTAACAATTTGCTTCCCACACATTATTATCCCATATTGTTCACTCTAAGTCTTTTCCCCCACTGTAGTTTAACAGTGACAATAATATCTACTTAGAATTCAGACAGCTTGTATTACACATACACTACAGACAAAAGTATTGGGACACACCTCCTAAGTATTGAGTTCAGGTGTTTCAGCCACACTCATTGCTAACAGATGGATCAAATCAAGCAAGGGATCAAAACTGAGGGTTCTCTCCCCACCATCCTCGCAGCTCTTTCATCCGGGTTTGTCACTGCACCATGTTCAGGCCCCGCCTTCCACCATCTGGGCGCACACAGTGATGTCAAGCACAGCATCACTGGACTCTGGAGCAAGCAGTGGAAACGCATTCTGTGGAGTGACAAATCACACTTTCCTATCTGGATCTTGCCTCCAGTCTGATGGACAAGTCTGAGATTGGCGACTTCCAGGTGAACGTTACCTGCCGGACTACATTATGCCAACTGTAAAGGTTGGTGGAGGAGGGATAATGCTATGGGGTTGTTTTTCAGGGGTTGGCCTAGACCCCTTAGTTCCAGTGAAGGAAAACCTTTCTGGACAAGTGTATGCTTTTAACTTTGGAACAGTTTGGAGAAGTGCACAAAGCAAGGCCCATAAAGGCATGGCTGGGTGAGTTTGGTGTGGAAGAACTTGACTGGCCCACACAAGAGCCCTGACCTCAACCCCATCAAACACCTTTGGGATCAACTAGAACGGAATCTATGAGCGAGGCTCTCTCATCTAACATCAGAGTTTGACCTCACAAATGCACTTCTGGATGAATGGGCAAAAATTCCCACAGACATTTTCCAAAATCTTTTAGAAAGCTTCTCAGAAGAGTGGAAGCTGTAATAGCTGTAAAGGGGAGAGCAACTTCATATTAATGCCTATGCATTTAGAATGGGTCATTAAAGCTCCTGTGGGTGTAATGTGTAGGCGTCCCAATACTTTTATCCACACAATTTATATGACAAAACCTTAACAATCATTTTTGTTTTTTATCATATCATTTAGGAGGACAGAAAAGAGAGGTAACCTAATTTGGTAATACATAGCATTATTTCAGCTGCATTTAATAAATAAACATGCTGATGTGAAACCCTAAATAGAAGGGTGTGATCTAAAAGCTATTACTAACAGCACCATTATATCCCTCCTTGACCATTACTGTATAACTGAATGGATGGATAATCTTAAACTATATGTGATAAGTCAAATGCTTCTCTTTGGACTACTTAATGCAACATTACATTGCCAGAATATAATTTAACATAAAAATAACTTAAATAAAATGAAAAAATAACACAATCTAAAAAAATTTAGGTTGGTTGAGTTGGTTGGCTGTGATTAAAATTTGTGATCATGCATTATGGTTATTGGCGACTGGTGGAAAACAGACATTACTCAGATTGGAAGGTTAGCTTTGTTGTGATTTAAGCCCAGCAAGGGAACCTAATCAGTCAGAGTCATGTTTTCCTCTGAAACAGGGAAATAACTTCAAACGCTGTCATCAAAAGATTTAGAAAATGCTTCATGTTTTTCCCTCTATTTTTCCCATGCAAGTCATTTGCTTTATTCTCACTACAAAGCTGGTGTTTGGCATTTACAGCATTAACTATTTAGAGTGTTTGTTTTGAGTAGATTGTTTGCCCTCTAAGTGAGTGTGTGCAATTTCCTCAAAGTCTTTGAAAAGGTCACATCAGAGAAAAAAAAGGGCACTTACTATTCTGAGAATTCAACTTCAGGCATGACTCTACTACTCCATTGTCTAAGTAAGTCATTGGGTTGAGCTCCCAATTGAGATGTAAAATTCCTGACCGAGCCACGGTCACTTGAAGAGAGTGAGTCATTTACAATCATTGTTATGAATTCACTCTGCATAATGCGCGTAGATCAATGCAAGGCTGCACTGCACTGCTTTGCCGTACATGGCTCTTAAGGGTTCCACAAAGGAAGCTGTCCATCTGAATCAATGCCGGCCAGTGTGTATCTTTAATGGCTATCTGATGCCTTACAAGCAGTGGTAATCTATGTCTTTGTCTTTCTGATGTGAATGCTGTGAAGGGTCGGTTGGCTGACTCAGCAAAGAGATTATGAAAGAAATTCGATGGCACACTTTCAGTCACCTCATGCAAATGGATCTTCTCCATTGTTTGATCTAGCCCACTACTGAACAAACAGACAGCGGGTACACGTTGTACAGGACGTGTGTGTGTGCATTCATATGTTTGTTTTTATACATTTTCAGGACAAAATGTTTTTTTTAAACTAGAAGTTGTTAATGTCATGATTAGGCATGGAATGTTTTGCTGTATTGTATGCAAAATACATATTTAGTTGACACAACATCTGCAAATGTCAGTGCACAGTTACTTTATATTTGATTCATTAAAAATATTGATAAAATAAAATGTAGTAATTGTGGCATGTTTAAAAGTTTGGGCCCTAGTCGGTCATAAACACTTTATGTTGAGAGAATTTTCACCCACTCTTCCTTGTAAAATGCTTCTTGGGCCATCTTTTTGCCACTAGCTGTCATACAACCCCAGAGCGTAACAGATCTATCTCTATGTTTAACAGTTAGCAAGGTGTTCTTTTCATCAAATGCTGCTCCTTTGTTTTCTCAAACATTCCTCTGGTGTTTGTAGCCTAAAGACTCTACAAGTCATCAGACTAGAACACTTGTTCCAAAATGCCTCTATCTACGTGTTGCATACGCTGATATGAGGTCGCAGTTAGGGTTTCCTTCAGATGACTCATCCATGTAGATCATGTTTGTCCAACAATGCACAGTATGGAACACCACCACTCATGTCAGCTAAACCATCCTGTTGGGTCTTTGCTGCAATACAGAGGCTTTGCTTTGCATTTCCAAATATTGCCCTGACCTTGTACAGTTCCATGCAGCTGCAACAAATATGATTTTATTTTTTTATTTAATCAAATGTAACCTAACCATATATTAACATTTCAAAGAAACATACTAGTTTGCTGCAAATGTTGTGTTTACTTTACAACAATTCTATTTCTCACATCCTCAGAGAGTTCTTTGCCATGAGGTGCCATGTTGAATATCCAGTGGCCAGTATGAGCGATTTGTACCCAAAACACCAAATTTAACAGCGCTGCTCCCCATTCACACCTGGAACCTTGTAACTCTTAACAAGTCACATGACACCAGGGAGGAACGACACAACTGGGCATAATTTGGATGTGTTCACTGTGAGATGTACTCACTTGTGTTGCCAGCTATTTAGACATTAATGGCTGTGTGTTGTGTGCTATTGTCAGAGGACAGTAAATCTATACTGCTATACAAGCTCTACACTGACTACCTTAAGTTATATCCAAGTCTCTTTTCTATAGTGTTGTCTCATTAAAAGATATAATAACATATTTGCAGCAATGTGAGGGGTGCACTCACTTTTGTGAGATATTGTGTATATATATATATATATATATATATATATATATATATATATATACATAAGATCAAACCTGTGTCTGCATACACACACTCTTGAAGACTTCTGTATTTTTGTCAGGATGCATATTTGCAATTAGTTCCGTCACTATGGCTTCTCCATCGCACCTCACCCACCAGATTACAGAAATCCCAGTGCTTTGGAATGTGAAAGTCCTTCTTAGGCTATGCAAGCTCATTTTTGTTAATGATGAAGAACTGGACTGCTGTGTTAGCACTGCATTGCGGAGAGGAAAAGAAGAAGAAGTAGAAGGCGAGGGAGGGAGAATCTAGAGGGATCGCAGGCTGTAGTAATGTGGACATAATTATGTTTGGCAAGGGCCACAGTTCAGGCCTATTTGTGTGCATGTGTGTGTGTGTTTGTGTGTGTGTGTGAGTGATGTGGAGTGGTGTGTGGTCTCTTGTCAGGGTCTCACTGCCCCTGACAGTTTCATTAAAACCTCAGCTCCCTCCTGCCAGGAGGAATAAAGTATTTATAAACAAATCTCAGTGCTCCTCTCCAATTGTCTCTTCACATAGAGAGCCCTCCATTTGTTACCTTGAATCAATGGGCCCCACATGCCCCTCTGCCCTGCTCGATCTGATCTGTTGATTGTGGGGTCTCTTCTAATTCCAGGTACATATCTATCTTTGTAATGCTTAAGAGGGGTATTGACTTAAGGTGCCATATTGGTGCTAGTGCTTAGTTTAGTCTAAGGGAGCTTTGTGAGCCAGGCATCTCTTCCCAGGCACTGGATAAACTGGGTTAAAAGGGAAATCTAGGCTTTTTACAATTGTGCTATTCAGTCTGTAACACAGTCTTTTAATTAATGTCAAATTAAGCCTTATCTATGAATAAGCGTTTATGCAGAGGAAGCTGGAAAAAAAACTGAATATGCTGTAGAAAGCACTGCATATGAGTCACTCTGCTAAGATGTGCACATATTTTTAGGAGAAAGACAGTAAAAGGAGGCTTATGGGACAACATATGACATATGAGCGCTCCAAGATGCCTCTACAATTGCTGCCAATGCTGAAAATGTCTTATGATGACAGCTAACGTTTAAAGAGGCAGAGCAAGGGCTCAAATGGTTTTGGCACAGGAGGTGGATGGCGGTGGGAAATTAAGAAGTTTACCCCTAAAAGCAGTGGAGACAAAAGGTTGGAGGTTGGAGCAGAGAACTTTGTAACCATAACACATATTAAATAATTTTATAGTAAACATTATAATGTTTCCCATCCCTGTCATCAGAAAGTGATGCAACAATTTGACAGATTAACATATATCCACCTGCTCAGCTTAGAGCAGTTTAGCTCCTCCCATTCACAGTGACGTTATAAGGAGTGTTTCAGCTCTGAGTGATTTTTGAGTGAGACACGATACAAGACAGCCAATCAAAACAGAGATCATTTACATGTATCAGTCTTAAAGGCATATGATCTGTTTAATGGAGTAAAGAGAGGTTGGAAAATGGTCATGTAAAAATGAATTAAGTACATAAACTTCATAAGTGGACCTTTGGGTCCTTCATGTTTGACTCCCTCATTACATGTTCATCTAGTTGTGAAAGGAATAACAACTTTTGTGAAATATCTCGCTACCTTAATCTCAAAATTCAAATGGAACTGCATATAACAACCAAACAACCATATGAATTCCTTTGTCACACCATGTTTGCTTGTTTAGATAATTTGGGTAAAGTGTTGCTTGAGGATATAATAGTAGCTGTCAGCTAACATTGTTACTTCTAGTAACTGTAACTGCTCACTTCTGGCTAAGCTACTTTGGTACCCACTGCTATTGATGTAAGTTGTAAGAATATATATATATATATGTACATGATGTATATGATGTACAACTTACATCAGTATTACTGTCAATGTATAATTTCTATTCTAGGTAGAGCTGAAATGATGGGGTGCTGAGATAGTCATCATATCTATACTTACAGTGCAGCATGCTGTCTGCTGGGAGAGATTGTGCCTACTCCCACTAAGCTTATTAAATGCTGGTTGACTTGGCTTAAGCTTAATGAATGCATGTTGAGTAACCACTTTCTGCCTGTGCAGCTCAATAAAAGGCCTTTTGTGTCATCAGTAACAGGCACCACTAGACTTGCTGCAGGTGTTGATTTTACAAACTGTCTTTGGCTTGTGCTTCTATTTGTCTGTTCTTCCACATCGCATACAAGTTCAGTCTTTGAAGAAAAACACTACTGCTGACAATTACATGAGCTTTGTAAGTTCCCTATAACTGAGCAATTATTAGCTATTGTGGTTGTTTTGACAAAACATTGTGACTCTATTTTTTTAGCAATTTGTTTTTTTTTACACAAACTAAAAGCTCACACCTGCCTGTGCAGCCTTTGTGTAATTTATAGCTCTGGGATCTGAAGCCAAATGAGTGTAATCGGAAGCCTAAAATGTTTTTTTTTTTTAAGGAATTCCTTTAAAAAGTCTGCTTTCAGAGAACAACTTTGAAAGACAAGATATTCTCATGACAGCAAAAACTAATAGAAAAATTATAAAATTATAACAATTTACTAGAAATTTCGGTAACACTTTACTGAAGGTCAGTGCTCATAAGGCTATACATCACCTACATAGGCCTTTCAGAACAGCTGACACAAACCTACATAAACATATATATAAAGTCTTATTCCAACAAACATTACTCGTCATAACACCTGACAAGGTGAAATTACATCAAAATGTCTGGCAAAATGTCTTTATGACAACTGACATGCCTTAAAATGAGCCTTTATTCATTTTCACCAAGGTTGTTGTCATGCAAAGCTTATGTAGGTGTCATGTAGCCTCATGAATGCTGCCCTTCAATAAAGTGTTAGCAACATTTCTTCAGCAATTTACTGTTTATTTACAGTACTCATACTGTATCATAAAATGACTACTATAATTCTAAACATAACTATATATTGCAAGGTTTTTTTCTAATTTTAACTGGTATGCACACAAAGACCTGCATGAAGGCCACATGTGACAGACGTCTATCAGTTTCTTTTCTCCAGTTAAAGTTTGAGTACTTTGAGAAATAAATGCTCTGCTTTACTTTTTTTTCACTGAAGTAGAAGCATAAGGGTATTTCCTCTTAGCTACACTTATAAGTTGGTATAGTGTAGTGGGTAACACCTCTGCCTTCTATGCTGTAGACTGGGGTTCAATCTCTGCCCTACACTATCCCAATAAGAGTCCTTGGGCAAGACTCCTAACACCACTGTTGCCTACCTGTGTAAAATGATCAAATTGTAAGTGGCTCTGGGCAAGAGTGTCTGACTAAATACAAATATTTATTTAAGAGGCATTTCTGATATTTTTCTAAACATTTATGGAGGGTTAATTATATCTACACAACCATGATACTGTGACATCAGCAAAATAGAAGATGCAGAAAGCCTTGCGCTTTAAAGGCAAATGCTCTTTTATTAAGCAGGCAGCTGTTCAGCGCTACTACAAGGCACTGTCACTGCACCAACTACCCCACAGTCCAGCATAGAACAACACAAGCAACACATGTGCCCATTTACATGCTGTCAATAATAACTTATTTACAGTAAATGTCTGTAAAAACTGCAATAGCACCACACAAGAGCCTCCTTGCACAGACGCTCTGTATGGCTACACCTCCTGTGCGCCCATCGCAACATGAGCCAGTAGCAGGAGGCTACTGAATGTTAATAATGGTTTATGCTAGACAAAAAGGAGAAAAAAGACATGGATAAACACTCTATCCATGTTCATCCACTGGTGCGGGTTATCTATTTAATGCCTGAATTGCTGTAGGGACAAATCTCTTGCTATATCGAACGTTTCTACACAAGGGTATTTTGTACCTACGACCTGAAGGAAAGTGGATAAAGCGCTGGTAGAGTGGGAGGCCTGGGTCATGCATGATAAGTGCCTTGCTGATGAGGGTTGTGAATTGGATGAGTTTGCTGGCTAGGTTAGTTATCTTTGTGAAATGATTCTAATTGGAAACTAAGCATACTGATAAACAGATGGCACCATGCAGAAGAACTGGCTCAATGATACTGCAGTACAGGAGAAGGAGGAGATGGGGTTGAACAGAGAGAAGTTTTAGTTTATAGATAACTGTAAATCTCTGTTGGCAACGTTTGTAAGTGTCTGTAATACACTAACTGAAGCTGAGGCCATCGTCCAGTTTGATGCCATGAACTCAACTATTTCTACATTCTCCTTTGATGGTCAGACTCGGGGGATGAGCCAGTGTTCTTAGGGGCTGATGAGCAGCTTGTAAGTTTTTAAGATGTTTAGGTTGACAAGACATTGTGGCATCATGTGCTGAAATAGGATCTAGAATGCTGATATGCTGAGAAAGTGTCACTGTTGTCACTGAGCAGTGTAAGGATAGCCATGTTGTGTGCATATTTGAAGTATGGGGTATTGGACTTTAACAGGTGTTTGTTCAGAGAGAACTGTACTGAACTGGAAATGTTTACTGTTGGTGGTCTGTTTTGTCTACTGTAAGGAAATCAATGACTGTTAAATCCAACATTTTAACTTCTTTGACAAGAAGCTTGACCAGTGTCTCCCAAATTGCACATGTTTATGGAATACAGTAGATGAGTGCAGTGTTTCCACTGTAAATTTGCATATTTTTTTTACAGTGAAAAGCTGCAAGCTTAATTCCATATTGACCATTAATGACATGCTGTACCACTGTTTGTAAATGTAACTTCACAATGAAACAATCAATAACATTGAGCTTACTATCCCTAAACAGGTTTGCATTTAAATTAACAAATTGATTATTTACTTCCCAGTATGGTGTGCACGGCATCATTATCCTGTTAGAGAAGAAAGAGCTTTCACAAGCACTACTTCATCTGCATTTACTTGAGGCCACTTGTCTTTACCAGTGGTTGGGAACCTAAATGTCAAGAATCCTTCCAATAAAACATTATATGTACGTTTTACTATCTTGTCTGTAAATATGTCTCTGTATGTGCTAGTGTCCTTGTACAGGCTAAAGATGTAATACAAATGAAAATGCTGCTTTAAGCTTGAGCTCAGCTATGGCTGCTTTTCTCGCATCTCTGGCAGGAAACTTTTCCGCAAAAGCAGAACAGTTTCTTGTAAAATGTCTCTTACTGTAACATGTGACCTTTTATGAGGTTAAAGTCGACTTCTCATTCTCCAGTGTAAATGCTGCAACATTTAAGGTGGGATGGGACAATTTGAATAAGAAGCTAGCAAAGAAGAAACTGACTCCAGCTTTGCAACATTTTAGTGTTGTTTCCCATTGCAGATTAAACATCTTAGGAAGCCATCTAAGTGTCCATTAATAAGTCCATTCATCTCCTGATCATTGATATACATCTTAAATCTTTCTCTTTGCCTTTTAGTTAGCAGTTAGCTGAGTGACATAGTTGTCTGCGTTGGTATGAGACCTTCAGGGTTGAAGGGTAAATTAGCAGTAATACATTAACTCCTGCATTTAAAACTGTGTTTGAATCTGTGTTTGAAACTGTGTTTGAAACTGTGTTGAAACTGTGTTCATTGCTAAAACTGTGTTGAAACTGTGTTCATTGCTAAAACTGTTTTGAAACTGTGTATGTGTCATGCATTCTGCGAAGGAGCTGGACTTCATCTCCCAGAGTGCTAGGGGAGACCACATGATCGATCACGTGCTAGGGGACTCTGTCTTTGAAAACTCCAACCCCTAGGATTCTCAGACAGATCACGTGGTTTCCTCATGCACCTATCAGCGCTCTCAGTCGCCTGATTATTGAACTCCTTTCACCTGATGCTCGTCCTCTACTAATATTTAAGCAGGGACTCAGGTTGAGAACCTTGCGAAGTATTGTTTAGATGATTAATGAGCGTTCCCTGATTCTGTTATTCTGTTATTCTGTTATTCTGTTATTCTGTTATTCTGTTATTCTGTTATTCTGTTATTCTGTGCATTTCGTGTATCGAACCTTGGACGAGTTTTCCCGTGTATGATTTGTGTTTTTGCCCCTTGGATACTGCTGCCCTTTTTTCGGATGGTTTCATGTTTTCGATTACTGGACTGGATCTTACACTGTGAGTTGTGTTTTACCCTTTGGACTGAGTGGATAATTAAAGTCACCGCATCTTATCTGCGAGCGTCTGCAAGTCTGTCTGACCGTCACAGTATGAAACTGTGTTTATTGTTAAAACTGTGTTGAAACTGTTTGTGAAACTGTGTTTATTGTTAAAACTGTGTTGAAACTGTGTGTGAAACTGTGTTTATTGTTAAAACTGTGTTGAAACTGTGTGTGAAACTGTGTTTATTGTTAAAACTGTGTTGAAACTGTTTGTGAAACTGTGTTTATTGTTAAAACTGTGTTGAAACTGTTTGTGAAACTGTGTTTATTGTTAAAACTGTGTTGAAACTGTGTGTGAAACTGTGTTTATTGTTAAAACTGTGTTGAAACTGTGTGTGAAACTGTGTTTATTGTTAAAACTGTGTTGAAACTGTTTGTGAAACTGTGTTTATTGTTAAAACTGTGTTGAAACTGTGTGTGAAACTGTGTTTATTGTTAAAACTGTGTTGAAACTGTGTTTATTTGTATCGCAGGGGAGTGATGATGAAACAGATGCATAAGCTGAGAGAAGCAAGATTAATTGGGGGCAAATCCATTCTCAGGGTCTAGACAGTTCAGGGTCAGAGAGCCAACATGGATAGAATGAGGGACAGACATTACCAAAAGGGAAAACAGGTTAAACAAACAATGGAGGCCAGCAGAACAAACATCAAATGATGCAATACACTACAAAGACCAGCAAACTAACAGGGGAAAATACAGGGCTTAAATACAAGGAATAACAAGGGTTAACAAGACACAGGTGAGAACCAATCAAGGGAGGAGTCTAGAAACAAAACAAGGAAGCACATGGACAAGACCAAAAGGTAAACATAAGGACATAGATGACTGGGAGGGGCCAATCATGACATTATTGTTAAAGCTTAAAGCTAAAAAACTGTATTTGAAACTGTGTTCATTGTTAAAACTGTGTTTATTGATAAAATTGTGTTTGAAACTGTGTTTATTGTTAGAACTGTGTTGAAACTGTGTGTGAAACTTTTTATTGATAAAACTGTGTTGAAACAATCAGCAGAGCTTTATTTTACTGCGACGGAGGATTTTCTTTTTGCCTAAAAGTCAAATTTTGCTGTAGAATCATAAGAGCTGCTGACCCCTGGTCAATACAGAGTCAAGTTGGCTTCCACCCCTAAAGCAGGCAGATGTCCTTATATAAACGTATACCAATAAAACAATGTGATCCCATAGAGAAATTTGAACTGGAAATGGAACTTCAACTGGAACTTTTACAAATGTGGGACACTAAAGCCAATTCACTGGTCAAGTAATGGTTTGCACAGTCATATGGCAGAGGTAAGTGATTTGCATTCCTCTGTGATGTAGTTGAGGAGCTTGTTAGTGTAGCACGGCAGGTGGTTGAGAAAGATGTAGTGGCATCTTTATCCATATTGGAGCAGACATGAGCTAGTCTGCCATGCCAGCATGGTGCTGAGTCCAGCAGGAAAGAGCCCCACCACTTTGAGGATTACTGGGAAAAGGTATTAAGAAATAGTCTTAATAATATGAATAATATTACAGAAACGGTGATATGCTTCCCACAGTCTCTATTTTCTCATGGAACCAAACAGTGTGGTTATTCATTTTCCCCTTCCAGCTCCCTGCAAGCTATGAGTCGATGTACAAATATTTCGAATATTTCCTTTCAAATGTTACTAGATGCCCTTATCCTGATTGCTTAACCAGAGGAATTCCCTGTTATCCTTTCCAAGGTAACTGAATTCAATACAATAAAAATCAAATCAGTGCTGCAACAGTTGAAATGCATGAGGAGAGGCCAGTTGCGCTCACAGTATGTTCCTCTGCCACCCACCCCAGAGGATTTTTCACGTTCCTGACTGTGTGAATCTCCGGGCTGTCAGAGTGGGTGGATGGCGGTGCCTGTTTTGTTTGTCTTGAGTGTGACTGTGAGGGACCTAGATGTATTCAGAGCAGCACCTGCTGGGCTGTATGCCCTCATGCTAACGTCTTACCTGCTTTATCTCTGCCTCTTAGCACATCTGCTGACACATGTTAACATTCTCTCATTAGAATTCTGCTCAATATTAAAGACGACGCACTTGCTATATTTGGCTGAGTGGAAGACTTGCCATCTGCACTGACTGGCAAATCATTATTGTGCCATTTATTCATAGCATGCTACTTATCTGATTTATTCATTATATCCTTCACTCTGTTACAAAGACAGTCAGTGCTCTCACTGTGATGAGGTAATTCATTACTATAAAAACATTTCAGAATTGTATTGTATATTACATTCACCTATTTTGTGTCATGCTATCTGTTTTAACCCACTTCATGTCACATTGTTATCCGTTTCGATCCATTTTGTGTCATCTTGTTATCTGTTATAACTCATCTTGTGCCTAGTTATTATCTGTTTTAATTCATTTTGTCACATGTTCTTATCTGTTTTAACCCATTCTGTCATGTTGTTATCAGTTTAATTCATTTTGTCACATGTTGTTATTTGTTTAACTCATTTTGTTACATGTGATTATTTGTTTAACTCATTTTGTCGCATGTGGTTATTGGTTTTAACCCATTTTGTCACATGTTATTATCAGTGTAACCCATTTTCTCACATGTTGTTATCTGTTTTAACCCATTGTGTCACATTGTTACCTGTTTTAACCCATTTTGTCATGTTGTTATAAGTTTAACTCATTTTGTCACATGTTGTTATCTGTTTAACTCATTTTGTCACATGTGATTATTGGTTTTAACCCATTTCGTCACAAATTGTTATCTGTTTAATTCATTTTGTCACATGTTGTTATCTGTTTTAACCCATTTTATCACATACTGTTATGTTTTAATCCATTTTGTCGTGTTGTTATTTGTTTAACTTATTTTGTCATGTTACCTGTTTTTACCAATTTTGTCACATGTTGTTATTTGTTTAACTCATTTTGTCACATGTTGTTAATGGTTTTAACCCATTTTCTCACGTTTTATCTGTTTTAACTCATTTTGTCACATTGTTATTGGTTTTAACCCATTTTGTCACATGTTGTTATCTGTTTAACTCATTTTGTCACGTTATCTGTTTTTACCCATTTTATCACATTTTGTTATCTGTTTTTACCCATTTTATCATATGCTGTTATTGGTTTTAACCCATTTTGTCATGTTGTTATCGGTTTTAACCCATTTTGTCATGTTTTATCTGTTTTAACCCATTTTGTCACACGTTGTTATCTGTTTTAACCCATTTTGTGTCACACTTTTATATTTTAACCTATTTTTGTTATGTTTTTATGTTTTAATCTTTTTCATGTTGTCTGTTAAACCTATATTGTGTTATGTTATCTGTTAACTCATTTTGTGTAATGTTGTTATCTGATAGAATTTTTTTTGTGTCATATAATTTGTGTTAATACATTCTATGTTGTTTTAACACATTTTGTATCATATTGTCTGTTTATACACATTCATGTCATATGTCTTTACACATTTTATTTCATGGTTTTATTTGTATTAATACATTTTGTGTCATGTTGTTATCTACTAACTGTTAAAATAAACAACAGTTGTTGTCCTTAATTAAACATGCAGTTGTGTCTGTGTAAAAACATTCATTTGTGCCCCATCAAGCGATGATTTAATTTAATTAACATAATTTCATTATGACACATGTTTTTCTATGCATATTGCATAAAGTACTCATTCTAATTATCCTATCATTCTATATTATTAATATTATTTATTATTAATAGTGTTAATAATATTATTCTGATTTTTAGGACAACAGCTCAGCTCCTCCAATGTGAGTGCTTTCACTGCTGCAGCACCAAACTGGATTAGTGCAGCACTGGACAGCCTCATCAGCTCCTGGCTTTGACAGATGGCTCACACAGGTTTCGTGTGTAGGAGAGAGTCATCACGTTGGTCTTACTGCCCTTTCCCGTCTCTCTGAAATTGTCTGACTGTCTGATGTATCACGGTGTAGTATGGATTGTTACTATTTAAAGAGTAATCGGTAGCTGCTCCCCTGCACTTTCCCCTCTAATCTCTTTGCCTTAAAAAAAAAAAAACATATAGATGTGTATGATCGGGAAACCTTCGAGCTGAGAAATGAGATGCCACAGAATAGAATCATTATTTTTAGTTTATTTTTACACCATCAGACTAACAGGCATGTGTAGGTTAATGTATGTGTGTGTGTGTGTGTGTAGAGAGAGAGAGGGGGAGAGAGAGAGAGAGGGAGAGAGAGAGAGAGAGAGAGAGAGAGAGAGATAAGACAGACAGATAGCAGTGGCAGTAGCTTTAAGACTTCATGGCTTCCCCTAAAATTTCCTCATAACACAGCACTGTTATTCAGTATTTTAGCAGTAACGAAGTGTGAAATATCTACTCTGTATCACTGGCACTCTGGCACTGTTTGTTTATTTCATATAAGCTACATTAGATTTATAGTATAGTCTTGATGAATGAGATTGTGAAAGCCAGTGGAAGCTCATCCTAGATAATGGCAGATTCAAATACACACTGTTTCAGTGGAGCAACCGACAACAGGCAGTCTATGGGAGTCATATGGAGTCTATGAGTCTAACAAAAATACTTTTTGCATATAAATTTTTTTGGACATTAGGTTTATACAGATATACCTTTAGGCTACTTGTGTGGCTTTTTGTCTGGCCTGGAAGCTCCACTTTTGTATGTAATACTTGGCGGCACTCCTAAAAAGACTCATCCGTCACAGGGGCTGCTGGACAGGTCGCCAGTCGAACACAAGGCCCAGCATTTTCATTAACCTCTTAAACTCCTTGGAACCACCGCACTTCATCATGTTCTTCATAACTTTCATATTTCATAAGCTACATTCAAAAGGTGGGTGTCATATGACAGCTGTAACTGTGTTCTTTCCAGTCAATAGATGGGTAATTTTGAAACTTTATAATAGATGAAGCTGAACTCAATGTTTTTTTTTTCTACTGAAAATCGACCCATTTTTCCACAAATCTGGGCTATAAACTATAAACAGATGCTGTGTCGTCAGTGATAAACTCTGTAAAAATTATTTTTATAAAATAATACAAAGATCAATTTTTGGCTTTCAGCAGTAAATTGTAAGCATATAGCAATATGTGTGATAATAAAACACATTTTCTGTTCATTTGAGGGCATTTGAGCTTTTACAAAAAAATAAAATAAAAATGTATTCTTATTTCATGTAGTTACTGGAGAATAAGAGGTTAATATAAAATGCATTTGGTTGCAGACTAAAATTATTCTAATATAATCCTGTTCACCGTCACAGGTTTCAAGTGTGTAAGAACCTGAAAAAAAGAATAACCATGTTAGTTTTGTCTAGATCTGTCGATTGACAAATGTCTATAATATCAAGAATGAAGTTACTATCAAGAATAAATTACCATCCAGAATGCCCTGTGTGTCAAAACTGGTGGTGAAATCTCAAGGCAAAAAAGTCAGAAAATAAGTTTATGTAATAGGTAATTACCCTAAACTGTTTATGATTACACATTTTTACACATCTTGCTGTTCCTTAAAGATGCTAGGAGTAAAACACTAGAAGCAAAACAACTATCAAGTAAAACACTCAATATTTAATATTTTGTCATTAGATTATCACCACCAGAAGTTTGCCACTTTACCAAAAATTGGTCAGTAGTTTCCTCAATGACAAATGCAATAATTTTAGGTATTTCACCTTTTACAATGCATAATATCATCAAAACATTAGAGAATCCAGATAAATCTCTGTACATAAAGGGCAAGGCCAAAACAACAATATAGAATACCCATGACCTTTGATCATTTGATCATTTAGACAGCACTGCATTAAAAACTGACATGATTCTGTAATGAATACAACCACATAGGCTTGGGAATACTTTGGAAAACTCTTGCCAATAAAGACCATCGGTTGCTGGATCCTCAAGCACAAGTTAAGAAACTACTATGCAAAGCAAAAGCCAAATTTCAAAAACATCCAGAAACGCTGCCAACTTCTCTGGGCTGTAGGTCATCTTCAATGGACTGATAAAAGTGTAAACATGTTCTGTGGTTTTTGGAAAATTGCTTTTGGAAGTAATTGAGGTCATGTTTTCCAGGCCAAAGAAAAAAGGACCATCCTGATTGTCACCAACACACAGCGCAAAGTTTAAAGATCAGTGTATGTCATGATATGTCAATACCAATGGCATTGGTAAATTTGCACATCTGTAAAGGCCCCATAAATGCTGAAGGGTACATATGCATTTGAAAGGAACATACACTATATGGCCAAAAGCTTGTGGACACCTGATCATCACATCTACATGAGTTAAGACTTCTCATTCCAAAACCATGGGCATAAATATGAAGCTGTTCCTTCCCTTTCAGGCCATAACAACCTTCACTGTTCTGGGAGGTCCTGGCTCACAAACAATGTTCCAGTTCATCCCAAAGGTGTTCTGTGAAGATGAGGTCAGGGATCTGCACAGGCCCCTGGAGTTCCTCCACACCAAATTTCTTAAACCATGTTTTTATGAAGCTTGCATTGAGCACTGGGGCACTCATGTTGGTACAGCAAAGGGCCTTCTAATTTTTGTGTGCTACACGGCCACCGTGCACTGTGAGTTTTTGTGTTCTGCTGCTTTGTGGCTGAGCTATTGCTGTGTCTAGATGTTTCCATTTCATAATGATAGCAATTACAATTGACCAAGGTAAATCTAGCTGGAAAGAAATTTCGTGAACTGATATGTGGCCAATGTGGCATTCTATGGCAGTGCCACATTTAAAGTCACTGAGCTCTTAATACAACCTATGTCTAAGGAGACTGTATGATTATGTACTTGATTTTATGCACCTTTTAGCAATGGGTGTGGCTGAAACGCCTAATCTTAATAATTAGGTTGCCCACTTTTTGCCATGTAGAGTTTTTCAGTGATACAGTACTGTGCAAAAGTTTTAGACATCTAAGCAAATTTTTAAACAACTTACCTCAGCAGTGAGTTCATCACAACATACACTAGAATAAAGCCATATTCATAATTCAAATAAACATAAAAACAATAAAAAGTAACAAGAAATTCTTGGGTCCATATTTTTCCTTGACACCTTCACAGCCGCCACAGAGACTTGTTAATATCATCAATTACATCATGAGCACAATTTACTGAACACTGATTGGTCAAACCAGGAGCTGCTTTATAACTACATATAATACTGGGCTTCCTTGAGAAGAGGTTTGAAAACACACTAACATCCATAAAATCACTATTTATATATATATATATATATATATATATATATATATATCCATCCATCCATCCATTTTCTAAGCCGCTTCTCCGTCAGGGTCGCGGGGGGGAGCTGGAGCCCATCCCAGCAGTCTTTGGGCGGAAGGCAGGATACACCCTGGACAGGTCGCCAGTCCATCGCAGGGCAGACACACAGACACAGACAGTCACTCACACACTCACACCTAGGGGCAGTTTAGCATGTCCAATTGGCCTGACTGCATGTCTTTGGACTGTGGGAGGAAACCAGAGAACCCGGAGGAAACCCATGCAGACACGGGGAGAACATGCAAACTCCACACAGAGAGGACCCTGGTCACCCGGCCGGGGAATCGAACCCAGGCCCTCCTTGCTGTGAGGCGACAGCGCTACCCACCACGCCGCCCCCATATATATATATATATATATATATATATATATAATCATTATTAATTCATATAAATATACATTTTGTTTTTATTCAAATATTAGCACTTTTCATAGCAAATAAACACATACTACAAAAATAAATAGATTTTGAAAATGTGTCTTGGGTGCTTTCGCACAATACTGTATCTCTGCATGCTAGGCCCCATACTGCATGTGTTACAACAGCACGACTTCATAGTAATAGAGTGCAGGTGCAGTCCACTTTCCACTTTCACAATTACAACAGTTATGGTCCTCACCTACCCAATGATTATTGAATGTTGTCGAAAGGTGATGTAGACAATGAACAGTGTGAACAGCGGTGAAGATTTTTTGGAACATGTTGCAGGCATCAAATTTATAACCCTATTTCCAAAAAAGTTAGAATGCTGTGCAAAATAAAAATAAAAACAGAATGCCATGATATGCAAATCATTTAAACCCTATATTCAATTGAAAATAGAACAAAGGCAACATATTAAATGTTGCAACTGAGATGTTTTCTTATTTTTTGAAAAATTATATGCCCATTTTGATTTGATGCCAACAACACATTTCAGAAATCTGGCACAGGGGCATGTTTACCACTGTATTGCATCACCTCTTCTTCTAACACACTCTCTAAGCATTTGGAAACGGAGGAGACCAGTTGCTTTTGAAAGTGATTTTTTTCCTATTCTTGATTGATATAAGATTTCAGCTGTTTAAGAGTTCAGGGTCATATCTTTGTCATATTTTTTGTTTCATAATGCAGTAAATGTTTTCAATGAGTTATAAGTCTGGACCGCATGCAGGCCAGTTTAGCACTCAGACTTTTTTATACTACAGAGCCAAGCTGTTGTAATATGTGCAGAACGTTTTGTGGCATTGTCTTGCTGAAATAAGCGAGGCCTTCCCTGACAAAGGTGTCAACTGGATGGAAGCATATATAGTTCAGGATTAAAGACGCCTTCACAAAGTGCATGTCACCCATGCCATGTGCACTCATGCACCCCTATACCCACACGGATGGTGGCTTTGGAACAGTACGCTGATAACAAGCCAGATGGTTCCTCTCGTCTTTAGTCTGGAGGATGCAGCATCCATGATTTTGAATGAATGAATGAATGAATTCAAATTTTGATTCATTGGACCACAGGACACTTTTCCAATTTGCCTCAGTCCATCTTAAATGAGCTCTGGCCCAGAGAAAGTGGCGACGTGGATGCTGTGATGAACTGTGTTCACAGACAATGTTTTTCGGGAGTGTTCCTGAGCCCATGCAATGATTTTCACTGCAGAATCGTGTCTGTTTTTAATGCAGTCCTGTCTGAGGTCCAAAGGTCATGGCCAAACATTATTGGTTTTCAGGCGTTCACCCTTGCATACAGAGATTTCTCTGGATGTTTAAATTCTTTGAATGTTTTAATTGTAGGTTGAGAAATGTTGTTTGTGAATTGTTGAACGTTTTGTCCTCTCAGTTTTTCCAGAGTGGTAAACTCCTCCCCAACTTCTGAAATGTTACTGACCTGTTGCCAATTAACTTCATTAGTTTCTCCAGGTGTTTTGCTTTTTTAAGCATTACACAACTTTACCAGTCTTTTGTTGCCCCTGTCTCAACTTTGTGAAAAGTGCTGTTGGCATCAAATTCAAAATGGGCAATTTCTCAGTTTCAACATTTAATATGTTGCTTTTTTAATTAAGATGACCTGTACATCACTGCATTCAGTTTTTATTTACATTTTACACAGCATCCTACTTGGGAAATGGGGTTGTAAAGAAATATAAATATAAAAAATACAATGCATATATATATATATATATATATATATATATATATATATATATATATATATATATATATATATATGAACAACAAACTCCCACTGGCCGTACAACAGAGTCTCTTGCTCTCTTCAAAGGCAAACTGAAGACTCATCTCTTTATAAAGCACTTACATGAGCATTAAGTATTGATTGCAATATATTATGCTGCACTTATATATTGTATTTTATTGTATTGCACTTTGTATTGTAGTTTACTGTATTGTATTGTATTGCATTGTATTGCACAGAGTTCGGTGTTCAACTCTACTCCTTTTCTCTCAGTATCAACAGTGACTTTTGTATCTAGCAGTATCTGAGCTCAGGACTGTCTTTCTCTCTAACCTATTGGTAACTAGCAAAGATACTTTCTCTACATAGACAAAGCACTTTTTGTAAGTCGCTCTGGATAAGAGTGTCTGCTAAATGCTGTAAATGTAAATGTAAAATACTGTTTTCAATTGACAACAGGTCACAATGGATTTCTAGATCAGTGCTGCATGTCTTTAATGGGTATTTTACCTACTCTCCCAACTTTTTTGGAATCAGGTTTGTAGATACATAGATACATCAACAGATAAGGACAGGGAGAGAGCAAGAAGGAGAACAAAGGAGCAAACAACTGTGTGGGTGTGGTGCCTGTCAGTATTCAGAACGTGAAATATTTTAAAAAAAGATCCAAGATACCATGGCAAAAAATACCGGCACTCAAGTGATAATGCTTTGATAAGGAATTCTGGTCTTTTTCCAGCATTTAGAGTAAATATTTCAGCATGTCTCCTATACTTAGTGTGTCTCGTGGCATAATCTCAGTGGTTTACAAAACAAAGAGTGACTTGCTTAGCGTAGCGAGTCCTGAAGGGTCCCAAAATGGCTGCTTGGCAGTTGGAACATTCAGAAGAAGATGTTCCTAAGTTCCTAGAGTGCTTTAATACACTTCCAGACTGAGTTCTGGCTTTCTGGCAGTCCCCAACTGCCCTGAATAATCTCCCCTCAACAGGGAGCCCTCGCCTTTTTTACATTCAGCTAGCCGCCTGCGCCATATGTTGGTCCCTTGGAAAGCTGAGATGTGTTCATGAAGGAGCGAGGAAGAGAAGTAGAATGAGAGAATGGAAATGATGACGGAAAAGAAAAACAACAGGCAAAGAGGAAAAAGAGTGAGTGAGAAAATACAGGAGAAAGAAAACTATGAAAAAACCCAAGCTCAGCGAATGGAGGGAAAGACAGGAGCAAATGAGAGAAAAAAGAGGGAGATACATAAAGAGGAGCAGTGACTCACAAATGACTCTGCCAGCAGAGAAAAAACTCTGTCTCTCTCTCTCTCTCCACATCAGAAAAGGCCTCTCGCTCTCCGCACATCCTTTATTTACAGCCAAGCTATTAGCGGAACCCCAGATGAACCCGGTGTTTGTGTAGTTAGGAGAGTTTACTCTGTAAATGCCTGCTTGCTTGCCCTCTGCTCTCCCTGATGAGGCAAAGATTTGGTTTATTGTACGAGGAACCCAACAGCTTGCTGAAGAGAAATATGAGCGAAAGCACACATGCGACCTTCATTTGCCAGTAATGAGACCGTTAAGCATGGCGTTGTCATTTTTCAATGGCAAAAAAACTTTGTTTTTCGTCTTTCAACACCATTTATTTAAAAGCTGCTTTTATTCCTTTGTTTAGAAGGTATTCAGAGACGATATATGTTCTACAAAAATATAAGCATAATCTATCTGTTTTTTATCCAATTCTAATAAATAGGGCAAATATGTATGAATACCTGGATATGGGTTTTCAGTCTTACTGAAGCTGACTCGTTTCAAGGTTGCTTTTCCTTCAAGTCACTGAACAGGATGAAATTAATTTAAGCCGGTATGTATGAACGAGCTGCGCGTAACTGCGAGAGTAGAGGCTACTTTCTCAGCACATCAATACATATGAAAACAACATTTTGTCCACAGTTTGAAATCTGTCTTTTAACAAGGCTGCTATACCCTCCAGTATCACCGGAGCTCCACCATCTGTCTTGTTCAGTTTTAGTGTGGCAGTGAGTGAGAGGAACGGCAGGTGGTTGGTGTTAACACCCTGGCCTGTGGGAAGGAGAGATAAGGACCATGGTCAGCTCTCATCAGAAAGAGCAAGTCAGGTTACACTTTAAACACACAAGCAGCAAATGAAAGTTTTAAGAGATTGAAAAAATACTCCTTAATGTCCAAAGGACAATGCACCGAATGGGTTACGTTTGAATCTCAAATGTTCTAACAAAGTCAGTGTAAGAGGTCTTGCCCTTTTCAAACAATGCAAAGCAAGAATTGATATCTTAAGTGAAAATATCTTAAATCGAATCAGGAGCTTAAAACTTCTAAATTCTAAAAGGGAAATCACAGAAGAACCACAGAAAATGTTAAATTTTGGTCAATCAGCTTGAGTTGCTATGTCGTTATCAGCATTGCGCTGACTGTGACAGTACTGTGACACATACTGAGCTACAATGTCTAACATTTCCCCTCCAAAGAGCATCATGACACAAGCTAACGTGAGACAGAAACTCACCAGACACAGACGGAATGCTAACTGGACATCAGAGATGGAAAATACCTTTGTTTATGTAGGTTAATAGCTCAGGCACATTTTATAGTGTGAAATGGCCATCCGTCCATCCATCCGTCCATCCATCCATCCATCCATCCATCCATCCATCCATCCATCCATCCATCCATTATCTTCCGCTTCTCCGGGGTTTGGGTCGCGGGGGCAGCATCCTAAGCAATGAGGCCCAGACCTCCCTTTCCCCAGCCACTTCCACTAGCTCCCGGGGGGTCGCGGGGGTTCCGAGGCGCTCCCAGGCCAGCTGGGCAATATAGTCACGTCAGTGTGTCCTGGGTCCTCCCCGGGGTCTCCTCCTGGGTGGACTTGCCTGTGACACCTCCCGCGGGAGGCGTCCAGGAGGCATCCTAACCAGATGCCTGAACCACCTCAGCTGGCTCCTCTCGACGTGAAGAAGCAGCGGCTCTACTCCGAGTCCCTCCGGGATGACCAAACTTTTCACCCTATCTCTAAGGGAGAGTCCAGACACCCTGTGGAGGAAACTCATTTCGGCCGCTTGTATTCGTGATCTCATTCTTTCAGTCATTACCCAAAGCTCATGACCATAGGTGAGGGTGGGAACGTAGATCGACCGGTTAATCAAGCGCCTTGCGTTATGGCTCAGCTCTTTCTTCACCACAACAGACCAGTAAAGAGCTCACATCACTGCTGACCCAGCACCAATCCGCCTGTCAATCTCCCGCTCCCTTTTACCATCACTCATGAACAAGACCCCGAGATACTTAAACTCCTTCACTTGAGGTAAGAGCTTATCCCCGACCCAGAGAGGGCTCTCCACCCTTTTCTGCCTGAGAACCATGGCCTCGGATTTGGAGGTACTGATTCTCATCCCAGCCGCTTCACACTCGGCTGCAAACCGATCCAGCGAAAGCTGAAGTTCACGGCCTGATGTCCCCAATAGGACCACATCATCTGCAAACAGCAGCAATATGACCTTGAGGTCACCAAACCAGACACCCTCCATCCTCTGACTGCACCTAGAAATTCTATCTATAAAAATTATGAATAGAATCGGTGACAAAGGGCAGCCCTGACGGAGTCCAACTCTCACTGGGAACAAGTCTGAAAAATCCTGCTTTGTTTGTACAGGGCCTTAATGGCTTGTAGCAAAGAGCCATGTACCCTGTACTCCCGAAGCACCTACATCAGAATACCCCGGGGAACACAGTCGAATGCCTTCTCCAAATCCACAAGGCACATGTGGACTGGTTGGGCAAACTCCCATGAACCTGGAGGGGGTGAAGAGTTGGTCCAGTGTTCCACGACCAGGGCGGAACCCGCACTGCTCCTCCTGAATCTGAGGTTCAACTATAAACTGGACTCTCTTCTCCAGTACCCCTGCATAGACCTTACCAGGGAGGCTGAGGACTCCCCTGTAGTTGGAACACACCCACCAGTCCCCTTTTTTAAAAAGAGGCACCACCACCCCAGTCTGCCAATCCAGTGGCACCGCCCCCAATGTCCACGCAATGTTGAAAAGGCATGTCAGCCAAGACAGCCCCACAACATCCAGAGCTTTGAGGAACTCCGGATGGATCTCATCCACCCCTGGAGCCTTGCCACCATGGAGCTTTTTAACTACCTTAGCAACTTCGGCCTCAGTAATGGACAAGCCTATTCCCGTGTCCCCAGACTCTGCCTCCTCACTGGAGAACATGTCGATGGGATTGAGGAGGTCATCAAATTATTCCTTTCACCGCCCAATGATGTCTTCAGTCGAAGTCAACAGCACACCATCTCCACTATATACAGTGCTAGTCCAGTGCTGCTTTCCCCTTCTGAGTCGCCTGACGGTTTGCCAGAAACTTTTTGGAGCCGACTTAAAGTCACTTTCCAAGGCCTCACCAAACTCCTCCCACACCTGGGTTTTTGCCTTGGCAACAACTGAAGCCGCAGATCGCTTGGCCTGTCGATACCTGCCAGCTGCCTCTGGTGTCCCACAGGCCAACCATGCCTGGTAGGACTCCTTCTTCAGCTTGACGGCATCTCTCACCTGGGGTGTCCACCACCAGGCTTGAGGATTACTGTCCCAACAGGCACCAACTACCTTGCGGCCACAGCTACAGTCAGCTGCTTCAACAATGGAGGAGCGGAACATGGCCCATTCTGAGTCAATGTCCCTCACCTCCCACGATATCTGGTCAAAGTTCTGATGGAGGTGTGAGTTGAAGATCAATTTGACAGGTTCTTCTGCCAGACGTTCCCAGCAAACCCTCACTATACGTTTGGGCTTGCCTGGTCTGACCGGCATCTTCCCCCACCACCTGATCCAACTCAACAGCAGGTGGTGATCCGTTGACAGCTCAGCTCCTCTCTTTACCCAAGTGTCCAAAACACATGGCCGCAAGTCCGATGACACGACTACAAAGTCAATCATTGAACTGCGGCCTAGGGTGTCCTGGTGCCATGTGCACTTATGGACATCCTTGTATTCAAACATGGTGTTCATGATGGACAAACTGGTTTGCGAAGAAGTCCAAAAACTAAACATCACTCGGGTTCAGATCAGAGAGGCCATTCCTCCGAATCACACCCCTCCAGGTCTCACTGTCATTGCCCACGTGAGCGTTGAAGTCCCCCAGTAGGACAATAGAGTCTCCAGGAGGAGCACTTTCAAGCACCCTTCCCAAGGACTCTAAGAAGGCTGCGTACTCTGAACTGCTGTTCGGTGCATAAGCACAGACAGCAGTCAAGACCCGTTCCCCAACCCGAAGGTGTAGGGAAGCTACCCTCTCGTCCACCGGAGAAAACCCCAACATACAGGTGCCAAGTCGAGGGGCTATGAGAAAGCCCACACCTGCCCGCCGCCTCTCACCATGGGCAACTCCAGAAAAGAATAAAGTCCAGCCCCTCTCAAGGAGATTGGACCCAAAGCCCAAGCTGTGTATTGAGGTGAGCCCAACTATATCTAGCCGTTATCGCTCAACCTCTCGCACCAACTCAGGCTCCTTCCCCACCAGTGAGGTACCATTCCAAGTTCCAAAAGCCAGTTTCAGCAACCGAGGATCAGAACGCCAAGGCCCACGCCTTCGGACACTGCCCGATCCGAGCACCAAACCCCTACTACTGCCCCGCCCATCGGTGGTGGGTGGATGGGAGGGTGTGAAATAGCATTATTGTAAAATTTCATTCAAACTTGAAATTACAAACTATCCTACCTGATACGTCTTCCAACTGGAACTCTCAGCTTCTTCTCCTACTTCATAAACTTTGCTCATTTCATATTCCACATGAATTATTTGCCGTAATGTTGAAACTAAAGTATGACTGCACCTGTTTCACTCTCATGACACTTCCATCTTGCGCACACCGAATTAAGTTCCCTGCACTATCTAATCCTTCCACATTCATCTTGTCAGATAGATGTATGTGCTCACTCTCTGTGAAGTGCGGTACCAGCATGAGTGCTTATTACAAGAACTCAGATACTTCCAGCCTGCAAGAAACATGTGGTAAGAAAGCACAAACATTTGGCAGAGCAACCTCCACCTTTCCCTCAGAATAACTCATGGCACTGAGCTCCATTCTTTCTTCTGTGGGAGCTCTGACATGAAAAGAAAAACATGATTGCATTATGATTTGGAATAAAATGTGTATGATAAATAGTGTAAATCTGAGAAATTGTCTGCATACTGTCAAACGCTGAAAAAAAATGGCTTGAATTTGTACAAAATACAGCACTGTGCACAGGTATGAGAGACCATCCCTGATCTATTTAATTTCCACTCAAAAGAGCCATTAAGTTATTCATTTTTCAGAAGACAGTTTAGTAGATTAGATATAAGATAATCCACTTGATTAAGGAAAGAGACAGGTAGTACAAAAGAAGTGGGAGTTTCCAGAACTAGAATTCCAGAAATGCAGAGAAAATGGGAATCCTATCAACCATTTAGGACCTGGTAGACCACCAAAACTAACCACATCAGATAAACAGCACTTACAGCTTTCATCTTTGAGAGAGAGGAGAAAATTAAGCTCCACTCTTACTTCAGATCTGAAAAACTCCACAAGTGTTTCTGTCCACCCTCCCACTGCAAGAAGACAATGCAACACTATGAGTCTGAAAGGAGGTGTAGCCGTCAATGAGCTCTTACTCAGGAAAGGAAATAGACAAAAAAAAGAACATTTGCAAATCTCAGAAGTATAGACTGACCACCTATGAGTCCAGACTAATGCTACTGAATTGTTTGGAATTACTTGGATCATGAGAAACAGAAAATACCACCAACTTCTAAGACTGTGCAGAAAAATATCCCTGCAGATGTCTTTGGAAAACTGTTTCCTTAAAAATATTTCTTTTTGATTGATGATGAAAAGTGAATACTCTGTACTCAATAGCTGCTTTGACTGTGAATGAAATATATGAAGAGTGGCCTCAGACTTGTGCAGAGTACTGTACATAAACTGAAAGATGAAATTGTACAGATGTAACATTTTGTGGAACTAGCCTCCAATCAAACAAACTCAAAGCTCATTCTAATGTATATTACCATAACAAGTCTAAACATAGGCACCATAAAAACATCATTACCGTAATTGAGAAAAACAATATTATGTTTGATAGTCCATAGGCATCTTCTGGCTCTGGACTCAAAAATGCATCCTGTTTCATAAACACATAACTCAGAAGTGGGACTGTTTTTAGAACAGAGAGTAGTCACACCTATGCCAGCTATTTCTGGAAGCGAGTTTTTTCCCACTGAAAAAGCTTAGTTGCAGGCATATTCATCATCCAAGGTTCAAATCCATTCCTAGAGAGCCAGCAAAACAGCAGCTCTACAGGTCTAAGGCAAGCACTTGTGTGTAAAAAGACAGAAGAAAGGTCAATGAGTTGTGAAGACCTTAGAGGGTATAGGGTGTCCAGACTTTCCAGACTTTAGAGCTTCAGGGAATAGAAACAGAGGGAGACATTTCTTTCATTCTCCTTCAAGCAACACTCCAGGACCCGATGAATGTTTATACTGGGCTGGAATCATTTCACCTTCTCCCACAGTGCTAAATGATTTATTTTCTGGAGTCCTCCAGGATTCTTAGTCAGAGGAAATCAATGGAGCTGAACAATCATCTCAGGATTAGAACTCATGCTTAGAGGCAGTACGTGGAGAAATCACATGCATCCACATATATGCACATACCCATCACAGAAGACTGCATAGCTGTCCTTTGAAGAGTCCTTTGAACATGGAATTACATAAGTCTATATGTATTATTGTAATTAAAGAACAGCAGCCTGGTGATAAACTTTCCTGTAAGAATCTTCTGGGAATGCAGTGTTGTGTGTCATGACATGTTCTAAGCACATAAACGTGCATTAAGGGATCCAGCTTTTCTACCATGATTACTTGTATTAAATTAGCTAATTATATCTATTTCAGAGAAAAACAAGGTTTTAGAGCAGTCTAAATGTGCCAGCGAGGCATGCTACAAGATTCAAAGCATGGTATTTTCATTGAAGATAACAGTACAAGCTCTGAGGCTTATTCTATATATACTGCATGTAAGGGAGGAACAGCAGCGCTCTGCAGAGATGAAGAAAATGCCTGAATGCTGCAGGGAGTAGTGCAAAACCTGAAGCTTTATTCCAACTGCCAGTCTCTGTAACATTGCAAACAATAAAAATAGGGCCAATAAACCAGAGAGACTACACAAACAAAAAGGAAGAAATCAACTCAGGTAAACATCTGCAGCAAAAATGCTAAGTGGGAAAAAAATAAATAAATAAATAAAGTACATAATCCTGAAGATCAGCCATGAGAATTCTCAACTTCTGTTTAAATGTACTTTGAGAGTTCCTGAACCACCAGCATATATATATATATATATATAAAAAAATAAACAAATACTTAACATAAAAAAACAAAAATACTGTAATTATTGCAGTGTTGCATTTATGTTTTCATTTTACAAAGTAGAGAATTACAGTTTAAATTGTTGTAACTGCATAAAAGTTCCTACGTTTATAAGAATTTTCTTATCTCTGAGAACAAGACCAATCACACAGCGCATTTAAAACACACATACATTCTGTGTGTGTGTGTGTGTGTGTGTGTGTGTGTGTGTGTGTGTGTGTGTGTATAAAACAATTTGTTGAAGCATCTAATCACACTCATATGTAACTCGTGGCTACAGATCCCTGTGTTGAAGAACAAAAAACCTCATTCAACCTCACTTAAAACAAGCCTATTTTGTTTAGGAACAATTCAGCACTCTTTTGTCCCGGTTTCTCCAGTCTGTCGTCCCTGTTTAGTTTCTGTCACTCCAGCCATGTGTTTTGTGTTGTTGTTTTGGTTTCTGTGTCCTCCTCTCTCCTGCCTCTATTATCCTGTCCACCTGGGTTTCATCCGTAACCCCACCTCCTCATTATTACTGTCAGGTGTGTCTTGTTTGTTCTCATTATATTTATACCCCTGTGTTGGCTTAGTCGCTTTGTCTTGCATTACCTAATGTGACTGACTGTGGTTCTTGTTTGTATCTCTTTGTAGGTCTTTGTCTGGAGTTTATTATTCTTTTCTGGCTTTTTTGCTTCAGTTGGGTAAAGCTGATTTCATGCTGTTTCCAACAGTGATTTGAAGCACATTCATCAAACACATACAATAACAATACACATGCATTCAGTATTGTTGTATCCATAAGCAGTGATGTAAACTGAATCCAGTTTGCAGAGAACACATATTTCAAGTGGTTTCTAACCTGATGCAGACTTTTTTTCTACCATCACTAAATGTCATTTTTGTTCTAGTTTGGTTTCCTTTGTTCTTTTGTTCTGGTGTTTTCAATATGGGCCTCTCCACACTTCTTGCTTCAGTCAATCACTTCTTGGGCTCTATAAAATCTGACATCTGACAAAATCTTGCATCTTAACTCATTGAAAACTTCACAGTTTTAAATTTATTCATGAACATTTTATTGTGAAGGGGTTTTTTTGAACTGTTTCTACTGCATCTGTTCACAGTGATTTGATGTTTCAAAATAAAATACTAAGAAAAGTCCATTGTGTATTTTGTACTTTCCACCTGGAACATATTTGTCTGGGTTTTAAAAGTAAAGTATGCACATTATAGTTTGAGAGAAGTAACATTGTTTATAAATATCACAACTCATATAGTGAGTTTTACATTTTATTCTTTTATTCTTCAACATATCTTTATTTTTCCTCCCTCTTTATGAAAATGAAACTCCTGACATAATCTACTAAAAATGTTACTTTTAAGACAAAATATTAAAATGGACAACAATACAGCACAAAATCTTCAACATCCTTTTTGTGAGCATATGAATAAAATGTGATAAAATGTGTTTGTGACCTGTACATTAGTTGTGATATTTACATAAATGCTGTTGGGGTAGTTACTCAAAAGTACTCTATTACAAATGACTAATTACTCCTCTCAAACTATTATGTGAGTACTTTACTTTCAAAACCCAGACAAATATGTTCCAGTTGGAAAGTACAAAATACACAATGGACTTTTTTACTATTTTATTTTGAAATGTCAAAGTTTAACTTACAATGAATGGTACAAAAATAGAGGGACTTCTACTCATACAACAGAGTGAACGTCCTACATTCTGATACTGGTTTTCACGCACTACAAAAAAAAATGTAAGCTTCTGAACACGGCTAAAGGGAGCTTAAATGATCTTTCGTCAGTCTGAGGCAAAATAGGCAAAATCAGTAAATTCCCATATCAGCCTAGGCCAACTCTTGGTCATAGAGAAAGTTGGACAGTAACTTAATTAGTGACTTATCAAATGATACTTTTAGGCAATTGATATTCTGCCCTGGAGCTAATGCAATTATATTTTGTAATTCATTCATTATTTTGCTCTCCTTATGAATTTCTCTCAGACCATGTTCCAATTATTTTCACCTAGTGACCATCTCCTTCTCGGGCTGATCAGAGCGCTGCTTTATAGATTTTTATATAACATTGTTCTTTCTTTTTCTCTTCTACTCCTTCAGTCTCATAGCAGTAGTCCCAGTCCAATTATTTCCCATCATTCGTTGGCAAGGCACCCTCGCCTAGACAAACTTTTTGAAGCCTACATGATTTCATTAATGTTTATATGCTCACCGGAGGATTCCTAATGTATCGTTTCATCCCAGTGCACAACTTTGTGGAATAGAACTGTAGTCTCCGATACTTGTCAACTTCTATCGATTGTGTCAAGGCCGTATCAAAAGTTGATATTTTCATACTGAATGTCATTATATGCTGCAGTGCTTTTTCCCCCCTCAGTGATATGAAGGGAGTAGAGGCCTAGTTTAGGGAGTGGGTAGGGGAGTAAGGATTGCTGCTATCTCCACCATTAACATTATGATTAAAAGACATTTCCATAATTACAGAAAGCGTAGAGAGCTTTGAACTGTATAATGAAGCATTACTATTGTCTAGGCTTTCCACTACTCCACTAGAACTTTGGATGTTTAATCAGAATTAATGCAAATTGAAAGTTCACGAAGATCACAGAACTTTTCGATATGAAAGATCAGCGGTATGAAAATGATGCTTGTTTGAAAAATAAGAGTTTGTTTCAACATTTTGGCTACTAACTTCCGAGAGCTAATAAAGCCTGTTTTTTTGTGCGTCATAAAAGCATCAGCTCATTATTTCAGCTCAGTTCAATGAGGGCTGCAGTCATGGCTGCATTAAAATTCAAATACACTTCCCAAAGACAAATACCTGCATATGTATTTTAGCCTCTTATAAAACATGCTTTGTTCCTCCTATTGGTTTCATAAGTGATTCAAGCGGTTCTTTGTATGTGCTACAGGCAGATCCAGCATCTTGGTTCAGAGGGGGTGGGGGTGGTGTGGTGGGATGGGGGTGAAATCCTATCTTTTTTTATTATTGCCTTCAGACTCAGGTGAATTAAATGTCACTCATTTGACTTCTTGTCCTGACTTTAATTGGCATTTGATATTTTATGCTTGTCATGTTTCCTGCAGAGGCAGGGTGCTGTTTTGGCATGGTTCCGCCAGGGGGAGGACCGGGTGTCACTCATTCTGGTACATTCTTGATAGGTTTCCCTTGGCTGGACGACGTGTCAGGTGCTTGTCTGACACTTTCTGAATCGCTTCCTCTTTTTTCATTTCAGCTAGGTTTTGGAGCTGGTCAGGCCGTGTAGTGATAGGGTGACCAGTTCACATCTCAGTATGTCTGCGGAAAGAGGCAGAGGGTAGGCTCCATCACTCAATGTGACAACTGACAACAAGCAGGAACAGTATAATTACATGAAAAGCTGTTTGTTTATCGCAGTGACAAAGCCAAATCCAAGATGTTAGATTAAATTAAAAAAATCGGCACAGGAATTGTGTTTGCATATGCAAAATGTCTACCTCCAAATATTTTCTAATGTCAGCACTGTGTCTCGTTTAAAGACTGATGAAATTATTCATCCGTAATTTGGCAGGGGTCTTATGTTTTTTGGAACTGGCAGCAGAAACTGTCATCAAAACCGCAGGAACAAGAGAACAGATGCAAGCGGTATCAAACTTGATTTCTGGACAATCTGTGATTTGGAAAAAAAAAGTCGGATTTTAGAATGCTGCCAGTCTGACAACCTATCAAACTAGTGCCAGTCCTGACAAACTGTTTAACTGTTCATCAGGACTGGCATTAGTTTGATTCACGTTTCTTTTTTGTTGCCTTAAAACCCCTCTCATCCCAGCCCAAAGAGCCGTATCGCCATGGCAACCCAGGTGCTGGATTTGTATGAGTAGTTCTGCAGTGACAAAAAGGGAAGAACAGTAATAGGAGCAGTAACTCTTTCACAAAAAGCTTTGGATTAAAAGCACAAACATAGATTCCATCTACACATGCATGCAGTTTATTTCCCCCAAAGCAAAGGCTTTACCACCCAAGATAAAAATCTGCCCTGATCTGCTCCATCTGCAACAAAATGTACAATCTTAAAACTGATCTGTTCCTGGACCAGAGTGTAGCCCTTTTATCTTTATCTTGCAGAGGAATACTTCAATGGCAAAGCCAACATACAGCAACTCAGCCTCACAGGCTTTAATGTATTTCATTATTTTTATGCTCCCTTCTTAATCAAAGACGTTAAGAGAGGTCAAAGATTGTTTCTTTATTTCATTTGTAATCAAAACAGCCATTAAACACATCATTCATCTTTCAGTACCTGCTAGATATATGCTTAGATTAGATGCAAGATGATTCACTTGCATAAGGAAGGACATAGTCAAAGGGAAATAGGTGGAAAAACTAAGTGGAGTTAGAAAACATTATTAAATGATATAGTGAAAAATCAGAGGCATTATCTGACATTTGTGGATGGAGAGCTAAGCTTTTACTAGGGGGTCTTGGGGCATATTTCTCCAGGGTATTTTGTTTTAAAAAGCCCCAACGTGTTTGTTTATCATGACCTTTTAGAGTAGAAACATTTAAAAAAATGGCTATTTGCTCAAGCTGTCACACAGTGGATCTGTCTCTCCATTATTTACAAGAAGCACAGATAGTTTAACTTAAATACTGTCCATTTTAAAGTTTACTGTAAAGTTATCTCCTTTTTATATGAGCTACAGGTTCTAAATATGCATTTGAAAAAACACAGATTATAGATTGATACAGACTCAAAGTCTCAACTGATGCAATCAGAAATAGTTTGATTTTATTCTGTAGTCGCATTTATATGTTTAATAGTGTAGGTGACGTGGTCATTTACTGACATTTTCAGAATACAAATTTCACTGGGGGGGTTGAGCCCTCTAAAAGTAAATCTATTACCTTGGAGAAAATCAGGCAACTAACACTCCTCAGACTTTCTCAGAACCAAGGACTTTCCAGACTTCAACATCACTGAATTGATGTTTGGGATTGCTTAGATCCTGAGAAACAAACAAAGAAAAAGTTTCTATAGACTGAATTTGGAGGTGTGGAAAAATAACCCTGCAGATTTCTTTGAAAAACTAAGAGCAAGTCTTCTGAAAAGAATGCAAGCTCTAATAAAGGCAAAGAGTGGACACACTTAATATTGAAAAAAATCTAATTCTGTTTAGTTGAGGCCTCTGTGTAATTTTCTGTTAAATATAAAAGCTTTTTTTTTTGACTGGTCTCTGACTTCTGCACAATACTTAAGTTGTGTTTCTGGCTGTATGTTTACCCCACAACAACAACAAATTAATTACTGAATGAAATGGAACACTGTATAGTGATGTGGGACGTTAGTATTAGTGACCCAGCTTGCAAACATGTAATATGCATTACTATATGACATTTCACAGGTGGGGATGTTGCTGTTCAATGACACAGCATGTAAATTCAGGCCTAGCTGCACAATGCTCTACATAGGCAGATATTGCTTTCTCACATAAGGATCATTTATCCACAGGCGCCGCCTTCATTCATCTTGAATACAGTTATCTGATTATGAAGGCATGATGATGAATAGACATAGGACGAAGCATGAATGTCATTTGAAATTTGCATTCATGCACAGCACAAATATCATTATCTTTATCGTCATACACCAGAAATTACCATATAAAACATATGGCAAACATGCACAGCATCAAGTGGTTGTATTTTAAAGTAAATTTAACATTCCAAAGATTCTAATTTTGATAACAACGCCAATAGCGTGTCGAATGCAATGATCTTGCACAGCTATTAATGCTGACAGAAGTACAGCTAATTTGCAATTATAATATTCTTTTCATGCAGGTTCATTCCACACTGATGTATTCAAGAAGGGGAGTACAGTGCACTGTGCTAATACGCTCTACAATCTTAAGTCTGGTCATCAATGGCCTCCATGACTTGACAGCAGCTTAGAGAAGGAGGAGAAAATGAAAGTGTGGGGATTAAGTGCAATCTGTACAAACCTTAATTATGCCTGAGGATAAGAGGAGGGGCACTCTCTTACTCCCTCTTTCAGGCTGTCTATGGCTTTGATTACCTATACCCTGTAGGGTAATGAACGTTCGCGTTTGTTGAAAAGGAAAGA
Organism: Pygocentrus nattereri; assembly: GCF_015220715.1. Lineage (NCBI taxonomy): Eukaryota > Metazoa > Chordata > Actinopteri > Characiformes > Serrasalmidae > Pygocentrus > Pygocentrus nattereri. The sequence goes on from NC_051213.1 coordinate 14,111,671, forward strand.
AAGAAGGTGAAGGATCTGCAGTGCTTGAGGCTGTAAAATGGTGCGTGTTGCCAGCTCCATGCTTTCACTCTATGGTTTGAGTCATCACTCCATTGTGTGTGGCATCATGCATTGATTAGATATTTTCTCACCAATCTCACAACTCGCTGAGGCTTACAGCATTGTTTTTTTTGAGGCACAATTGCGTTCTTTCAAGTGATATTCCTCTAGAGAGTATGCTCTGTGATTTGACTCCTTAGGACTACAGGGTAGAATAATTTCTCTGATCGATTTACTGAGGATTAAGTTCATTTTGATGAACAACGCTCCCATCACTCCTCAAACGGAACTCATTAAGATGTGGGCTGTGGCGATGATACCTCAAAAAGCCATGACAGTGCACGTCACAAACATAGTGGGGAAAAAAACGAGAGAGTAAGACAAGAATTAAAGAGCTGTTCTTTTTCCTTGGACTCTGAGCCAATTCTTCCTTCAGTAATCTGCTAAGCAGGCCTATTCTCCCCGCTAGAAGGGTCGGTGGAGGCAGGAAGCCAGCTCACAACAATTCCTGCTAATCGTTTTAACGGCTTACACTAGTAGACCGAGCAGCTAACAAGTGCTAGCGTCAGACGATAAGTACTTGATAAGGGAGAAGTTGGCTAACTGCTAACAATGTCAGCGTTTTGCCTAAAATCAATGTTTGCACCTCTGAATTAAAAGGATATGTTAGAATTATGGTCCTAGTCTTTGTGACTCACCCAGAGAAAGAACATGCGGCCCAAGCATTCGTTAGATCAAAAACACTGAACCTGCAGCCTCAGGCTAGCAAGACAAACAACGCCAGTGGGCACTTCATCATTTTGGCCCTCTGTGCTCCTCAGGAGTAAATTCTTCATTTCCACTGCATCCCTCTCTCACTTACACCTCCTCAGGGAGGACAGCCTGGGACACAGAAACATGGTTACCTGTACTGGACAAGCCTTGACTTGCTGCAACCGCTTTAAGAGTAAATACTGTACAATATCAACAATGTGTTTTTACAATTAATTTGCTTCCATATAAAACCATGCAAAAGCAAATGTCTTTGAACAGGGCTGGATTTAGTGATTCCGGGGCTTTAGGCAAAAGAATAGAATAGAGAAATATGAATGCACATTTTTAAATGAGTTCTCCAGAGTGGCACAATCTTCTACACTGCAAGTGAAATCATCATAAATCTTGTTAATATATTGAATATTTATTTGTTGTAAGAATACGGTAATACAGAACTTATTTCAAGTCATTTCTTTTAACTAAAATTCTCACTTTATTTGCAGATTTTGCTCATTTATCAACCCTCATGACGTGTTTTGAGTCACAAATCCCACCTTGTCTTTTCAGCTTTATAACTCAGGAATGCCTTAATGCAGCAGTTTACTACGCATATCCTTAGAAACTGAGGCATCTGTGAGTAATCTATTGTGGAAATACTGTAAAAATAGGCTCTCCTTCAAAGTTTGTTTTATTCTTCAAATAAAACTCAATTTCTGTGCTCATAAACTCTGCATTTCACTTTATTTCCACTACTGTTATTCGCTTCTAGGGCTTCTTAAACATTTAAGTGGTGTTTCAAATCAAATATTTTATTAGATCAGTCTGTTTTATCTACCGAAAATGCCTCTTCAGTGCCTCTTTAGCCAAAAGAGCCTTACGGCTAAAGAGTTGATTTCCTCTCTCTGTTTGTGATGAGATGCGCACGCAGCTTCAGAGTCTTCTGGTGTCCATCCAACACCATTGGACTAATATAGATTTCAAGTTTATATTATGGTACACAGTTCTTTATTGTGTGTGCTCTAAATAAGCCAGTGTTTATCTAATTATTTCTGGAAGGATTGTTTATTATAAGAGTAATTGTTATTATAAGCAGCTGATAGTGAACACCCCGTGTTCTAGAACAGTGTTTTATTAGCTGGAATATTAGCCATACTGGCCCTGAACAAAAAAGTCAAAGGCTTGACCTGCTGTGACAATCTGTCACATGTAGTTTTAGCAACCTGCATGTATCCTACATCAAGAAAAATAAGTCCACCTGGTGCTACTCATATACTGTGTCACAGTAATAAACCATGTAATGAACAATCTTACATTTTTTTTGTTTTCAACTCATAGAGACTTTATTCTAAACATTTCTAATAGACATCTAAGCTATGAATTGATGTTTTGAATTGATACAGTCAAAAATAAATAGCTTGGTAAAATTTTGATCAAAACATGTCTAGTTTCATACAACTATCAAACTTCTATGGTCATTTACAACTCAGTTGATTACATATTTGAGAAGTCACATGTCTTCTGAAAATCAAACAACATATAGCATGTGGCTGTGTCATATAATTACTAGAGTTACAACAAGAGGAGCTGACAAAAATGGAGGAAAAAACACACCTAATAGTGCTAGGGTCCAACGTTTGAAACAAGCACATGTGATAGACAGTAGCCATGTTTACAGGCAGCCTAACAGTCTCTAAGTAATCTGACTAATAGCTCAATCAGAACAGAATATGTCCATGTAAACATCTCAATCAGAATATACTAGTATGATTAAAAACATCCGGAATAGAATTTCTGTCTGATTGAACAAGCTGGGTAATCCTGTAAATAATTTCTGTTAAATAGAAGAATAATAACAATGTGATAACAAAGATGCCTGTATCCAACTACATTCCCAACCGAAAAAAGTTTAAGTATGTACTGCACGTGTGCTTTAGCTTCATAGTGAAAGTTTATAACGTTGAACATGGCAGGAGCAGAAACTGGTCTGCAGAGAAGACAAAGTTTATGCTTTGAATTTTCAAAGACAACGTCTTCCTCTCACCCCTTCTTTAACAAGTACATGTGAAGTACATTTCTCTGAGTTTGGCATAATTTTAAAGCAATTAAAAACACAAGCACTGCTCACTGCTGCTCATCTCACTCTGACTGAACTCTTGTGATCCTCGTTGTTGTGTGAACGTTTACACTAAGTGGTTCTCTATGAATGCGCATAATTTTAGATTGTATTACATGGTGTAGTACATGTAAACTGAGATTTCCCATCAGATGGTTGAGTAGAGTGAGCATATAAGCACCTCAGTTTTAATCCGCAATTAGAATGTATTCAATAGGATTGGCAAACATCTTTGCATATAAACACAGCCTAATATTTAGTGAGCACTTTTTTCCAGAAAGTAGTCAGTAAGGTAATCCCACTACAGTTATTACTCCAACGTGGGACCTATCTATACTAGCATTAACACTAGCATTATGCAAGGCCTGCCGAGCCTGTGCAGGGCTCTGTTGTGACTGGGGGAAAAAAAGCTTTAGGAGTGAAGCAACAAACTTTCTGATTTCCTCCCAATGTTTTATCTTTCAGATGCTCTTTATTAGATTTTTCCCTCTTAACACATAGAAAATCACACAGCAGAACCTGCTCTCCATAATGTAGATTTTGCTTTATTGTCTTCTTCCCACTCTGTGATCAGGAGTTACCAGACATTATTGCTAGGTAATTGACTAAATGCATGCCATATATCAAACTACTCAACAATAACTCTTTCGTTAAAGAATTTTCAGTGCATTCATATAAAAATCATTTTAATTTCTTTTTGCCTCCAAAGTCTAAAAATGTCAGGTGGTACAACTGTCCAACCATACAAGTTGATTAAGTAAACAATCAAAAAAGGTAATTTACACACACATCTTCTCCCTCTGGGTCACGGGGGTGGTGCTGGAGCCTATCCCAGCTGTCATTGGGCAAAAGGCAGGATACACCCTGGAAAGGTCACCAGTCCATCGCAGGGCAGGCAGACAGACACATATCCAATTGGCCTGACTGCATGTCTTTGGACTGTGGGAGGAAACCGGAGAACCCAGAGGAAACCCACACAGACACGGGGAGAACATAGAGAAGACTGTGGTCGCCTGGCCGGGGACTCGAACCCAGGCCCTCCTTGCTGTGAGGCGACAGCGTGACCCACCACGCCACTGTGCCACCCCTAAAGGTAATTTAGTTATATAAAATTCAAAACAAAATAGCTCCACTTTATGTTTGAAAAATGAAGGAATGAATAAAAACTATGTAGCAAAATAAGGCAACTTAAAAGCACTCAACTCACCGAAGAACTTGTTTTTTCAGGCAGCACAACCAAAAACAAAAGACCTTTATTTTGGCGTGTTTTTAAGTCATAAAGAAGACCCAATTGACCTCCACAGTGTAATGCCAAGGTCAGTAGCCCTTTTATTTAGGACAAAAATGTCATTTTTGAGTCATTGTTAGAGTGATTCACTTTGCCATGTCTGGTGGTCTGACCTCAAGTAAACCATGAAAATGTGCCTACCTTTATATAGTGCAAAGCACATCCATGTTTTGAAAACCTTATAGAGACTATAGAAAAACACTCCCAGTGTAGTTTTTTAATAACATTTGAGCCAATTAAGTACATTGCTGGACACATCCAAAAACATATTTCTGTAGAGAATTGTGTAGACAACATCCCTGTTGTGTAAAAACATGCTATGGCAGTTGGTAATGAGACAAAGCCATAACTGGTCCAGCAAAGGCAGTAAAACACATATTTTCTCACTTTTTTTTAGTCTCATTTTTAAAGTGCCTTAACTAATATACTTGGCTGCATTGTCTTGATTTTATTTGTTGTTTTATTTGTTGCTATAGTGATAATAATGATTTAAATGAAAGCTGAAATCTAAATGGCTGAGATTTCCTGCTGCATTACCAGCGCTGCTTCCCAACCTGCACCCTAGCGAACTAAACAGTGTGTAAGAATAGTGCATATGCCATTAGAAGTAGTGCACTCATTAGTGTAGTAGGTAAAGTGCAGAAGTGTGTGGTTTGTGACGCAGCATCAGACCAGCCTCCTTTTCTGTGCTGCATGTCGGCTGCTCACTAAACATTTCCAAATGTTTTTAAGGTAATTAAGGTGTTTGCTGATTAAGGATGCGTTTATTGATACAAATAAAAGCATTTATTAATGTGAATTAATGCATTTATTTAGGTAAGCTGATGTTGGCTTCATATTTGCCAACATTCGTCATTTGATCTATGTTTAAGACACCTTGGTGTAACTACAGCACCAGTTAAGGTGGAATGCAAAATTCAAATGAGAAGCTAGAGAACAAGAAGCTCACTTCAGCTTTATATATGTGTATGAATTTGCTAGCCACATTTAGTATTTCTTACAGACTGGAATTTTCTGAATTCTGGTGATATGCAGGTTATATGGATCCAGTCTACCAATCTATCTAATCTTTTCTGGAGACTGCATCTCAGCAACCTGCAGGGCTGTAGCTGCAATAACGGAGATGAAATCTCAGAGCACAGAGTTACAGTTTACCTACCGACATGGTGAGATGTGAGATCTTAATGACATAATCGAATACTATGAACAGAGAGGTGCTTTTATATACGTATTCTAGTGTTTCCACAATACACAAAGTGTATTTGTGAATAATTTAGTCATACTTTGTGGAAAATGCTTGATATTTCCTGGTAGAGCAAGGAATATCCTGAAGAATATGGAGGAGGCTTCAGTATCCCACAAGAGTACATAAGAGTCCTCACAAGCATAAATCTGAATGGCCTGCATTTGAAATGACCAATAATATAGATCAATGTTTGGGTTTTTTAATTATGTTTAAAAATAATTAAATATACAAAAGTATCATTCTACTTAACTATTCTCATGTAGACTTTTCATCTTTAGTGCCATGCATAATAAATGAGAGCAAAGCATCTACAGTTTTGCATGTTATGAAATTTCATTTTTTTGAAGCTGGACAGACAGCGCAAAAGACAAGTTCATGCAGAGACACAGCAGCACAGCGCAATCAGGCGGGTGTTTTTGAAGCCCTTTTAAAAATTCATGGAAGCAACCAAACTGTGCCTGCCCTCCATGGATAGTTTCAAGTTTTTTTTAACGGGTTTGGCACAGTGGAATATTAAGCATTTCCAACCCATCGAAAATAGCACCCTTAATTTTGAGACAAAAAAAGAGAGATGGGGCAGGGGCTTGTATGCCAGTGAACATATCCATATTGGGTGGTTGCCAATCAAATAAGCTCTCACCCTGGACACTGGAGATGAACACAGTATAAAACACAGTATAAAACAGACCTCGCAGCTTTGGATTTTTTAGAAGTTTCCATGACACTTAAGTGCTTATAGGTGCTTCTAGAAATGGCTTAGTTGGCAGTTATATCTGATCATGTTTCTTGGCATCTAATGAACATTCTTGAGAAAAAAAGCTAAAAGTGCTTTGACATCATTTGTCATGCTGTGATAAATATAAAAACAGCATGAGCTGTAATGAAAACTGAGTAGAGATATTGTCTCAGCAAATTATATTGGCCACTGTTGCTACTGATGATTAGTATTTGAAAGCAATGCACATTAACCATAACAAGAATGCAATAAAACGGGAAGAACATGGAGGCCAGAAGAAACAAGAACTAGGCTGTGTGTAGCAGTGCAATTTGGTAGTAATAAAGTCTTGGTCTCTGTTTTGTCTTCAGCAGAGCTTTCCGTTTCCTGGAAAGTGCTACACATGCTTTGAACAATTTCTAGTGAACAGTCATAATGTCAGACTGCTTCCTGTGGTATATTAACAAATTGTCTGCTTCCGTAAACGGAACACATACAATGAGCGCACCGAACTGCTCATGATTTCTTGAGTGCTTTTAATTAAAGTTTAAACCAACAAAGTTTTCTGTCACACTGTCCAATCTCTGGGTGCTGACACTAAAAGGCTGAACAAGTCTCTGAGGATCTCTGCTGATTTCTCTCTTCAAACTTGGAGCTGAATGCATCATAAACACTTGCTGGGTATTTCTACAGCATCATGTAGAACAATAGAAGCCTGTGTTGAGTTATTTCCATGTTTGCTCGCACAGATGATATGACTGACAGCTCTGTCATGCAGCTAAGTCTTCGTTTCCCTATGGACACCACACTGATTCTGCAAGTTAGGTGACTGACAAAGCACTTCAGATCAGCGCTGACATTTTAAAGGAAACATTTCTAGTTCATATCAGCATCCAGAAAACAGTGAGGAAATTCTATCACATTGTTTCTCAAACTTTGCCAAGGACAACCATCCAGGGAAGCTTATCTAATCCTGCTAGCTTCCCAAATCATGTGGGTTTCATGCCATTTCAACCTTAGGACTACAGTGAATGAGACAAAATGAGAGTAAACGTATGAAGCAGACACCTAAGAGTGCTCCTTGGTGCTTGTGGGTACAATGTGCCTCAAAGGACTTGTACTGCAGTCATTCACTCACTAACTAACTCATGTTTTGCAGGCTGAAAACTGTCTACAAGAGAGTGCATCAAACAGCTTTTGATGCTTCATAAAATTAGTGCTTTGTATCAATGACACTGAGCCCTTATTTTTTTAATGATTAAAGGCAAATGGTTGACTAATGTTTGGCAAATGTTTGTCACTCCTGTCTGTAGACTAGATGCGGTGGTTGGATTTTACTTGTGACCGGGATTTATTTTTTTGTGATTTTTCCCGAATTTCCTCGTTCTCAAACCACTCTCTCACTGCTGGTATGTCATATTTCACTGGAATATCCAACTATGTGTTTGTGCTTTTGTCTCATGAGTGAACAGAAGGCATATATCCCTTTAAACACTTTTAAAAAAAAGTTGCTGAACATCAATGTGTGATGTGTGCATTGGAGCACTTCTTTACACTACACTGCAGTGTGCCTCATTACACGATTAAGCGAGGAAAGTATTTCATACTTCACTAAGCATTTTACAATGAGTGACTTATCCAAGCATCCATGAACGTTCATTGTGTTTTTCATACCTCGCCCTGTCCACCCACATTGCCAGATTTTGCTGCAACTGTTGACATGATTACAAATTATTCACACGGCTTATTGATAAGGTTCCGTCGAATATTTTTTAACAATAAAACTAGCCACTGTAGACACAAGCTATTTTCACCTCTGCCACTGTGCCAACGTAATGCATTTTACAGATAGATTTTTCAAGAGAAAAAAATTTATAACAGCTGGGGGCCTCTGAAAATACTGCTGGGCAGTATTGATAAACATATCTCATGGTATCTTAAGATATTTGAAGAAACTGCCCATTGGCTTCCAGTGTGGTTTGAATCACCCAAGTTCCTGTTCTTTTCTACAATATTTTCCCTTAGAACCTGTTATCAGATGAACTAGGTCACTGTTGGCTCTCTGTGTGTGAAAAGTTGCAGCTGTGTTGAGCTGCAGGCATAGAAGGCTTAAATGGAAAATAAATGGAATGCACAACTTCAGCTTTCGTTCTATCATCTCATCATGTATAAATGCCAGAGTAGTTAGCTTTTAAATGATAAAATGACTTCTATAAATATTGCCCTGCTTGCTCACCAGTTTGCCTCTGATCTTGTTAATCATACATATTCCCATTGTCATATACTCAATGTTATTAAAGAAAAATAATGTATAGTGCAAAAACTGAGAGAAACAGGCAGAAATGGCATTTTATGGCTACTGTGAAAGATTTTGTTATTCCACTCGCAATGGAACTAAAACTTGAGCCAGTATATTAGCAATGCAATATAAACTTGACTATCATTAAATCAGCGGACCATAAAAACTTCAGTAACCAAAACTGTAAAGATTTAGGTCTTGAGCCTTTCATCTCTTAGGACCTTCATTGTAGAAAGGAAAGCATAAATGTGTAAATTTATTTGCTACAAATTAATAGTTGGAATTTTGATTAAAGGGGACCTATTATGCTTTTCCAGCTTTAGTTTGCTATAAAGCTTTTTATATAGCACATAAAGGGTCTGCAAAGTTACAAAACCCAAAGTACACACCAATGGCTCATTGGAATTCCAGCCCTTTTTCTTTGTTTTCCTTGACACAATCTTAACATAATCTTTACTGCCCGCCTACTGGTAAGCTTGGCACACCCTCACTCAAGAGAGCTACACAGTAAAAACCTACCACTCTGAAATGGTAGTGGTGAAAATGAGCGTAATGGGACCCCTTTAAAAAACAAAATATCTAACAGTCTAAAAGTCCAAAAAAGGTTGCTGTAGCTAAACTGTTTTCTGTAGGAATTCACCACAGTAAATTTCATCATGGCCATTACAGCCAAATGCAGGGCAGCAGATGCCCTAGAAGGTTAGTAAAGTGAATGAACTCTATGCTAAAATGATGTTTTACAAAGCTGACATGGCTTGTTCTGACTGGGCTGGTGTATTCGGTGGTTGTTTTGAAATTACATCAACATGAACCTTATGCAGGACTGTAAATGTTGACCATTTACCACGTTTCCAAAAGGAAGCCTACCATTTATTTAGTTTTTATGCATTTTGAACACTTCTTTCAAAGCACCCAGCAAGTGACATGCTTTACAAATACACATTTGCTATCAACACCGCTTACATTAAAAACTGTATTGTGAAATAAATGCCAGTAATCGAGTATAAGTGATACATCTCTTAGCACTAAGACAAGTCAAGCTCTCTAATTGCAACACTTCCACCTCCTAAATTCCTAATTTAACCTCTGCTCACGCTTACCTAATGCTCCAGCTTCAGAGCTATGACTGCATGGGACCAGAAAAGAAATGCATGACAAGGGATTATTGTAGTCTAGTAAATCAGGTTTAGAGTCTTTCTGTGTTAAGTGGTGGTGGTTCATTTCAAACATCCGATTTCCATTAATTAGAATTTCCTGTCAGGTCCCTTCATGGTTGCGATGCAGGATGGCACCGGCACGCCTGCACACTATTTAAGAACCATCCAACCCATTTGTCACATTGGGTCTCAGCAAGCTCTTCTCACCCACTCTGGTACGTAGCATCAGCATTATGGTAATGATTCAGCCAGAGGAAAGAGCAGCAGGGCTACAGTCCGTGTGGCTGTGTGCTGGAGTGAGTGTTTGTATGTATGCATGCTTGTGTGTGTGTGTGTGTGTGTGTACAGAGAGGGAGGGCTTACAGGCGTGCGTGGGTGGTTTTTTTTCACCATGTCACTTGTCGCATTTAAATGTCCTCCTTCCTCCATTTTGCCCCGTCACCCTAAATCGATAGCGACGTGTGTACGAAAGCAGTTGAGACGCATTGGCGGCACGCTGCAACCCACTGAAGGGGAAAAAGAAAAGTGTTTGAAACAAGCTATTACATTTCTAATATGTGGCTTTGAATCACAGCCACTTCAGTCGGCATCGTCTGCGCCAGTGTTGCTGAGCGTTAAGACAAATGCACTGCATAATTATCATACTGGCCATATCATTTATGGCTGTTTATTTCTCCTTTGTGCTACTCAAAGCAGGCAAAGCTGTGCATTGCAGAGTAATTTAAAAAATTGTTGGCTTGGAAACAGGAGCACACTAAACATAGGAAGTTCTAATTATAACAACACATTAGGCCTGCAAAATGAAAAAAAACTTAAAAACCTACGAAAGGTCAGCTTTCTCTCAAATGCGACTGATTTTGGCTGAATGATTTGGGTATAAAGAATATATAGATAATTAAGGCAAAACAAGAGCACTCAGCTTCTTCCAAATAGAGGCACATCAAGCACGATGCCAGAGAAGAACTACTGTTAGTTCTTTTTTTTAATGAAATGTGTGAGACTGAATAACCTTTTTAAAGTTTAAACAACTTAATATATAAAGGTCACATACAGATTAAAGGTTCTTCCTAGGACCATACATCAAACCCAAGAACCTTTTAGGAACCTTTATCTTTATCTAGTTTGGCAAAATATTACATTAGCATGATTTGTTACCCTAGATGCAGTCGGTCAGCCAAGATATGTTTGATATCTGTTGGGTGCTTCTTTAGTTTGCTACAGGTTTTTGTGCAATGTCATCATGGAGATGCGCACACAACTATGGGGCAAGAAGAAACAGAAAGTAGCACTCTTCATGGCAGAAAGCAGCACTCTTCACAGCATAAAGCAACAATGACGAGGAGTCGTTGTGCAGTAAACCGTCCCTACCGCAGAGATGATGTTGGAGAATGTTTAATATCCTGAGGGGATCACATTCCCCTTTGCCAAACACTGCAGATCATGGATCCAGGCCATCAAAAGGGCACACTGGGTTCCTGATGGTTTGTAGTCATGCAAAAGTCTGATGCAGTGCAGCGCACTTTTTTTTGGCAGGGTAATTGGCCATCAGCATGTCTTAACTGTAGCTTTAATATTTTAGCATTTTCTGACATGGTGATTTAGACAAGACTGGAGTCATTTTCCGATTCACCAACTTCTTGTTCAAATTTTCCCATTCAACCTTGAATGAGTGGGCCGTGGCCTGGGGTGCTGGAACTGGAACTGCTACGCTATTTAAGGAGGAATGACAAAAATTCGAACAAGAAGTTGGAGAAGCTTCAGTTTCGTGTGATTTAGGCTATCAAAATATTGTACCTACAGTTTTGTGTAAAGCTAAAGCTCTACCTATAAATATGCACCAGAGTATTTCGACAAGGTCGCACAATTCCTCAGAACACCAGTACATTTCTGTTTGCCAGCGTTAGGTAATGAGTAAGTTAGCACTGAGTGATTTACATCAGTGATAGCTAAAGTAAATAATGTTGGTTTTGTTCAGTAGGTCATATCTGACTAACTGACCAACTAACACGGGTTCCCACTGGCTGCGTGCGCACCCAGTGACATTAAACAGGATACCCCTCTATTGGAGATGCTAGGCTAACATTACTATCTATTTACTACTACTTGTCACCAGAAAAGAAACATGTTTACAAAAAAAAACATGTTTACACATTTTTGGGGTCTCTGCCAATGGGAGGCCTCAAATCCACACACACATGCAGCTTCATAATAAGAATTACTTCACAACCGACAATGAAACTTAGGCCCAATCCCATTTCACCCCTTGCCCCTACCACTTAGCCCTTAGCCCTCTGGTTTGCGTTTTAACGTCAAAGGTTAGGGTGTCCCGGTTTTTGTTGAGATAGAGGGGTAGGGTGAAGTGTTAGGGCTACATGGCTCTCCAAATGGAGGTTTTTCAGAGGCACAATACAAACGGAGTGTTATGAGGAAAAGAAAGAAAAACCAGCAAGATGGCTGTGTGAGCTACCAAAGAAACCTAGAAATGCATTTTCACCATTAAAAATTACGATAACCATTGTATTGTCTTAGTTTAATGTTGTTTCAATGTATTATGGTTTTCATCGTAACAAGTCTAAAAAAAAGTGTGTTAACGTCTCTGTAGCTAGCTAATTTTCCCATTCCACCTTAAATAATCCAGCAGTATTGATGCCTGAATGTAACTGCTGCAGCATTTAAGGTGGAACTGGAAAATTTGAACAACAGTTCAGCTTCGTATTACTAATGAATTAGCGGTGGGTGATAATGAATATCTTATACCCCTCTTGCATATAGCGAGGATGCTGAACTTTTCCCTTCTCTCCCATCACTGAAGTCTATCCATAGCCTGTTAATGAACCAATGTTTTTTGTTTTTATTTGAGGGTTGTCCCATTTTGTAGGGCAAGATTTCAACCACTACCTTTTGTAACATCCGTTCCAAGGGGTTAGGGTGGCACTCTAAAACAAGGCTTTATGTTAGGGGTAAACAGAAGAAAACTGATTGGGCCTTAAAGACTATGTGTACATAGCTAATTCGTGTTAGTCGGATTGTTCATGATGTAGTGAGCTGAGCTCTTACCTGTGGCTACACTGAGCCTGCCTCATCAGGAGGAATCGTGTTATTAATAACATATCGCTGCTATCAGAGTGAAAGTCAGTTTTTGCCATAGTTTAAAAGTGCCTGGTCCCCTTTACATTGTGGGTACGTTTCATGATGTACTTGGGAAGATGTCTGGTTCCATTGACGTACATTAAAAGTAATGAATGTTTTTCCTTCTCCTGTCAAGCTACCGTTTTGGAGATACGAGGTTTTGTTCCGACAACAGCGATATATTACTTATGTATATATTATTGAGCAGATATTCCTTTCAACAATACAATTTATTTATGCTATTAAAAATTATACCACAAGACATTGTTTGTATTTAAAAATAAATAAAAAACATTTTTTGTTATTGTTGTTTATTTATTTGGTCTGTGGTTTGAGCAATAACGCCACAACAGCAGGAGGCGGTAACGCATCGTGATTCATGAAGGTTTCCCAACAGCAACGCCATCCAAATACTGAAAATTATCGGCTTAATACGTTTCACGCGTTAACACTACGAATATTACGTGTTAGCACGGAGATTCCGTTATGAGCCCAAAGGCCGTCGACTGTGCGGCGTCAGCTGGACTCACCAGTGACTCGCCGGACAGGGACCGAGTTCACCTGTGGGAAGTGGCAGGTGATTCCAGCGTCTCTGCTGTGGGGAGTAGGAGCGGTTGACGCCAGCGCTTCGACAAATTCACACTCAAGAAGGTAAAAAGTGTTTGTTTTTTAATATGCTTTATTTATTTCTACAGTCAAACGGTGTAAAGTGTTGTTTTTCAAGCGCGTTGGCTGCATGACGGCAACGCTGGTAGCTAACGCTAGCTAGCTAATTAGCCTAGCTAGCTGAGTGAGCAAAGAACGGCAGCGAAGACTTGGTAAAGGTGAACAGAGAGCCCACTTATCATCCGTTTTTGTTAACAGCTAACACCTTTTAAATATCCCGTTTGCGACCTTCTTCGTGCTTCTGAGGTAAGTGGATCGCTGCATATACAGGTTTAACGGCTCTTACTCGCCAGCTTCTCTACAACTCCTGGAGACCACCGGTGGTTCCAAAACGCACGGCGTCATATTCTTCTTAAATCTCATGTTTCATGAGCTACGTGCAGAAGGTGGGTGTCATATGAGTCCGTGTCCGTGTTCTTTCCCGTCAAGTAGGTGGGTGATGCCATTTAAAACCCTTATAATAGAAGTTGAACTCACTCATTTTTTATCTACTGAAAGTCGACCCATTTTTCCACAAATCTGGGATATAAACTATACAGATGGCGTGTCTTCAGTGATAAACTCTGTAAAAATTATTTTTATAAAATGATACAAAGAGCATCAAAGATTTTTTTGGCTTTCAGCAGTGACGTTAAACCGTAAGCGTATAGGAGTATGTGTGATCATAAAACACATGCGCTGTTAATTTGAAGGTAGCTTTCACAAAAAAATAAAAATGTACATTGATTTCATGCAGTTACTGAATAATTTGCCTTGTGATTTGGTTGTGTTAATTCAGATGGAAAACACCAAAATATACCCTGGAGAATAAGAGGTAAAGAGTTGACTGTTCCACCTTAAACAGTGCAGCGGGAACGCCCCGGCGCCTGTACAGATGGAGGAATGCAACTGATTCAGCATTTAGATGAGAAACTTACTGTTCATACAGAATGGAGTACAACACAATTCTCTTGCTTTGTCATTATTGGGGATGCAACTGCTGGTTATCTGACTGTCTTCCAAATACAAAGTCGTGATTCCTGCGCAGCGACGGAGGAGACCTACCAAGCGGGGTGTTCTACTGATGACAAGTTTAAATTCTAGCTTAAAGGTTTACATAAGGTCCATCTGTCATTTTGTTAAGTTGTTTTGTTTAAAAGTATGTAGCTTTTTGAGGCAAATAAATTAAGGTTTTGCCGTGTTTTCCAAACAGATGCGTTTGGTGACAGTCCAGCACCAGCATTTGTTAACTAGCAGTGTTAGCCCAGCAGTTCACACATTAAACTAGAGTTCTTAGTCCTAGTGCTACTACTTAGCTGTCGTAAGACCTGAAGTCATATTACAGCTAAGATTCATAATAATTGTGATATTTGACAGTTCAGCCAGGCCAGTCAGACGCTGCTACTGGTATAAGAGCTGAGGAACATGCCTCATCCAGGATTAGCTGTCAGAGATATGGTGCACCTCAATGAGTGCAGGTAGACGATACCTCAAATCAAATCCGCCCTTGGTTTTCCCCTTTAAACTTTTTCTTGTCTCGGTTATGTTTGACAGTGTATATCCAGTAATGACTGGCGTGCAACTGCGTGCTCACACTGACTCACTCACAGTTCCTTTTAGCTTCTTTAATGCTACAGCATACTCAGCAGAGCGTCTTCCTCTCAGCAGCTGACACTGCACGACTGTCCCGCTGCTGTGTGCTGCTGTGTGTTGTCATCACTATTGAACTTCAGACTTCAGCTCAGTCTCCCTCTCTTTCTCACTGATTTATCTTCACGTCAACGGTCTGATCTTCAGCTATGGCTACTGACTGAACAAGTCAACCCATCGCGCAGTGTTAAACATATAGAGAGGTAGACGTGTATGTGCGTATGTAGGTGTGTAACATGAGAGATTAACAGTCAGTGGCAGCTGTTCAGTAGGCCGCAATGTGCTGTGTCTTTAAAACAGCTGCTAAAGGTGTGAATCAGCAGCTTGTTAAACATAAGCAGAGAAATATGTAGGAAATCAGGAAGAAAAAAAAATCGGTCGATTTTACTTTACCTTTACTGCATATCCTCAAGGCAATATGTAGCTACACAGAGACACAGCACATTTAGGCCATGCCCACACCGTGGGGAAAACAGCTCTGCACTTTCCATTGATTTGCATTGCACACGTCTCTCTCTTAGTTATAAGCCAAAATTGCAAATATGCCAAAAAGCAGTTGTGTGACAGGTTGTACGATTAAAAACCTGATTTAAGGTTTTACAGCATTTCAAGATGCAAAATGGAGCCGAAAATATGTCATAGTTGTCTTAAAGCTGTCGTAAAACAGACAGGAGAGCTCCCCATCCTTTATGGACTTTATGGAATCCTGATAGTATCCATGTCTTTGGGTGTAGCAGACGTTTGCGTCAGGTGGCTAGCTGGCTACCAGAGTACTTGATCTTAATGTTTCCAGAGACAAAATGGTTTATGACTAAATGGATGATTGCAAGATGACAAGTTCATACATATGTGATTTAAACTGATATAGAACATGGAGGATATTGATTATAGTAGTACTAATAATATGCATCCTAATACTGGCTGATAGTGACTTGAGCATTTTGATCACAACGTTAGCTAACATTAGCTATCTTAGTGACCATATTGACTAGCATCACCTACAATTCAAAAGAAGTGAGGCCTGGACACATTTTTCCACACTGATTTTGGGAAAGAAAAGGGGCACTGAATGTGTCCAATCAGACTTAGTTTCTACACTTGTTTCTTTCCTGTGGCAGAAGGCTACTGTTATGGGCTACTCTTGACTATTGATTTTGTGTTGAAGCTGTTTTCAAGACAGTGTCCCACAATTTCTCTTTCACTGCCTTTTAATTTTGCAGAATGTTTTCCCTCATGAGGGGTGTGGTTTTCCCTCTGATGACCTGATTGCCTCTGGATCAATAAGAGGAGAGCACTCTTCATTTGTTTAATTTGCAGTTTAAATTTTGCAGAAGCTTCGGCAATTAAATATGAAATTTAAACGTTCAGTATTGTTGTCTGACTTTTTGCCTTTATTACAGATTCGATTCTTGTCTGAGGACTTGCTTTTACCTTTTCAAAGAAACCTGCAGGGATATTTTTCCACATCTTCCAAGTTCAGTCTTGGTTGCGTTTTCTGCTTCCCATAATCCCAAACACATTCAGTGATGTTGAGGTACGGACTTGGGGATGGGCAGTCCAAAACACCAGCACTTTTATGTTTAATTTTCTTGTTATTGTAGTTTTTTTTTTTTCCCCTTTTTTCTTTTTTTTTTCTCAGTAAGGGCTTCTTGAAAGCTACACATCCTTTGAAACTCACAGTATTGAGTGTCTTCTCACAGTGGAAGGACAGAAACGCTTGTGGATTTTTTTTCAGATCTGAAGCAGGAGAGGAGCTTGATTTCAGAAAAACCTGGTTTTTGCTTATTTTCCTACCTTATGCAGGCTGTTTTCAAAAGGCCATTTTGACTGAAGGTTGAATAAACTACAGATGATCTTTTGCACATTATTTAGTATGTTTTGAAAAAGTGGACATGGATAAATTCTCTAGTAACCTTTTCTGTATTACATTAAACAGTAAGTCAATAAAATTAAACTCACTGACTGTGTGACTGTCTTTATACTAATGCTCCATAATCTCAGATTCAGGAGATGAGTTAAATGTTAGATTAACGCTCTACACATTTTACATTTGTAGCTTTCTTGAAAAAAAAAGAGGACATTTCATTATCGTTTATGCATTATTAATCATGTGACCTGAGTTTTAAAAGGTCTCAACTGATTCGTACATTCCACAGTCTTATTATAGATGAATTATGCAGGGTCTGTTGCACATCTTATTCAGGCAGTTGGTCAGCACAGTTCAATTCAAATGAAAACTGTGACCTGCAGCAAATGCATTTTATGGCAATAGATAATAGGTCTACTTTTTTGTTTCATATCTTACTTGCATATTCATTTATTTAACTGCAGTCTGTATACCGTTCCTCACAAAAACCTCATGTAGCCTATGAAGATTTTCCATAATAATGAGCATAAAAAAGCAGAAATCAGACTACAGCCTTGTGCTTATGACTTGCATTTTCACCTTGTGCAAGCTTAATCACGCAACTAAAAGTTTCTTCCTGTTTCTTTTCATTGCATAAATGGCTTTAGAGGTTCCAAAGGAGATGAAGCGGATTGAGAAACTTGCCAAGCCTTCACAGGAGAGATCTGTAGGAGCCTTTCATGTTTCAGCATTAAAGCTCTTTGCTGTTGGTGAGTAGGCATGTAAGGTAGGATACCTTTTATTTATAAAAAAAGATTGGGGCAACATGGCAAAATAACAATCAGCAGTAACAATATGGTCAGCTGCATATTCCTGCCATATTAGATATTCCAGCATTCCCGCACTTACTCACGACTTAACATGTAACAAATGGCCTAGTTAGCGTCAAGCCTTAATGTGCAGGTGAACAGGTCCCGTGGTACCTCAGTTAATTGTTTGATGGAGAATAAATAAAATTGCTTTAAACAGAGAGCTGATTTACATTGACATTCACACTGCTAAGCAAGACCATTTTTTTCATGGCACCATGTTTTCATGATAAGCTGGCTAAAAACCCTGGGCAAGTAGTGTGTAGAATAGCAGGCTGTTTTGGTAAAAAGGCTTACATAAATATACTATCAGTACTACAGTATAAAATAAACTAGCTACAGCAGTTGCCAGCAGAACATTTTAATGCACCATTAATTAATGCAGTCAACTAACTAGAAACTTTCTACTGTACTGCATTGCGACTCAGCTAATTTAACATACTGGCATGCCAAATAGAGTGACATCTAATAACAATTTGTGTGCATAAACATGAGCCAGTCAGTTTGAAAGGAAAGGCAGTATCCCTGACAATTATGGCCTCTGTTCACTTGTACAGTTACAAGTATTCAATTTTAAGACTAGATTACTGTATTTGTTCTGCATATACTGAAAATCACAAAAAGACATTTGTAAAGTTGTAACAGTTAATGTGTGAAAGGAAAGAAAGAAAAATAAAATAAGACAGTGTGTATTAGCCAGTCTGACCCTCTGTACCCATACGTTTGATTTTGCCATAAGGATAAAATCGTGATTCTACTGTCACCACCTGGCCTTGAGCAAATTAAATGAAATAATTTATATATGCACTGATTGAGTCAGATTAATGCAAAGCTGGAAACAGCCTGACTGCCTATTCAAGCTGAGCGCTACAAGTCACAGAAGCTGTCACCTGGACCTCTAAAGAAAATCCCATCTATCACCCAAAAGCACAGAATACACAAAGCATAGCTGTTGCTCTTTATTATAATATAGATTGCTGCATTTGAAGGATGTAGCGAGTACACTGAAATGTGAGAGTGGATTTTCAGAGATAATGTAATACTCAATGCAGCAAGGACTGAAGTCATGAGCTGCTCTATAACACTTCACCTTCACTCTTCAGTTGCAGATGGTAAACAAAATCATTTACACAAGGTCAGGGAACTCATTTTCAGGTGAAATGCATGTTTATCTGACCTATTTCACCCTTTTATATAAACCAAATGACATAATCACACAGATATACAAAACCACTGAATTGGCTTGTTTAATAGTAATGCTTTTTTTAAAGTAGGAAGTACAGCTATATGATCAGAACAGAATACAGCTGAACTTATCAGAATTGCTTTCATTTACATTTGGTGTCCAAGCGATTATGACCAACTCATTTAATATAACTTTTAAATTCTTAAAGCTAAAGTTATTAACACAAACCTTCTCACTTAGACTTCCTCCTAATACATGTGGAATGTTGAGAAGCTAGCCATTTTCAATTTTCATGGTCTTAAGTAAAGTTTTTTTGCTTAATGCCAAACATGTACATATTCTATTGCACCAATCTTCTCTATTTAGAGCTGGGTTGACCTTACATTCTCTGCCCTCCTTGAGGTCTCCACGTAAATGCCACACTGGTTGGTTGTTTAGAAGGGAGTTGGGAAAATGTGCTGCCTTTTAGCTGCAGTGGTACTGAGAGGATTTTGACCTGGCCTTTGAAGAGTTTCAAGGGGAGGTCAAAACGCACACATCAAGGCAAGCTAAAAACTGGGGGAAATCTTCACAGCACATTACAGAACATTAGTGGCTCACCATACTGTGTTTGAACCTAGCTCAATTGATCCTCCTACACTATACTTGCAAGTATTCGCTTATTACCCGCATATGAATTTGAGTGAGATTCCATTCTTAATCCATAGAGTTTATGTCGACCCACCCTTTGCAGCTGTAACAGCTTCAACTCTTCTGATAAGGCTTTCCACAAGGTTTAAGAGTGCATTTATGGGAATTTCTGACCATTCTTCCAGAAGCGCATTTGTGAGGTCAGACACTGATGTTGGACGAGAAGGCCTGGCTCACAGTCTCCGCTCTAATTCATCCCAAACGTGTTCTATCGGGTTGAGGTCAGGACTCTGTGCAGGCCAGTCAAGTTCTTCCACAGCAAACACACTCATCCATGTCTTTATGGACCTTGCTTTGTGCGCTGGTGCGCAGTCATATTGGAACAGGAAGGGGCCATCCCCAAACTGTTCCCACAAAGTTTGGAGCATGAAATTGTCCAAAATCTCTTGATCTGCTGAAGCATTGATTTCCTTTCACTGGAATTAAGGTGCCGAGCCCAACTCTTGAAAAACATCACCACATCATAATCCCCCTCCACCAAATTTTAGACTTGGCACAGTGCAGTCAGAAAAGTATTATTCTCCTGGCAACTGACAAACCCAGACTCGTCCATCGGATTGCCAGACGGAGAAGTGTGATTCATGACTCCCGAGAGCATGCATCCTCTGCTCTGGAGTCCAGTGGCGGCACTTTACACCACTGCATTAGACTCATGGTGATGTAAGGCTTGGATGCAACTGCTCGGCCTTGGCAACCCATTCCATGAAGCTCACTACGCATTGTTCTTGAGCTAATCTGAAGGCCACATGAGGTTTGAAGGTCTGTAGTGATTGACTCTGCAGAAAGTTGATGACCTCTGAGCACTATGCACCCCAGCATCTGCTGTCATTTTACGTGGCCTACCACTTCGTGGCTGACTTGCTGTCGTTCCCAATCGCTTCCACTTTGTTATAATACCACTGACAGTTGACTGAAATATTTAGTAGCGAGGGAATTTCACGACTGGACATGTTGCACAGGTGCTGTCCTATCATGGTACCATGCTGGAATTCACCAAGTTCCTGAGAGTGACCCATTCTTTCACAAACGTTTGTAGAAGCAGTCTGCATGCCTAGGTACTTGGTTTTACACACCTGTGGGAAGTGATTGGAACACCTGAATTCACTGATTTGGAAGGGTGAGTGAATACTTTTGGAAATATAGTGTAGTTTATTGAAAAACAAGTACAATTTTAAAAAGTAACAGCAAATTACAGGTACAAGAACAATACCTGCCAAATGACGACAAGACAATTAAAAACATTTTGAATTAATTAAAAATTAAATTGAAAAAATTAATTGTTCCTTCAATTTCAACAAGCAGTTATTGGGCATTGTTTCTTTAAACATTTAAATAACCAATCTTCACATTTCTTCCCTTAACAATTATACATTTCAAGTCATCCCATTAATCAAGTCCTTTTCAGCACATTGGTCACAATGGTAATTTTTTGCGTAGTGATCTTAGCTTCATGTGACTGAGTAGTGCAGCAGACTAGTGTATCAAAAAAGTTATAGAAGTCAGTGGAGAGCTGGCTCCTTACTGCAGTACTAGTCTGTAAATTAACATAACAGCCACACAGATGACCCATCATCATTCTTTCCCATTTTTGTTCTCTTCTTCCACTACACAAATTCAGGCACTGGAAAAGGTGCCTGGAGATAATGAGGCTTCATTACAGCTGGGGGAACCTCTACACCAGGATCTGACATGAGACACTGATCCTGCTAAGCCTTTCCTGAGTATTTCATGTTAAAATAACAAGTCTGTTACAGCCTACTGGAAGCCCGTGATCAGTGATCTTCCTATTCAGTGTCATGCTTTTTGAGCACTTCCTGTGCCCTGACTTGTTAACTTGACCCTTGCTGCTGATGTTTTTACAAAGATGAGCTAAAGAACAAGAACATTTCTCTCCCTTTGTAAATCTCACTCAAATGTCTTTGTCAATCCTTACACAGTTGGGTAAATTAAAAATGTTAAGTAGCTGGCTAAATGGCAGTCTATAGCATTGAGGTTTTTTCTCAGAAACATAAGTCAGCTATTGATTGAATGGTTGAAAGTGGTGCATATGGGATTAGGAAGTTTTAGGACCTTCACTCTAAGGCCGGGGTGTACAACTCCAGTCCTCTAGGGCTACAGCAATGGACGAAATACGGTTTTCCTACACGAACCCACCTAACCCAACTCAGGTAATTAGCAAGCCCTTCCTGGGTTGAATCAAGCATTAATTTACTGGCCTGTGCATTTCTGTGGCTTTTGAAGTTTTGAGTTTAACATTCTGACAACACTCAAGACTAGAGACAGCACTCCACCTTGACCTCACAGGTGCCATTAGACCAACAAGGAGGAGCCCTGTTTTCAAAATTTTCATTTCATTAATTTCACACAAGGGGCAAAATCATGGCCTTGGTGCATGTGGTGGGTCAAATGGCTATGGAAAGTACAATACTTCCATACCAGAGTAAAAGTACTATGTATGTACAGTCGTATGCAAAGTTTGGACACTGCTGGTTGAATTCTATATTTTTATAAGAGAAAAGTTAAATTAAAACAAACATAAAAATGCCATTGCCCTGCATTTTTTAGGCCGTTTTTTTTTTTTTTTTTTTTTTTTTTTTTTTTTTTATGTCCTGGGTTTAACATTTTGCACAGGATACATTTTATGTTTTATTTTTAGTTTTGCATATGACTTTCTACTTAAGCACAAAGGTCTTTGATTTTAAAAAAGTATCCAAAGTAAAAGTTAAAAAGATAATGTTTTTGCCTGCAGACATATCCTCTAAATAGATATTCACCTGTGTTGCATACCACACTTACACCGTTACAAATATCAATCGAAAGATAATTTATTGTTAATATTAGTCACAATAAAGACCCATTTGATGCTCTGTGCTTAGTGATGGATCATATACAGTGATGTAAAATGTATTCGCCCCTTCCTGGTTGTATATTTCTCACAATGAATGCTTTTAGATCTTTAACACAAAATGTAATATTAAACAAAGGGTATATTTTAAAACATGCATTGTCTATCAAACACTTATTGCACCCTGAGTTATTCGAGCAAAAATGGAACCACATTTTATTGATGAGATTAAGATGATTAAAGACCCAAAATGTGACCACTTGAATTAAGCCAACCCTGTTGAAAATTAAATTTAAATGTAAATTTCTTTTATATTGAAGTTTACCTTCAGAGCAATGTAGCTGCCATAAATTTTCTGCAAGCCCGGAAGGCTATGATCAAATGAAAGCTGAAAAGATATGAGGGGAAAAAAGTTGTTGAAATGAGTTACAAAGTGTGCCTAAGTTCATAACCAAAACACACTGAGAGTCATAGTACACAAACCCTAGGAACATTGGCAATGTTCACAACCCCTTGGAACGTTGGTGAGTCAGGATTGGTCAGCCTGCCAAAATTTCAGAAGCAAAGCAGGAATTCACCAAAGGTTTCAAAAAGATTGGGTAAAAGTGGCATTTGGAGCAGCAAACCAGAAAACACTACTAACCAAAAGAGACATCAATGCTGGACAGTCCCTAAGACTTTTAGGAAATGTTCTATGGACAGATTAGTCTGTATTGTAAACACAGCTGGACTTTGGACCAGTCTGAAAAGTAACAACACAAGAGCAAGTTAGCACTAAAAGAGGGGGCTTTGGGATCCAGTCAACTAGTTGTTATTGAAGGAACCATGAACTCTGTTCAGAATCAGAGAATCTTGTCAATGTCAATGTCCTAAGCTAATTAAGTATAGATGTTGTGGCAGGGCCTCAAAGGAGCTGTTTGTGCTTGAAAACCTACCAATATATCTGACTTAATACAGTTCTTCAAAGACGAATGGGCTTACACATTGTTTCTTACTCAGCAATGTGTAAGGCCAATATGAAATTACAGGGAAATACTGGTTGCAGTTACTGCTGCCAAAGGTCATGAAAAAAGTGCATTCTGAAGGGGTAAATTTGGTTTTCCACATGCTGGATGTCTTGGCTCCCAAAATGAATTAATAATAATTTTAAACAAGTGTTTGATAAGGTTGACTGTGTGTGTGTATGTGCACATATATATATATATATATATATATATATATATATATATATATATATATATATATATATATATATATAAATATATATATATATATATATATAAATATATAAAATTGTGTGTTTGTCTTGTCATCATTTGGCAGGTATTGTTCTTGTACCTGGAATTTGCTGGTACTTTTTAATTATACTCGTTTTTCAGTAAAATACACTATTTCCAAAGGTATTCACTCACCCAACGAAATCATTGAATGCAGGTGTTCCAATCACTTCCATGGCAAGTGTATAAAACTAATCACCTAGGCCTGCAAACTGCTTCTACAAACATTTGTGAAAGAATAGGTCGCTCTCAGGTGCTCAGTGAATTCCAGCGTGGTACCATGATAGCATGGCACCTCTGCAACAAGTCCAGTTCTGAAATTTCCTCGCTACTAAATATTCCACAGTCAACTGTCAGTGGTATTATAACAAAGTGGAAGCGTTTGGGAACAACAGCAACTCAGCCACAAAGTGTCATGTAAAATGACCGAGTGGGGTCAGCGCATGCTGAGATGCATAGTGTGCAGAGGTCGCCGACTTTCTCTAGAGTCAATCGCTACAGATCTCCAAACTTCATGTGGCTTTCAGATAATCTCACGAACAGTGAGACAATTTCATGCTCCCAACTTTGTGGGAACAGTTTGGGAATTGCCCCTTCCTGTTCCAACATGACCGCGCACCAGTGCACAAAGCAAGGTCCATAAAGACATGGATGAGTGAGTTTGGTGTGGAAGAACTTGACTGGCCTGCACAGAGTCCTGACCTCAACCCAATAGGACACCTTTGGGATGAATTAGAGTGGAGAGTGTGAGCCAGGCCTTCTCGTCCAACATCACTGTCTGACCTCACAAATGTGCTTCTGGAAGAATGGTCAGAAATTCCAATAAACACACTTCTAAACCTTGTGAAAAATGCTTCCCAGAAGAGTTGAAGCTGTTATAGCTGCAAAGGGTGGGCAGACATCATATTAAACCTTATGGATTTTGAATGAGGTGTGTGTGTGTGTGTGTGTGTGTGTGTGTGTGTGTGTGTGTGTGTGTGTGTGTGTACATGCACTGTACACTTACCACTGCACTCCAAAACACAGCTCGAGTACTTTTATTAAATTTGCGGATCACACCACAATCATAGGCATTATCACCAACAATGATGAAGGACCGTACAGGGAGGAAGTCAAGCTCCTCACAGAGTGGTGTGCCACCAACAACCTCTCCCTCAATGTCAGCAAAACCAAAGAACTGATTGTTGACTTCAGGAGGAGAAGTAGAGAGCATGCACCAGTGAGCATCGAGGAGGTGATGTTGGAAATGGTGAACAGCTCCAAGTTTCTTGATGTCTACGTATCTGAGGATCTCACCTGGTCACTCAACACATCCCACATCGTCAGGAAAAGCCAACAACGTCTTCACATCCAGAACACAGAAGGTTGTTTCACACCACTGCTGCAGAACGCAAGGCCCTGCAGAGGATGGTCAAAACTGCTCAACACATCACTGCAGCTGTCCTCCCACCCATAGAGGACATATGATAAGCGATGTGAGAGGAAAGCCATCAACATATCCTTGGACCTCACACATCCCAGCCACCCCCTCTGCCATCCGGAAAGAGGTACCGGAACATCCGAGCCAGAACCACAAGGTTCATGAACAGATTCTTTCCCGAGCTGTCAAACTGGTCTCATTGGCGGCATCGACCTGAGCTTAACACCAGTAATAGACTAATCAGCCTGATCACCCAGCACACTACACGCTGAGCTCCACCAGCTCAGAGGACTGTATGCTGTGCACCTCATCTCTGACTAAGCCTTATTTCTAGTATATTTATATATTTATACTGTAAATGTTTACCTAATATGTTACCTGAACATTATGCTGCTACTCTCTACCTGCACTGTACACTTTATGTACAGATCACTGTTTACATCTCTTTTTGCACCACTAGTACTTCTGCATTTACTGTACTGTACTGCAATTCACTGTGCACATTTCTGTATGTATATATATATATATATATATATATATATATATGTATATGTATGTATGTGTGTGTGTGTGTGTGTGTGTGTGTGTGTGTGTGTGTGTGTAGTATTTGCTCACCCTTCCACATCATTGAATTCAGGTGATCCAATCACTTTCATGGCTATATATGTATAATATATAGTACTGAGCATAAGCTTTAGTTCTTTAAGAAAATTTGATTTTAGAAGTTGTTTATATGGGCAGTGTGTTGGTTTGCTCAGTAAAAACTATGTATATTCATACAATTAATGGTTTCACATAACTTATTTGACCATTTTCAGACTTTTGCACAAGGAAACCCACAACATATTGTAGGTATCATCCAAAACCTGGTTTGGTGATGGCTGAGGAAATCGGAGAAATCTGAACTTTGTTCTTTAAAGTGGCTCACAAGATGTCAACCACTTTCTGGTCCAAATTCCTGTTACTTTTCACTGTTTATTTGCATTTAGTATTATGATATATGGTGTTTTGTAACAAGCAGCAACACACGTATTGCCAAGATAAATGACTTCAAATAAGGCAAAGCAAGGCAAGTTTATTTATATAGCACCTTTCATGCACTACGGTCATCTAAAATGCTTTCCAAATGAGAAAATAGAAAGGTGTTTCAGATTATAATTTAAAAAGATGTATGAGAATAGAAATGAAAAACCACTGAGAGCATGATTTGAAATTGTGCATTCGGTTTTAGTTAATAATTGGGTGATATTTCCTATTTGTATTGAAAAGGGCTGATATACTTGTGTATATTTACAGAAACATGTTGGAGGTTGGACACATTTTGTGTCTGCACCTAAACAGGAAAATACCATTTTTCCTTTGCATTAGTGCTAAGAGTGAGTCATGGTAGACACTAAAGCACACACTATTTTGAACAAAAGTATATTTGAACATAGTGGATTTTGAATGTCACAATCTCTTATGATTTCTGAGTGAAATTGTTTTTTGAGTGAAATCCAGGGAAAACGTTCAGGCACCCAAGCAGATTAGTAATACATCTTTATTGTCAATAAACTGAGGTTTGTGGAAATAGAGCCCCTTGGATTATTGCATTAGGGTTCATAGTCTTGTAATGTTTCTATAGGGTGCTGCTGTTCTGCTGTTCATCTACTGTAGTATTTTCATCCTTCTAGAGGTCTTGACCAACAGTATTCACACCTGTCAGGATTAATCTGATAGGACATCACGCATTAAAATTGCTTATAATTAAGAATGCTCACAGTTTAAGTATGAATTCTTATGAGTTAATTTCATCCCTCACCAACAGTGAAGCCATGAATAGAAGGCTGTAATGATGTTGAATTTGCATGTTTACTCCAGCAAAGGTTACTGGAACTATCTCGGTCTATAGTTTCATTTAGTTGTGCAATTTGAACCTTATCATATTAATCACGAGCTACAATGTAAACAGGGTATGCACAAATATGAATAAAAATAACAAAGGGGATATTGAACAGGCAAATTCATAGTAATTAGTGGAGTCATTAGTGTAGTCGTATGGTTTATTGTTCATGTTTTAGGCATGATGCTGTCAACTGCCACTCAGCCTCACACGTCTTGTTCACCTAGTACTGACATCCTCAGTGAAGTCAGTCATAAAGTATGCTAATCTTTTCCAACATGTTGGAAAAACAATGTTATTTGAAGGATGCCTATATAAATACTGCAAAACATATGCATAAGCATTTAAAAGCCATACTTACATATCATTTATAAATGGCTTCAGTATTTGAAAGATAATGTGAACTGGTCATTTTTTCCATCTGACACAATGTTATAAAACATTTCAAACTAATTTGGTACCTATAAGACATGAGATTAAGACTCCTAGTTGTTTCCTTAAGTAAACGTCATTTGCTTCATCAGACATCTCATGTCATCTTGCAAATACTGACAGTAGCTATACATGAATACTCAGTGTTGTAAGTTGTTTTCGTCATGTAAAGTAACAGCAATACATTTTGCATGAGACTGTTAATACAGTAAATGAAGTAATGCTGATGTTAGTCACTATATTGTCCAATTGTGTAGTTACACATTAACAGTAGTAATAACAATGATGTAAACACTAGTCATTATTTGCTGTTCGATTACTGTAGTACAGCTTATGTAAGTGCAAGAACCTCAGTTATTTCTCACAATTATGTGTAAGAAGGCAAACTGCTGTTTTTCCAACAACACGTTTCTGGTTGAGTGAGGAGGAGTGCATGTGAGTGCTTATACTGCAACTGCACAGATACCTCATAAGAATAGTATTGTTGGAGAAACAGCAGTCCACCCTATCACACAGGTATAATAAGATAAGAGGAAATTTGGTGTTACTGTTATTAAGATGCACACATGCAACTACATGAACTAACACTACTGAAGTTGATACAGAAGTTGTACTGCTGTAATCCATCTGTAACAATACCTCATGAGTTGTATTTAATGTGTAACTACAGTTATTAGAGCTATTTAATATAAAGTGTGACTGCAGTTATAACTGAATTGCTATCACAGCGAATTGATAGCCTTTAGTGAGAAGTCAGTATTATTATATTGAATATCAAATGAAAATCAAGTAACTGCTCCCATACTCCTGTGTAGTGCTAGTGTCTAAGGGTTCACTCTAGGAGGTCATAACTGGTGGGTGGTAATTGGCTATAACTACAATGAGGAAAAATACTGGACAAAAATCAAAAAGAAAATTTAGGTTTCCGCTGCATTTATATTTACGACTGTTATTTAACTGGCTATTTTTTGACATGATTGTTTTTTAAGTAATACTTTTAAAATACGTTATTCATATTAAAGCACACATACATAATGTGTTATAAGGTTCTATAAAGTTTTATTTTAAAAAAAGGTTGTTTATTTGAGACCTTGTTAAAAAAAAATACACTGAGAACTACAGAACAAAGGGCTTGGCATGACAGGTGATCAGAACACAAAGGACATGAAGAAAATCATTATACTAATTATTAGAGCAGGGGGTCTGTGACAGAAGAGGAAAGTTCTCTTAAATTGCATGTTTCCATCTTCCTGCAAAAAAAAAATCCTTTGTTCTGACAAATGCAATCATTTAATTCGAGCTTGCTGGTGTAGCCCTGTCTATTACTCACGCTGCTTTGCCATGTTGGGGATCATTAAAAGGAGTGGACTTCACAGGTGTGGAATTATTAAGATAATGTCTTCAAGAAAGAGGAACGAAGCGTGAGCGAGTGAGTGAATATGTGCGTACAAGTGTGAGAGAGAGAGATATAGGGGATTACCTATGAATCTAGGCAAAGGAACAAATGTTATCGTCAGAAGATAAATAAGTCATGGCTTAATTATCTGCCTCTTGATCTCTTGGCTTTTGGAACGCATAGCAGGGATTTTGTTTTTCAAAGAGAATATGAGAATAGGAGAGTTTCCACCTGATGAGACAATCGAAGCTTGCCACCCAAGCTTTGATGATTGGATAATGTGCATGTGCTCTTAACTAATATATATATATATATATATATATATATATATATATATATATATATATATATATATATATATATGTATGTATGTATGTATGTATGTATGTATGTATATATATATATATATATATATATATATATATATATATATATATATATATATATGTGTGTGTGTGTGTACAGTATAATTACTGTATAATGCTGAACAGTGTCGTTGGTGATGGATTTCTCCTCCTGCGCTCCACTCAGTTATGTAAAATGTATTTTTGTTGTCTGCTGAACTCTCCTTTTATCTGTCTGCAGCCTTTGATTACATTTGATAAGGACCCTTCCTGAGCAGTTCTGACATGTTATTTCTTTTCCAACAGGAGGCCCCTTTTTAGGATCAATAACTGTGGTGGAAATGCTGGTGGCGTAGTAATGCAGTGGAAAGAGTATATATCGCCCTATTCATAGCACACCTGTTATAATTTGATTATTTTCTCATATACAGTGTCTTAATATTGTGTCATTGGTGTATTGTGTTAGTTCAAGGGAGCAATAGCCAATCACATAGAGTAGTAATGTCTTTGAACAAAGCCTGTACTTCTCAAACAAGATAATTATTAGGAGTTGAATGTAGATCGTGTTTGAATGCTAATGATGTGTCTGGCTAGGATTTCTATTCTGAGTACACCTGACACTGTTATTTTTAAGGGCTGTATAAAACAAATTGCACAAATTGAGTTACTGGGTTTTTGGAGGTTTTTTTTGTCATTCAGGTAGAATGATTGTCTTATTCTCTTTTTTAATATGATTTGTTTGATTTATTTTTGTCAGATTTAGTTCTCTGCTCATGTTTATAGATGAAACTTAGATTACTCTAAACAGACACTACTGAAAAGGTCTTTCAAGTTTACCAATTACTGTATAGATGCAGCTCTACCATTACAGACTGTAGTCCATTTTTTTGCATACTTTGTTAGTCTTATTTTACCCCTTTTTTCAATGTGACCCCCAGAGTACCACCACAGAGCAGGTACTATTTGGTTGGTGGATCAGTCTCAGCACTTCTGTGACACTGACATGGTGGTGTTAGTGTTTGTAGCGCTGGTCTGAGTGGATCAGACACAGCAGTGCTGCTGGAGTTTTTGAACGTTGTGTCCACTCTGACACTTCTAAATTGTTGGTCCACCTTGCAGATGTAAAGTCAGAGACGATAGCTCATCTGCTGCTACACATTTTGTCTTAGTCATCCTCTAGTCCTTCATCAGTGGTCACAGGACACTGCACACAGGATGTTACTGGCTGGATATTTGTGGTTGGTGGACTATTCTCAGTCCAGCAGTCACACTGAGGTGTTTTAAGAACTCCAGCAGCACTGCTATGTCTGGTCCGTTCGTACCAGTACACTAACACCACCACCACCACGCCAGTGTTACTGCAGTGCTGAGTGATCCACCACCCAGATAGTACCGGCTCTGTGGTGGCCCTGTGGGGATTCTGACCAATGAAGAACAGAGAAAAGGGGGCAAACAAAGTATGCAGATAAACAGATGGACTACATTCTGTAACTGTAGAACTACAAAGTGCACCTATATAGAAAGTGGAGCGTCCAAAATGGAAAAAAGAGGAATGCAAGGAAGGTGTTGGTGAAGTGGTTGGTTGGTGTATATATAGACAGACAAACTGAAAGACAGAAAAAGACATGAGAAGAGAAGAACCCCTAAATGGAGAAATAAAAAATGTTCACAATCATTTCCGCTGTTGAACAGCTTTCAGAGTTTCTAAACCCAACACAGAAAAACAAGTTTTTCCCATCCATCCATCCATCCATCCTCTTCCGCTTCTCTGGGGTTCGGTCGCGGGGGCAGCATCCTAAGCAATGAGGCCTAGACCTCCCTTTCCCCAGCCACTTCCACTAGCTCCCTGGGGGGGATTCCGAGGCGTTCCCAGGCCAGCTGGGCGATATAGTCACACCAGCGTGTCCTGGGTCTTCCCCGGGGTCTCCTCCCGGGTGGACTTGCCTGTAACACCTCCCAAGGAAGGCGTCCAGGAGGCATCCTAACCACATGCCCGAACCACCTCAGCTGGCTCCTCTCGACGTGGAGAAGCAGCGGCTCTATTCCGAGTCCCTCCCGGATGACCGAACTTCACACCCTATCTCTAAGGGAGAGTCCAGACACCCTGTGGAGGAAACTCATTTCGGCCGCTTGTATTTTGCGATCTTATTCTTTCGGTCATTACCCAAAGCTCATGACCATAGGTGAAGGTGGGAACGTAGATGGGCCAGTAAATCGAGAGCCTTGCCTTATGGCTCAGCTCTTTCTTTACCACAACAGACCGGTAAAGAGTCCGCATCACTGCTGACCCAGCACCAATCCGCCTGTCAATCTCCCGCTCCCTTGTACCGTCACTCGTGAACAAGACCCCGAGATACTTGAACTCCTCCACTTGAGGCAAGAGCTCATCCCTGACCCAGAGAGGGCTCTCCACCCTTTCCCGCCTGAGAACCATGGCCTCGGATTTGGAGGTACTGATCCTCATCCCGGCCGCTTCATGCTCGGCTGCAAACCGATCCAGCGAAAGCTGAAGTTCACGGCCTGATGTCCCCAATAGGACCACATCATCTGCAAACAGCTGTGATGTGACCTTGAGGTCACCAACCGGACACCCTCCATCCCCTGACTGCGCCTAGAAATTCTATCCATAAAAATTATGAATAGAATCGGTGACAAAGGGCTGCCCTGGCAGAGTCCAACTCTCACTGGGAACGAGTCTGACTTACTGCCGGCCATGCGAACCAAACTCCTGCTTTGTTTGTACAGGGCCTGAATGGCTCGTAGCAAAGAGCGATGTACCCTGTACTCCTGAAGCACCTCCCACAGAATACCCCGGGGAACACAGTCGAATGCCTTCTCCAAATCCACAAAGCACATGTGGACTGGTTGTGCAAACTCCCATGAACCCTCCAGAATTCTGGAGAAGGTAAAGAGTTGGTCCAGTGTTCCATGACCAGGGCGGAACCCGCACTGCTCCTCCTGAATCCGAGGTTCGACTATAAGCTGGACTCTCTTCTCCAGTACCCCTGCATAGACCTTACCAGGGAGGCTGAGGAGTGTGATTCCCCTGTAGTTGGAACACACCCTCCGGTTCCCCTTTTTAAAAAGAGGCACCACCACCCCAGTCTGCCAATCCAGTGGCACCGCCACCGATGTTCACGCAATGTTGAAAAGGCGTGTCAGCCAAGACAGCCCCACAACATCCAGAGCCTTGGTCAACTCGGGACAGATCTCACCACCCCTGGAGCCCTGCCGCCAAGGAGTATTTTAACTACCTTAGCCTCAGTAATGGACAAGCCTATTCCCGGGTCCCCAGACTCTGCCTCCTCACTGGAGAACGTGTCGGTGGGATTGAGGAGGTCCTCAAAGTATTCCTTCCACCGCCCAATGAAGTCTTCTGTTGAAGTCAGCAGAACACCATCTCCACCATATACAGTGCTAGTGGCACACTGCTTTCCCCTTCTGAGTCGCCTGACGGTTTGCCAGAATCTTTTCGGAGCCGACTTAGTCACTTTCCAAGGCCTCACCAAACTCTTCCCACACCCGGGTTTTTGCCTTGGCAACGACTGAAGCCGCAGATCGCTTGGCCTGTCAATACCTGCCAGCTGCCTCTGGTGTCCTACAGGCCAACCATGCCTGGTAGGACTCCTTCTTCAGCTTGATGGCATCTCTCACCCGGGGTGTCCATCACCGGCTTTGAGGATTACCGCCCCGACAGGCACCAACTACCCTGCGACCACAGCTACAGTCAACCGCTTCAACAATCGAGGAGCAGAACATGGCCCATTCTGAGTCAATGTCCCTCACCTCCCCCGATATCTGGTCGAAGTTCTGCCGGAGGTGTGAGTTGAAGATCAATCTGACAGGTTCTTCTGCCAGACGTGTGTGTTTGTGTTCAAACATGGTGTTCGTGATGGACAAGCTGGTTTGCACAGAAGTCCAAAAACTGAACAATACTCGGGTTCAGATCAGAGAGGCCATTCCTCCCAAGGACACCCCTCCAGGTCTCACTGTCGTTGCCCACATGAGCGTTGAAGTCCCCCAGTAGGACAATAGAGTCTCCAGGAGGAGCACTTTCAAGCACCCTTCCCAAGGACTCTAGGAAGGCTGGGTACTCTGAACTGCTGTTCGGTGCATAAGCACAGACAACAGTCAGGACCCGTTCCCCAACCCGAAGGCGTAGGGAAGCTACCCTCTCGTCCACCGGAGAAAACCCCAACATACAGGCGTCCAGTCGAGGGGCTATGAGAAAGCCCACACCTGCCCACCACCTCTGACTATGGGTAACTCCAGAAAAGAATAAAGTCCAGCCCCTCTCATGGAGATTGGACCCAGAGCCCAAGCTGTGTGTTGAGGTGAGCCCGACTATATCTAGCCGGTATCTCTCAACCTCGCACACAAACTCAGGCTGCTTCCCCGTCAGTGAGGTAACATTCCAAGTTCAAAAAGCCAGTTTCAGCAACCGAGGGTCAGAACGCCAACGTCCCACGCCTTCGGACACTGCCCGATCCACAAAGCACCGAACCCCTACTACTGCCCCTCCCATCAGTGGTGGGTCAATGGGAAGTTTTTCCCTTGTTCTCCAATATGACCTGTATATTAACCTTAAAGTCTGAAGATCAACAGCATTACCTGCCTTTTTAAAAATCAGTTTATTTAGGATAAACAGCTTAGATGGTATGTGTGTGTTTGTGTGTGTGTGTTTTAGCCAACAGCTTACTGCACAGTCCAGACATTTCACACAAGTAAAATGTTCTCTAGCTGTAATCAATCCTGCTAGAAAACAAGCATATACCAGCACTAGACCAGCGTAAACTAGCTGCATTTTTCAGCAAGGAGGATTCCTTTTATATCACATCATAACCCCCTCACAGGCATCTTGTAGTATATTGTATTGTGATGGGTGAAGCCTGAAGCCTGTGTTTTCAGTGGAAAAATGTGAACTGTGTGCTATGGTAACATACAAAAATATAAGTATATCAAAACAATCCTTGAGCTGTGAGTTGTAGGGAGTGTGTTATGAATTACATAAAAGGTCTTTTAGGAATGCTCTTTTTTGTCGACACAGCAAATGCAAACAAACTGTGACAGTTCAGGGGCTAATAAACTGCTGTAAACAGTACATTTTGCTGGATGAAATTGCAGAATAATAACCACCATAAGATACACACTGTGAAACTAAGCCAAGCAATGACATTTGTCAGTGTTCTACTTTTTTGGAAACTTGTTATAGTGACATGGGGTTAAATAATTTTTAAAATGTGTGTTTTACATATATTTTAAAAAATTAAATGCTGTGTAAAATGTGCATTATATAATCTTCCTGAAGAATGACTGCTGCATCCATGTGTTAACTCCTTAATAGAACATTTGAAACATCACATGCCAACGTCACATGTAAGCTACAGCAACATTGCCATAATAAGAATTTCCATATACATGATCCAGAATAATTTTTTGATGCTGTGATTAATCCTAAATCTATTTAACCTACTTGTTGACAGTTTGTAATGAGTGGAACTTATTTGCATTCAGGTTGTTCATTGTGCTTCCGCAGCACAGCATGGAATACCACCTTGAGAAGTTTGATTTTGTTATGCTCCCCCCCCTAGGCGATAATTTTGTAATAAATTAATATTAGGGACTTAATATATTCTTGTCATGTCCAGAGATTTATGAATTGTTGTCAGGCCACGTTCATTTGCAAGAATTTTGTCATTTTTGATGCTAAAGGTTTGAAGAGCTGTTTACAGTTCTCTCTCCCCTGTGGAGGCTGGCCAGTGACCGTGTAACAGAAATATTTTCATTATCAAAGAGGACAGAGGGAAGTCGTACACTTCCAATTGAGAGGGAGAACCTTTACTAAACCCCAGTTGGCAAACTGCCATCAGTACAGCTCTGTGCTCAGACCTTTTGGGGGGGCAGGGACTAAAGTTTAAAAAAAAAAAAAAAAAAAGCAAGCTGAAGGTGAATTAAATTTAAAATAATTTGCAGCTTAAGTGGACATTCTTATCTAGAAAGACAATTTAATCATACTTCAGGGGAAAGCAAACGTAGCATTACGATTTTTTTCCTGAGGCTGTCTAAAGCATTTTTTTGCCCAAAATAGCAGGGTAGTGGTGTACACCAAATAGCTAGTTTATATTAGAGTTATAATTTGTGTATATATATATATGTGTGTGTGTGTGTGTGTGTGTATGTATGTGTGTATATGTGTGTGTGTGTGTGTGTGGGTGGGTGTGTGTGTGTGTGTGTATGTGTGTATATATATATATATATATATATATATATATATATATATATACACACACAAATTTATATATATATATAAAAATTTATATGTATGTATAATATAATGACCCTCCACTTAAATAGTACCTGCGCTGTGAGGGTCCATGGGGGTCCTGACCACTGAAGAACAGGGTGAAGAGGGGCTTATAAAGGACTGCCCAAATGTTTTGAATGATACGTTTCATGTATTTCACCCTGGCTTGTTTACAAAATCACTTATCACCCCTGATTAGGATTTTTAATTCAGGAGCACATTCACCCCAAACTCACAGAGAGAGAAAGCAAAAAAAGTTTCCTGAAATTTCATTAAAAAAAGGCAAATAAACTCCACTATAAAACAGTAATCATTTTAACTCATGAAAGTAAGTAATCTGGCTATTTGATTTTGTTTCTTTCAGAACAATTACCCAGATGGAACGGTTTTATTGTGATCTGTTATTGTAAATAATGTGTCGTTCTGTTTTAGGCTTGTTCTGTTTTACTTTATCATTTCAAATATATAAAAACTGTAGTTAATATATTTTTTGGTTAACTGGGTATTAGAGAGGAGGCGAGTAGACGGGGGTGTGAGGGGAAATGTGCAGAGGTCTTTAATAATGGGATTATTGTGTAACGCTGTGGAGCGATGATGAGGCGGACGGATGTGCGAAGAGAAGAGATTTATTATGGGCGAATCCAAACTCCGGGTCAAAACAGTCCAGGGTCAATGAGCCAACATGGGCGTTTTGAGAGACAGACATGACAAGGAACGCAAGATAAACACAACGGAGACCGGAAGAAACAAATACCAAATAATATCAAACACTTCAAACAATACAAAGACCAGCAGACTCACAGGGGAAAACACAGGGCTTAAATGCAACAGGGATAACGAGGGTTAACAAGACGCAGGTGGAAAACAGGTGGTTTCAATCAGGGGCAGGGTCTGAAAACAAGGGGGCAGAAGAAAAAAACAAAAGCAAGTGATGTGCAGCACCAAAGCATGCCAAACAAAAAAAACCCAAACACAGACACAAGGGACCAAAAACATGGAAAGAACTAGACAGGGCTAGGAGCCGGGGTGAAAAGAATAGGGACAGGACACAGGACATGAACAGAAGAAGGAAGAGGCACAGGAAACAGGGCAGCCAAAGAAACGGGACCAGACACAGGAGGAAAATGCGGAACAGTAGGAACCATGCGCACAAACGCAAACAGGAGAGGAAACCGACGCAGAACAGGGAACAGGAGCCAAGGGCACAGACACAGAAACAGGAGCAGAAACAGACAGGGGACAAAACAAAGGCCGGGAGGGAGGACAAGGAGGAACAACAGAAAACACAGAACGAGGGACGACTGGAGGCACAACAGGACAAGGAAAACAACAAAGTAAGACAGACTAAGCAAAAGACAAGGGAACAGGAACCAAAACGAACACAGGCACCGGGACAGAAACAGAAGGAGGAACAGGAGGCCCACGGGGAGCAGCAGACACAGGTGAGGGCGGAAGGGGTGGGAGCAAAGGGGCTGCGACGTCCCTAGAGGCAGGCAGGTCCGGAGGTGCCGCGACTGGCTGCTGGTCTGGTGGCACAGGCGGGTTGTGGCCACGGGAGAACAGGCGTGCCGCGGGTTGCGGCCATGGGATCAGGAACTTGGGCGGCAGACTGCTGCACCAACCTGGAGGAACAAACAGAAACAGGACCCTCTCGGCAACTCCCAAGGCTCACCCAAGCTATGGGAAGCTCGCAGTGGTGCTTGACAGCGAATCGAGGCGGACACGTGCGAAGAGAAGTGAGATTTATTATGGGCAAATCCAAACTCTGGGTCAAAACAGTGCAGGGTCAATGAGCCAACATGGGGGGTATTGAGAGACAGACATGACAAGGAACACAGGATAAACACAACTAAATGAATTTATTTATAAGACCTAATAAACAATGCTGTTTGTTTTCTGATGTGTAAATCCTTAAATAAAAAAAGTAGCATATCCCAAAACAATTCCCTGATGATCCAGGTTGAGCCCCAGATGTTTACATGTCCTGCCAGCTCCCTGGTGATTGCTAGTGATGCATATGTTTCTGACAGGTCAAGATCACTGAAGCATAGAGACTACATTCACATTACCAGATTGTAGAGGCAGAAAACTGATTTCTTTTGCCCTCACGTGACTCAGATCTGATGTCTGATGAAATCTGATCTTTTAAAATTCAACCTGAGGTACTTTTTTATGTGGTCCTAGATCAGATACATATATCCGATTCGTGGCCATGCGACCTTAACGCTTAGAACGGAATTCATGTGCTTTGTTTCCATTGCATGTGTGCCATCATTTAGTTACCGTGGCAGCAGTGCCAAACACAAGTTAAAAGCCTGTGAAAGGTGGAAAATCAACACTTGTCACAAGTATAACGAACAGCTGAGAGCTGTTCAGAGTTAATTATCTTCATGATGAAGGCTTGTTGTGCTGGTTAGTTTGCTGTTCATGACGCACAATTCATTCACATGTCTTTATTGCTTAGGATGTGTTTATGCAGGTAATTTCTGGACTCTGGTTTGTTCACATTAATGACAGATTTGAGTCACTTACCTAACTGAGTGTGAACGATCATGTTCAACAGATCAGATCGGAGCAAAATGAGCAATATGAATATAGCCAAAGATACTTTACAGGCAGTTGGTACTGCACCAGAGGGGGTGCCCAATGCGATGAAGCTCATGAAACTCAAAATTGCAGTTGTAGGGCAAAAGGGCAAAGGCTTAAATGTTCCCTAGGGTTTATCTGTGCATGTTTTGATACCGCAGTCAAGTATTCCAGGCAACAACTAATGCACCAGCTATGCCACACCACAATAGCAAGCTGTTTTGTTCTTATATCTTCATTGCGGCCCCCATGTAATGGAACAGAAATGTTTTGCTGCTATTTTCAGCGTAGACCATATGAAATCAGATTTCTATATAAACTAGAGCCAATTACATTGACCACCTTAGGGGCCATAAACGGAGCAAATAGTAATAAAAAGGAAAACTAATAAGAATGCACAATAATTAAATATTACAAATAGCTTTAATATACTTCTTGATAATGAAATAGATAAACAGTAATTATAATTTCAGTAGAATCTATTTAGTGCAACAATAAAGTTGTAAAATCTAAACATTCAAAGATAGTTTAACCTTCAAAACTTTAGCATTGCGAGTATAACAAGTTTCTGTTCTACTTGCAGCTATATCATTTGTAAAATACCTCCAAATTGCAGATGTTTGTTATTAGCCAGCAGGACTGGTGCTGCTTGTCTTCTAAGCTGATGTATACATTTTTAAATTATTTTTAAAATGAAGAACCCTTATTATTGATTTTATATTTAAGAACATTATTCAAACTTAATTTAACCCCTTAATATTCTAGGCTTATTACATGCAAAAGCTTAGTCAGTAGCTAAAGGGACTTCAGTGCTAACTGATGGAGCTATTCATAGGTTCTAGAAGTGTGTAATAATACTTTGGGACCATGGTTTATAAGAAGTATAACTTCTTAGCCTACATGAAATTGATCACAGTAAAGGTGTGCATAAGTTTGTGAAGCTTATACAGTACAGGGAAAAGTTCATGCACATGACTTATGACACACCCTACCTTAGAGAAACAACCACGGCATATTGCATGCTTGCTAATTTCTTTAAACAAGGAGGTTTGCCTGTAATATGATCAATTATAATTATGTATGAGCTTTCTGTACTGTTAACAAAAACTGTTTTTGCCATTTATCACCTTTTGGAATAACATGCTTCAATAAAAGAGCTAATGCAGCTAATGCTCACTTGTTTGCTTTGAAAAAAAAGTTTGTTGTACAATACTACTGGAGTCCTACTGGATTGAGTACTACTGGAGTCCTACATTGAGACTTTTGTCATGCATGGCTACCAGACAATCAACATCTGATTTATTGTACCACTACAGTTGATGGCAAAAGCTGGGAAAACTGAAATCGTGATAGATTGTTCTGCTCACTGCTGTGGTTTTGCTGACCAGTGCAGTTGGTCCTGGCAGAATTTTCCATCATGGCTCCTTTGAAAACAATGTAATGTCTGGTTTATCATCATCCATCTACCACAAACATCTGAATCCATCACAGATGGTATCAAATGTGTATTGGACATGTCTCGCCGATGTTCAGTTTGTTTTGTAAGGTCAGTAGTGCCAATCTGATCCAGAATATTGAATCGCTGTATCATTACCTCGGTGTAGTAGACTAGAGACCAGTGATGCTGATCAGTTAGTGATTAGCAACCTGTAGGTAAAAGTGCTTGGAATAATAATTTGTGTGAGTAGTTGTGTTTATTCTTCTATTCCAGTACAGATTCTTAAGAAGATGTCCTGTTCAATTAGTATGCGTTCAGGAGTTTGTAACGTCTACTTGTTTACCATTGTGAGATTACTAAGATTAAAGATAATGATGTCTCATTGGAACTGAAAACGGTTTACTTATCATCAGGTATTGCATGGACCTTGGAGATTGCCAAGGTCATAATAGACTGTGGCAGTTCATTACTCATTATTACCACTAGGATTAATGCTCAGAATACCCGGCAGGACTGCTGTTTGCTTTTTAGTCCACCAGGCTATCCATTATTTCCTTGATTTGTCTGCATGTAGGTCACAAAAGACACAAAGCCCACATTTCTCCTGCATCTCTTAAAGAATAGCCTAATAAAGGGTGATGAGGTTTTAGAAAACGAACGAACCTCGGAGGCAGCTAGAGCAAGCACAGCCATGCCCACATCCAGACTATCCATTATTTGCTTGATTGGTCTGAATGTAGGTCATGAAAGAGATGCAGTCTGCACTTCTGCTGCATCTCTTACAAAGTGAAATTAAAAGAAATAGTGAAATTTCAGAAAACAAGCTAACCTCAGAGTCAGCTTGAGCAAGTAGGCCCACGTCCACATAAGCAGAATCTGTGGTTTTAATTGAGATGCAGCACAGCAGAAAATTGACAGTGGGTAGCTGACACTGTGGGGTTGATGACTTGTTGTTTGCCTCTTGAGAAGCATACATTATTCATATTGGTAGAGGAGGACAAACAAACAGGACAGGAAAATGAACAAGAAAAAGAGTAGATGAGGCTTTATTTTGTTATGTGCATGAAGTGGTAATGATGCTATCACATGCTGTTTTGGTAAATGTGTCCATTCTCAGGAGGGTTCATTAAAGGCATTCTCATAATATTACGGCTTTATCCCCTGCACTGTACTGTTCTCCGTCGTCAGAAGTCGTCCGTATTCATTTATTATGATAAGGGTAAAGTGACTGTCATAAATCACTCCTGTTTGAAGTTTTATAGTCTGCAATTTGACCAAATTACATATAGAATTTTGATGGAATCCTTCTTTCACCAATTCACATCTATAAATATATGAGTGCATAGGTGACTGGTTAAAGGATCACTCTTATTACGTTGTATTTATGTGCAAAAGATTGGCCTTTTAACACCTTAAAGACAGAATATGAACTCTGGGGCAGTTAGTATTGCTCTTACTATTATTGACCACCTCAGGAAATGACAAATACAATTTTATATTTTCATCAATTCCCAATCTCAGTAGACTGGCCTAAAAACTAGAACTTTTCAACCCAAGTCTGAAATAACAGAAGATAAAGAAGGTCCTCTCCTGTCTGAGCTTATTCTGACAGTTGCCTAGAGGAAAACGCTGAGAGTAGAAGTTGAGCAGCATTAAAAACCTGTCTCATAGCTTCCGAGAGTTAAACCTCAAATCCCATTGCAGTACATTGTTTTTTTAATTATTTGACAAGCCCATCCTCTCCCAAAGTTTCACTAAACGTTTGGTGAGCAAGCTGAAAAGTTACCTACCTTAGGTAATGATGTCAGGATACTTTCTAGTCAATACAACATTTGATTAAGTTGCTTAATTTAATTATGCTATTAGTCAAATCTGTCAGCATTGGCTTCAGTAAATGCTTGTTAATTGGCATGTTTTGCTTTTGACATTTTCTTCAACATTTTATGTCACTAAGCAGAATTTTTATACCAGTAACACTTTATAAAAACCTTCTATGTAACAATGACATAATCATGCCAACAAAGATTTCATAGCACATTGTCATGAGTTGTCATGACAGATTAGGCCTAGTAATATAACATTGTTAACATTACCGTTAAGGGGGAATTCAACTGAATTTTGAAAAATTGTCATATTAAATCAGTAATGTAATCAAAGTCCTTCAGATTGGTTTGATGTGAAATGCTTCATTCTAGAGTACCTTACAGAGTCACAACTGTTCACAGTGGTGCTGATAGGAACTAGATATCTGAAGAGTTTAATGCCTCTAAAAGCTCCATACAGAAAATGATAAGGAAATGGTTAGGAATACACTGCTTGTGTCTAAGACAAAGTTAGACACTGACTTGGTGATGGCATGAGTGGTTCAGACACAGCAGTGCTGCTGGAGTTTTTAAAGACCTGTGTCTCTGCTGAAAAGTCCACCAACCAAAAATATCTAGCCAACAGCGTCCTGTGGGCAGCATTCTGTGAGCACTGATGAAGGAATAGTGGATGACTAACACAAGCTATGCAGCAGATGAGCTACTGTCTCTGACTTTACATCTAAAAAGTGGACCAACTCGCAAGCACAACACAACAACATGCCACCACCACGTCAGTGTCACTTGTAGTGCAACTTATTATATTACAATATTGTTACCCCCTTATTACCAATTTGTAACGTGCTACAAGTTTTTCTACACTAAACTACTCTAAATCGTGTTTATATCTTAACAATTGAGTTTTGCTGAAAGTTTGGAAATCGTTGGAATTCCACTTTGTCCTGACATGACAATGTTTAACATCATTAAAGTGACCTGGACTTAACATCAGCATGTATCATAAGCTGTCATGACAGCAAATATTATGCCATTGTGACATCTCATGAGAGCATGTGATGTGGCATGACTGTCAGTAGGAGAATTCAAGTGAAGTGTTACCCTTTTGCAAAATGCAACTTCCAACAATTCAAAAAAACAAATGAATTATTTGAGCTACTTGCATACTGACTACTGCATTTTCCATTATGCGTTGACTGCACTTAGAATCAAAGGCCGCAACAGTCATCTCATATCACACTAATATACATTAGGACTGCACTGTCATTAATATAATATACACAGCCAACAGAGGTAAAGGGACAGAAGAGACTCAGGCCCTCCTTTGTTCAATAAAAGATGACGCAAAGCCACAGCAGCAGAATTAGACAAAAGATTCATGATGCTGAAATCTAGTACTATTCATTTCACATGCTATGCAAGTCGGCTTTGGCCCACATGCCTCTGTAGCTGTCAAAATAATACTCAGTCTCCACTTAATTTCTTTTAACCTTGATGGAGGCCGCTCACTCAAATGACCCTCAGCCACGCTGCAATTTTACATTCCGCTTGTCTGAGAAATGCTTCATCATCCTTGTTTCTGAGGGGTGAGAATATCAAGGTCTTTTTGGTGGTCCCATTCACATAATAATGTAGAAATGTAATATAAGCGAGAGCTATGGACTTAGACCAGTAATGTGGAAAAACAATCCATTACAACTTGATGAGCCACTAATAAACATTATTCTGCACAGAACACTGTGAAATCTACCATATTATAGTAATTGTGTTTTTTTTTAAATGCAGAGTGGTGTGCCCACTGATTTGACTGATTGTTGTGCAATGTAAAGTGCTGTTGTTTATGCCCCAGTTTTCATTCTGCACCAAAAGAAACCACTAAAAAAAGTCTAAAAAAACTAGACTAGACCGCATGGACTGAAGCACAGCAGTATAATCATTATACTCTCTGGAGTAATAAGACACCTATTCCTGCTGTGGTTACGGCCATGCTGCGGTAATTCCTGCCTCAGGGCTCAGGGTTTTCATAAAGTATAAAGCCTGTCTGGAACACAGCTACTAGCTTAAAAAGTTAAATAAAAAAAAAAAAAAAAACATTTCTTGCATGGAACCAAATGCCGCACGTGCACATAGTGCTTAAATATACTCTGTGGTGAAGTTTGACAGTTCTATAAAATTACACCCTTATAGATCTCAGTGATATTGACCTGAAGTGGGTCAAATCAAGGCAGCTGTAGGATTAATGTGATTACAAGAGCTCACTCATGTTCTCTAA
This sequence comes from Pygocentrus nattereri, assembly GCF_015220715.1. Classification (NCBI taxonomy): domain Eukaryota; kingdom Metazoa; phylum Chordata; class Actinopteri; order Characiformes; family Serrasalmidae; genus Pygocentrus; species Pygocentrus nattereri. The sequence continues at coordinate 14,155,312 of NC_051213.1, forward strand.
ACACTATGCTTCACCTTAAAGCTACCAACATCTTAACTGACGCCTACAGACAGGCTTTTGCTCACAGCCTGTTCGTAAAATTGGCATTTGCTAACATTGTCTTTTCAGTTAAACAGGACAGTCGAATATCTGATGCAGCTGTTTTAGGTTAAAGGATCTTTTGAACACTGCTATATACAGCTTTACTAGTTTCCTTTTCCTAATTCAATCATTAAGATGTAAACAGTCATTCAGAGTGTTTTGATGTGTTTTTATTTCACTATGGTGGTTGTAGGAACCAGGCGTCCAAAGCATTTAATGCCTCTAAAAGTGATGTTGACTGTGGCCTGAAACACTGTTTTGTGACATTTTAAAGTAAAAAAAAATGGGCATATATAAACTCAGAAGACATATGAAAGTTCATTGGTGGTTTTGGATAGTAATTAAAATGCCTATATTTGACCACTCAGAATGACTACATCTCAACCATTGAATTATGTAGAATTCTTGGAACGTGTGTGAAATTAAGTCTGTTGGAAATGAGCCGGGAGGCAGTTTAACTGTTGCTAAAAATCAATGATGGTATGTTAGAGCTGTGACTAGATTATTTATGCCTTAAAGGGAAAAAAGTTATGGTTAAGTTATGAACTAGAACACATCTAATATTACTCTGAAAAAAATGACTGAGATGTCTTTTGCTTTAATTAAAGAAATTACCAAAGACTCTTCACCAGTATACTAAAAATACCACTGCTTATCTCTCTTACTTTCATCTATTTTTATCCATGGAGTATTTGTGCAGTCATTTTCATTTAAATTGTGTTTCTCTGTGCGATTTGGGGTTTTATGTGACAAACGGTGTATTATTTGCCATGTGTTGCATCATAAAAGCAGCCCATTAGAGAGAAGACATGTTTGAACCCACTGAAGTGTTGCTAGATTTTAGTGGCACCTTAGCATTAGACATTATTAGATTACATTAATTTATAGATCGAGCTATTATTGGACAACACTGCTTTGTAAGAGCAGAATGATATACAACACAGATACATTGGGGTTAATATGCAAAATGTCAGAAGTATGACTAAGATGTGCAGGCTCATATTTCTCTGTGGATATCACAGTAAATAGTGTTTGTCTGGATGCTTGTAGGGGTTAAAGTGGGATATCCACCCCGTCTATCACACAGATTAGTTAAGTGAGGCGATTAGAGGTTCCCACCCCACCATTATTCACTAGTGCACTCTGTGTTGGCTCAATTCACAGCCCTGACAAGCAAGGTTTGTCCCTGACATTAATGTCACATAATGGAATAAAGTTTTCATTGAACATGTTATTTCCAGCATGCCTGTCAAACCTGTCCGGATGGAAATCTTTGATTTTATGTGCATTGAGTTGCTGCAGTCAAGTCTCTAGTGAAGAGCATGCATTTGCTTTCCCAAGAAAAGCACAAGCATAATAGCAGGGTTTTTCAACGTGTGGGCCATGAAGCACACTGTAGTGGTCCGCAGGCCCATTCCAAGGGGGAGGCAGTAGTTCATAGTTTGTCATAAACACAGAAAAAGATTTAAGTTAACAATTAAAAATGAAAGAATCAGATCTTATCAAATTATAAACTATATACGTATAAATACGTATGCAGAGGTAGACTAAATAGACATCATCAGACAGCTAGCGAGCCAGAGATGGAGAAGTTTCTTGGAGCGCTTTCACATCTGCCTTGTTTGGTGTGGACCGACCTGACATTTTCTTTAATTCACTCTGTTTTCACAACTGTGTAAACCCGGATTCGGGTCTGCTACAGACAGCTGAACTGTGGTCCAGCAAAAAAAAAACCCAGGTCTTGGTCCACTTCCAGTCTGAAGCGAGAGTGGAGATTTTCTCCTCTATCTCAAAGATGAAAGCATTCAGTACGGTTTATCTGGTGGTGACAGTTCGGACAATCCAAAATTGTACCTAATGGCCTGACTGGAAATGAAATGCATGGATGGGTAGTATGACTTTTGCACAGGACAGTTGCATATTTAATTAGGTAGTTTATTCAATTAATTATATTTACATTTGTTTTATATACAGTAATATGGCATTTCTCCTTTGTTTCAGTGTGAAGAAATGACATTGCCATTGAAGATAGTTATTCAGGTAAGGGTAATACAATGTTATTATAATACTGAACATTATACAACAGGTAGTTCTGGCCACGCAAGCTGATTGGTTGAGAAGCGTTTTAACTGTGCTGTCATCTCAGGTTTTTCGCAAACACTATCACTCCGATGAGACACTGTTGCTAAGCGATGACTTTGACAGCTGTAAGAGACCTTCTTACTTTGCACCAAACAGAAAATGGACACTTTTAAGGCCTCATTTGACCGACAGCCGATTTGGTCAGACTCTGAAGATGAGACAACACTAAATTCCCAAACTGTCAGTTGGTCTGTGTAAGGAGCTGGAGAATGAACTGCCAGCTGTGCAGTGAGTGAGCGGAGCTCGTTACTCTGATGTAGCAACAAGCTGCTTGTTAAGGAACTGTAATTTGGCAGAAGGAACTGCGAACATATTAAATGACACATTCACTGCCCAGTTTATTTATTTCTTACTTTTTATTTAACTGTTGTATAAAAGCAATAGAACATTTAAGGTTGTGTGTTATTGATAGACCATCACAGCCGTGATGATCTACGGCAAATCACAGTTTGAAAACAATTTTGTGATGATACATTCTCTTTCGTGCTCTGTTGCTTAAATATCTGTCATGTTGTCATGTAACATCGTTCATGTCTATGGCATTGTTATGTCAGGGCTAGTATTACCATGTTTTGTGTGCACAAAACAAGACTGGACTCTCACAAGTAGATTTACATCAAATTCAAAGCATGCTAAAAAAATGCTCTCCTCTTCGAATTCCAAGCACAGTTATGTCAATTGAATGTTTAAGAATTCTGTCAGAATTTCCTCATTTCTTTCAGTAAGCTCTGAAAGAGAGATAATTTAACAGAATTTTCATGCTTCTCCATGCCTTTCACCAGCAATAAACACAACTTCCAAGGGCTAACCATCCCTGTCTAAACTCATTAAAAAGAAACGGAAAATATCAGACCACAAACTATAGAGCTAATGTGTTTTCTGAAGTTCGTAATGATGTTTCAAATGCTTGCCTGGCAAGTCCAAATCGAGCATAGCAGAGAAATCAGAGTCAGTTGCTCACCTGTGCTTTTGTGCAGTAAGCCGAGTTGAAGAGAGGAGAGCTCTCTTCATACCCAGTGAAATGGCGTAGCACGTATCCACACACTTATTCTAATGAGGCAGATGGGATATCTCTCTCTGCACCTGGTGCCTGAGTCCAATAAAGGATCAAAAACCAAGAATACTGGATTACCATGGATGAACTCACATACACACACGCGCGCACACCCCCACAGTGCTGAATTATAGTTTGCAGTGGACTGTGGGTAAATAAAGTGCTCGCTTACATGCATGTGCAGATACCCAGGACCGCACATTTTATCTCTGGACAGGTTTTATGAAATTTGCAGGACACAAGAGAAACAGACCAAACAGCTCTGTTAAAAGCTTGCATTTCTTTCCTTATCACAACATGCCAAGTTGTTGGATAAGCTTAGAAGTCTGTGCAGATGTGTGTATATGTGTGTCTGTGTTTGTTTGTGGGTGTGTGGTTCAGCTTATAATTCAGTCGCTAAACAGTGCTCATCTCCTCTGAAACCGTTTTTGGTTTCTGAAGTAATGTGATGTGCTACTGTATTCCACAGGGCTAAATACATTAGCAACATTACAGTCATCGGCATTACAGTGTCTGTCATTTTCATAGTGATATGTTTCTTAAGACGTGGCAGCAGAATCTCTGGAAATGCAGTTCCAAGCTACTAAAATGGCAGACCTATGTGCCCTGGATAAAGGTCAGAACATTCCAGGTAACTACAATATTGGTTGTGTCCATAATTTTTACACTTATTTTCTGTAGTATGTCACATCTCTGCAGTACAACACAAAACATAAGCTGATGAAGAATGGCTTGAGCATACAGTGACATTCATTGTGTGTGCAACAATAAATTCATGTTTATTTCTTTTGATGCAAAATTAAAAAAATTAATAAATGCTAAGCAAAATATGATAAAACAAAAAACATCTACAAATATGGGAACTAATCTTCCAGCAACTATACTGTCTCTAAATGATGTTAATAATTAATAAATAAAATAAATTTCAATGTGCTTTCTAGATTATGTGGAAGCCACTGCATTATTAATGTTGTCATTTTTCTACCAACATCATGATTGACACCAGTGATGTTACAATTGAATGAATAAATAAGTAAATACATTGTTATATATTCATGGGGCTGATTTTAGCTTGGAGGCCTTAAGCACCATGTTCATGTGAAACGGACAGCGCAAAAATGCACAATTTAAAAATATCTTTTAAACTTCATTTAAAAAGTAAATGATACAATATGTTCCATCAGTGTTATTGAAGAAAACATCATGCATACCTCAAAAACCGAAGGACCTTCAACGCAGGTGGACATTGATTTTTTTTTGATTACTGTGAAAAGGGGTTAAAGGATTGGTAGAGTACATCTTATAAAATGTCTGTGTAAACTCTTAAAGTCATCAGCTGACCACTCTTGGGAATCGCTTAAGATGACTGCATCAGAATCAACTGTATGCAGTGTCTTGTACACGTGAAAGACTGAAGGTGATATTGTGGCAAATGAAAGAGCAGGCAGTTCAAATGTTCTTGCTGATGAAGGGCAAGTGCTTGAGGAGAAAAGTGGTCTCTTTTGGTCATCCACTACGTCATTTGTTTTGAAATGCAATCATGAGCACTGATCACCGCTTCCACAACCTATAGAGAAATACATGAGGTGAATATCCATTGGTGAGCAGTAGCAACAAGCCTTTGATAGCCAAACCAAATGAAAAATGAAGATTGGCTTGGTGTGGACATGAAAATTCTGGACTAATGGTCTCGGGATTAATGGAAACCTGGCATATTGAGTGATGGATCACAATGCATGTTCCTTCAGTCAGATAGATGCAGGTGAGCATGCTGGGAAATTGATTCCTACTAGACCGTGTAGTCCCAGCAGAGAAGTTTGAAAGTGTATAAGTATATTTTTATATAATGCTAACCCATGTAAGTATTTGCTAATTATTATTGTTATTTTTTAAGTATTTGAGCAGTAATAATACCATTCATTTGAAAAGTTTGATAAACATGAACACAGTTATTTAATACGATTCCATTTTGGTTGAACTACTGCATCTTAATAAATTTGACATTAAAAGACACTGGCTTTTTTTTAACCATAAATTGCACTCTTTAAAAAGATGGTTCTTCAAGGGTTCTTTGGTAAAGAAAATGGTTCTATATAGAAGCATGAACAGTCAAAGAACCCTTTGCGTGATTTAAGGGTTCTTTGCATCATGAAGGGATTCTTCATATTGGAGAATGTGCTGAAGATGGTTTTTTGAAAAGGGTTCCATTTTCACAAATGTTCTACATGGAACCATCTACAGCACATTCTCCATCAATCTGGAGAATCTTTTCACAGTGCGTGGCATTATTTGCATGACATCCACACTAACCTGAGAATAAAATGAAAAGGAAAAGATGATTTCATTGTGTAACACCAGAGTACAAATCATGTACTTGAGTTAAAGTAGAGATACCCAAGGTAAAATATCACCCCAGTCCTTATTCTTGACCTCAACTTGAGTAAAAGTACAAAAGTATTTGGCTTCAAATGTACTTAAGTATTGAAAGTAAAAGCACTAAAAGAGTAATTATGGCTCTGATGTCCTGTTATCATTTTTATAACAAGACTCGCTTCATGAACTCATTTTAGGTGAAAATACTCCAGTGTGAATCTTGGTAAACCAGTCTTTTAATAGAATGTCATTAATTAGTGACGCTGCTGTCTATTAAAATGATCATAAGCATAAAAAACGGCAGGCAAACAGGTAGAACTGAGAGGCTCTGAAATCACATTTACAAACAAAGTTTCAGTTTAAGATTACTTTGTAAATTAGTTACAAGTTGAATAAAAACTTGCTTTAAACTCAGGATCACAAATGAGTTTCCTTTACTGTATTGATCTGTAGGTCTATGTTCATAAACATTAATTAAGCGAAACTAATTTACTATAAAAAGAAAGTGTTTGTATGAATTCAGAAACAAGGAAACATGTCAGTCACGACTGCATATGTGTACATATTTCTATATTGTGGTCTATTTACACAAGTTAGATTAGTTCATCATGTAGGTGACATATGTGCTCCCAAATTTTTACCAAAAGGATTGAAAGATTTCTCAAAATGTAGTGGAGTAAAAAGTCAGATATTTGACTTTGAAATGTAGTGGAGTGAAAGTAAAAAGTCGCCCAAAATGGAAATACTTAAGTAAAGTACAGATACACAAAAAAACTACTTAAATACAGTAATGAATTACATTTACTTACTGTCCACCACTGTGTAACACCATGTTAAAGTTTACTCTGACATGTGGAGGCAGTACTTTATCCTCCACTCCAGCTTTGAGTTGTTAACAGCTGCCAAAATTTTGATTTGATGTTGCTAAGGTAAACTGTGAAAATGTCCAGGACCACTTTTTAGTGAACCTGTTTATGTACAAAATCGGTGTTACATTTGACCTTATAATTAGGTTGTGTCCTGCTTTTGTATCAGTTGTTTTGGCCTTGGCCTTCTGGTCACAGTACCAGGAACCCTGAAGGCCACTGGATAACTGTGGATCCTATAGTTTGGTATGTACATATACCAATGCCAAACATTGCAAAACACACTGTACTTGCAAAGCCTGAGGACAAGATAGAGAAACTTGACTCTCATGTCCAACACAGGTATCTTTAATCAACAGATTCATTAATGCTTTAAAGGAAGAGAATGGATAGCATAGACCGAGCTGCAAGTTATTAAACAACATACATACTAACAATTTGGATAGGGTAGTGTGTGTTACATTCCATTAAGTATCATTAAGCTGTAGTTTTTCTGACAGGCCCATATGACTTGAGTTTCCCCCTCATTTCTGTGTAATTTCCTATAATTATAATTAGTGTGACGAGGGTAGTGTCATATGCAAACTTACAGGATATTGTATTACCAAAGGAGTTCACCAGCAGAACAGCATAAAGGCTAATGAATCTCCAGGGTCAAAAATAAAGACTATTTGAGTAAATCGCCGAATAAATGAATTATAGAAACAGACTTAATGGTGACAAAAATAATTAATGTGCTGATGGATTTGAATTAGCATATATGATCACTAATTGGCAAACAGGTTAGGGTACATAGTTACAGTGAACTTTAAAATACCATACAGTTTACAAAAAACTTGTTCCTAGTATTGATGAAGAAAAGTCAAAGTGCTGTCTTAGTTATCAAGCAACGTTCATCTGCCATTTCTAACACCTTTCTAATGAACAAAATATCTGGAGAATACAGAAGCATATATTAAAATGTTTCAAGGGTGAATGAGAACATTGTGTGCAATTGGTATTCAAAATGGGAATGTGTGCAGATTTGTTTAAAGGCCATAATAAATTAATACAATGAAGCTGAAATGAGTGTTGCAGTCTTGAACAGTGGGAGTGTTGAACGTGTTTAAAGAGAAACTTATAATTAAGTGATACCCCAGATATGAACAGCTACCATCAAAATATTGAAACCTGCCAGCAGCAGTTAAGAGCTCTTCATGTTTAATACTTAGTATTGTGTAAAGTGAAGATTGTTTTTAAAGTTAGAACACTGTTTTTAAAGTTAGAACACTGTGAAATCTCAACATGTGCAGCAATGCTGCAATGCTTTCACACTTTAAATGGGCATTTCCTGTCTTAACACAGTAGACTGTGTTTAGCACCGTGTTGAGAGGCACCTCATTAAAGACGATTTTTTTTCCTTCAACATTTCTACATCATTAAGTTGTTGAAAAGAAAGCATGTGGTTTTAAGTAAAATGGTACATTGCAGAGATATTAGCAAGTTGGATGTCTTTACAGTGGTGACAGGAACCAGGAGTTGCAATGCCTACAACACAAATATAACCCAGAAGGAGAAGTGGCTTAGAGGATGTGTGTGTGTGTATTTACTATGCAAAATAACCACTGAACCTACATGTCTTCTACATTTTTACATGTAAAAGAAAAAACCCTTGTTTCACTACTATACTGTCTTACACCTACCTTAGTATTGTCATTATATGCCGTTACCTGTGCCTCCTTGTACAGTCATTATTGCACTGCATCTTTCATCTCAGGTTATAGATATTATTCCAGATTGTTGTATTTTTCTATTTGTATATATGCCTGTAGATAAGATCTCTTTATATGTATTCTTCCTGTTATATTGTTTACACGCTTATTACTATTACTGTCCTATGTTGTTTGACTGCTACTGGCTGCTAAATTTCTAAACTAGCCATCCATCCACCCATCCATACCTCTCCTCTGAGAATGTATTTTAAAAATAGGTCAACATTTACTCTCAAATCTATTATAAAACAATGTCTCAGGCATCAGACAGCATATGTGCGACAATGTCACGTAACTTTCTGTGGGGTAACTTTTAGAAGTATTACATGTTTTGGATGTCTGGTTCCTAATACCACCACTGTAAATAATTCTGACTTGGTAAGTTTCTCTACAACAGAGCATTTGACATCAAACCACTCTGAATGACTTTATTTACATCTTAGTCATTTAATTATGCAGAAATTTGTAACATTGATGAAGTCCACCTTCAAGATTAAAAGCCGGCTGAAATGTAGAAATTAGTGGCATGTCAAAATCTATAAATGGGCTGGAAACAGCGACTAGAATCCTATAATAACCACAGCATTTTGTGCTAAAGATCAGATGTTGGTTATGTCTTCATTCAACATGCATGCAGCTTGATCAAATTTGGAGATTAATCAAAACAACGGTTCTTTAGAATGATGGAGTAAACTGTGTGCTAAGTGTGGTTTATTGGAGCTTAGCTTGTTCCATCAGTGGTTACAGTGACTGCAGGCATTTGGTCTGGCTCAACACAGTTGATTGGTCAACTGAAGTATACAGAGATGGAAAATGTCTAAAGAGTTAAAGAAAACAATAGGAAAAAAATGGAACTACACATGTTTATCACAAACAGGAACAATAAACTGACACTTCAAATCCTTTTCTGTCTTTCTCTTGGAGTAAAAATTTCATTCAGGGATCTACTTTAGCTAACAAAAATGCCATCTACTCAGGTGTTTCTCTGTAAATTGGGGATGTGTGGCCATGTTAGATTGCATACCCTGCATCTTTAAACTGCAAGTTAAACTCCAGCTAGTCTAGTGAGTCCAAGGCAATTTTTTTTTTCTCCTAATAAGGCATGTAATATTTAACTTGTGCACATAGGTTTTTTTTTTATGGGATACACTTGATTTTAATATTATTCTAGTAGTATGCATTTGTATTTTTCTAACATGTTAGCTATTCGTTTTATGTAAAGATTATAGTCTTAAGTGTATTTATGGTTTTACCTTTGCATACTGTTCAAGTTTGAAGGTTAAAGTAGTCTAAATGGCATTTTTGCCGTCTGAAATGTGCTGACTTTTCCCCGAGTAATCCCATTATGGATTGTTACTGTTCACACAAATGGGGAAATATATTTAAAGTCCCTATTTTTGCTCAATGTGGGTACACTTTTGTACAAAAATGGTGTTTAGAATCAAATATTAGGTTCAAAACTTGACCTGCAAGGTCCGAACAAGGGAATGTAGGATTGGATAGATACAGGAACCTTGAAATAGTAAAACCATTCATGAGGAAGAGTACACCCAAGACAAGATCAAGTCACAGTTAACAGTCAACAAACACCCAACTTTGCTGCAAACTAGTGATTTCCCTACTATAACCCATCCAACAGGCCTTATTGCCTGATAAATTGAAACAGTTTCTTTGAAGAGGGAAATCATCAAACTGTCCTAGACACCTCTACTGTAGCTAGATCTGACAGGAATTCCCACAGCGACAGGCATTTTGCTTGCTACGCCAGCTGCAGTAGGTCTTTAACAATCAGTGCCTGTGTTGGTCAGACATACGCCTTACAGCTACATCTATGCTTGCAAAGATTTGACTGTCAGTGTGGTACAGTGATAATGTAGCTTCATAGTCTACTACTGAGAGTAATACACGTAGCAGTGATGGTTACAGCAAAAACACAACATTTACGAATTATTTTTATTTTATCATTAAACTTAACTAAAATCCTTATGAATATTCTATACTTCTGTCTTGGACATTTAACCTGCTATGTTCAATGATATTTTATTGTGTTGAAATAAACAACTCAGATTGTGATGCAACACTTATTTTTTTTTTTGCCTATTCTATAACATTAGTCGGCTGGGCAGCCCGCGTAACCCGGCCGGGCTCAGCCAGAAGTGGTAATGTGGAGAGACCATGTGGGCCCACCACCCGCAAGGTCCAGCATGGGGGAGCGGTGCAGTGCCATATAGGCAGTGGGAGATTGCGGGGAGGCCCTTGGTGGCCTGAGCCCCTGCAGCAGTAACTGGCTCTTTGTATGTGGAATGTAATCTCACTTGTTGGGGGGTTTGGGTGGAGCCAGAGCTTGTGCGAGAGGATGAGAGGTACCAACTAGATATAGTTGGGCTCACCTCCACCCACAGTGTTGGCTCTGGAACCAAACTCTTGGATAGGGTTTGGTCCCTCTCCTACTCAGGGGTTACACAGTGTGAGAGGCGCCGGGCGGGTGTGGGGATACTCACGAGTCCCTGGCTGGTGGCTGTGCAGCTGGAGTTTGTCCCGGTAGATGAGGAGGTCGTCTCAATGCGAATTAAAATCGCAGAGAGGAAAGCTCTGACTGCTGTCTGTGCTTATGCATCAAACATCAGGTCAGAGTATTTGGCCTTCTTAGAGTGAGTAGGCGGGATTCTGGAAAGGGTCCCATCTACAGACTCCATGTTGGCAACGACTGGGAGACCTGGAGAGGTGTGATTGGGAAGAATGGCCTACCTGATCTAAACCTGAAATGGTGAATTGTTATTGGACTTCTGTGCCATTCATGGATTGTCCATGATGAACACCAAGTTCGAACACAAGGATGTTCATAAGTGTACATGTTACCAGAGCTCCTTGGGTCAAAGGATAATGATTGACTTTGTTGTTTCATCTGACTTGGGATCATATGTTCTGGGCACTCGGGTAAAGAGAGGTGCTGAGCTGTCAACTTTTCACAATCTGGTGGTGAGTTGGATCAGATAGCAAGGAAGACTGATGGTCAGAACTGGTAGGCCCAAATGAATAGTGAGGATGTGCTGGGAAGGACTGTCGGAGGCCCCTGTTCGGAATTATTTCAACACCCACCTCTGGGAGAGCTTTTCTCATGTCCTGGAGAAGGTAGGGGACATGGAGTCTGAATGGACCCTGTTCAAAACCTTCATTGTGGAAGCTGCCAGGCATAGCAGTGGCCAAAAGCTTGTAGGTGCCTGTCAGGGTGATAACCCAAGAAACCCCTGGTGGTGAGGGAGGCCGTCAAGCTGAAGAAAGAGGCCTTTAGGGACTGGGTGGTCCGAAGGACTCCCGACTCAGCAGATAGGTATCGACAGGCAAAAAAGATGGCAGCTGTAACAGTGGCAGAAGCAAAATCCAGGGCATGGGAGAAGTTTGGTGAAGCCCTGGAAAAAGGCTTTTGGTCGGCCTCAAGGAGGTTCTGGACAACTGTCCGGCGATTCAGTGGTGGCTGCACCCAAGCTGTATTCGGCAAGGGTGGGGAAACTCTGACTTTAAATGAGGATATTGTAGGTCAGTGGAAGGAGCACTTTGAGGAACTCCTTAATCCGGGAGACTTCTGGCATGTCAAGTCCCGTTTCCCTGGTGGAGGTCACTGAGGTAGTTAGCAAGTTCTTCAGTGGCAAGGCACCGGGGGTGGATAAGATTCGTCCGGAGATGCTTAAGGCTCTGGATATTGTGGGGCTGTTGTGGCTAACACATCTCTGCAATATTGCATGGACCTCGGGAACAGTACCATTGGACTGGCAGACTGGGGTAGTGGTCCCCATTTTTAAAAAAGGGGACCGGAGGGTGTGTGCCAACTATCAGGGTATCACACTGCACAGCCTCCTTGGGAAAGTCTATGCCAAGGTGCTGGAAAGGAGACATTGACTGATAGCTGAACCTCAGATTGAGGTGGAACAATGCCGATTCCGTCTCGGGCCATGGAACAGTGGACGAGCTTTTCACCCTCTCACAGATTGTTGAGGGGGTATGGGAGTTTGGCAACCCAGTCTACATGTGTTTTGTGGATTTGGAGAAGGCTTATGACCATGTTCCACGAGATATCTTGTGGGAGGTCCTCCGGCAGTTAGCGTTGGACTCTGCCAGGGAGTCTCCAATGTCTCCACTCCTGTTTGTGATATGCATGGACAGAGTCTCAAGGCGAAGCCGTGGTCAGGAGGGCGTTATGTGTGGAGGCTGGAGGGTGGCGTCTCTGCTATTTGCAGATGATTTTGTTCTTTTGGCTGGATCACATGGATGTTTCCATCGCTCCTGGAGGGGTTTACAGCTGAGTGTGAAGTGGTTGGTATGTGGATCAGTACCTCCAAGTCTGAGTCCATGGTCTTAGCCCGGAAAAGGATAGCATGCCCACTCCAGTTAAGGGGACAGGACTTGCCCCAGGTGGAGGAGTTTAAATATTTTGGGGTTTTGTTCACGAGAGATAGGAAGAGGGATTGTGAGATCAGCCGCAGACTGGCACAGGCGGCAGCAGTAATGTGGTCACTGTACCACACTGTAGTGGCGAAAAGGGAGCCGGTCTGTTTACCGTGCGGTCTACATCCTGACCCTCACCTATAGTCATGAGCTATGGGTAATCACTGAAAGAACGAGATTGCGAATACAAGCGTCGGAAATCAGCTTTCTTCGCATGGTGGCGTGCTACACTCTATTTGATAGGGTGAGGAGCTTGGTCATCCCAGAGGAGCTCAGAGTAGAGCCGCTACTCCTCCAGATTGAGAGGAGCCAGCTGAGGTGGTTCGAGCATCTGATCCGGATGCCCCCTGGATGTCTCCCGGTGGGGGTGTACCAGGCACAGCCTACAAGACCCCAGGGTCGTCCTATGACCTGCTGGAGGGATTATATCTCCAGGTTGGCTTGGGAGCGGCTTGGGATCCCCGGGAATGAGCTGGAGGAAGTTGCGGGGGACAGGGTCGTCTGGGATTCTGTGCTTTCTCAACTGCTACCGTGACCCTATCTTGACTAAGCAGTTAACGATGATGATGATGATGTAACACTAGGCTTTAGCCAAGATCATGCTAAAGGATTTGGGCTTATGTAACCTTATCTGGTAATAAAAGGGATTAAATATTTTGCTTGGGATTAACAGCAGGGCTTATTTACCTGTGATTGTGTGAGTGTAAACCATTTTTAACTTAATCAAAAACAGATGCAAAGGACAGAAATCATGGGGGTGTGTAACTAGATTAATTATAATAATGATAAAAATAATAAGAAATCATTGCGAAACTTGACAGCAAGCCAGTGTAAACTAATAAGACCAGAGTAATATGCTCAAACCTTCTTTTCCTTCTGGTACCATCTGCTAAGCAGACATGCTGTCGCATTTTGTACTAGCTATTTAGAGATACAGCAGGGCGTCAAGCCAGTAATATGTTACAGGAGTCATGTAATCATGAAAGCAGGAACAAATTTTTGTTGTGGTAGAATGTGGCTTATTTTGGATATGTTTGAATATGCAGTCTTGGAGATAATGTAATATGGGACTTAACCTAACATTCAGTGTTACACCAAGGTCTTTAACTGTTTTGGTTTCACTGGAAAACCAGGATAAATCTGCAACCTTATTCCAAGCTCACTTAAGGCCCAACAGCAGTAATTCTATTTAAGCTGGAGGAAGTTCATGGCCATTCTCAATTTAATGTTTTTAGCACAGTCTTCCATTGTATGTAACTGTATCACTGAATCTGGATAGGCTCACGCAATATAAACGACTTAATCAGCACAAGTGAAAGGCAACATTTTGTATAAATAAATGGGAGAATAGTAAGGACCTTAAAACCAAACTGTGTACGACACCATACTTAACAATTCTATGTTGGTGAAAAAAACTGCCCACTTAACTGACAAATTGCAACAGGTTTGTCAGGTAAGACCTAATGTGCAAGAACTTGCCTGTCTAAATTAGCTGTGCTTTCAAACCTGTCTATTAAAATGTCATGGCCAATTGTATGGAAAGCACTCAAATACCAGAAGAGAGACTTCTTTGCAATTTAAGGCAGTCAATAAATCATTGGCTGGCCTATTCAGAATGACACTGTTTTATGTTGTTTCCAAAAGCCAGAATGAAACAATTTATGCTTGTGGTACATACTTAAAAATATCATTATAAAAGGCAAAGAAGAGCCTAAAATAAACTGAAAATAGAAACCAAAAAAAAAAACAAACTATAAATCTGATAACAACCTTTGGGTCTACTAGGCAAGAAAGAGGTTTTCTGGGAGCTAAATATATTTGGGGGTTAAAATTTTCAGACTAATAATAAGGAGTTAAGTTAGAGTTAAGAGGACTCTTTCTATAGGTCAAGTCGACCTAGCACCAATGATAGTCTATGATAGTTGTTGCCTTGCACCTTTCCTGTGAAACATTCTGTTTTAAACCTGACAAATCACAGAAATCTCTGTCAGTCATGAGTACTGCTACATCATATTTCAAGCAAACAACCATGCTAAATACACTTTATCTGATAAATGAATACTTTGTTGTTTTCACTTACAGATGCTTTTGTACATGTCAGATGAGGGTGCAAATTACTTGTGTAAGCAATGGCAGCTTTTCATTGAAAATGTTGAAGTGGCAGCTGTAATTTATTATAACAAGTCATGTCATATTTGACCCATTTGAAGTGCATGCAACCCTGTGTCAAGGCAATTTTGAAGCACTAAAATGAAGCTACAATTAATTGTTCTAGTAATTTGGCTCTTTTGCATTGTTTCATGAAATTATGATGCATTGATTATACACATTCCAAAATTGCCAGTCAATAAAATTAGTTTTAAGCTGCAGAGAAAAGTCAACCTAGCAATAAGATGCTGCATTCTTAAAAATAACAGTTAATCAGTTTTCTAAGAGTGTATACTTTTTGAGGCGTTCTGTATCTACCATATGATCTGGTACTGTAATTCTTGCTTCAAAGGTTTTGCTGGAGCAATACAAAATACATGCCAGTCACAGTGACTCATGGTTTCCTCTCTTAACCCAAGACTGTACTACTACTACTACTACTACTACTACTACTACTGCTGCTACTACTACTACTACTACTACTACTACTACTACTACTACTGCTGCTGCTATTATTATTATTATTAAATACTACTACTACTATTAATAATATTAATAACAATAATAATAGTTATTGTTGCTGTTGTTATTATTATTATTATTGGTGAATTGCTTCATAAGTGTTCATGTCGATCATGTTATCTTAATTAAATAGTACAATGCATGGGACTTTTATTGAATTATATTATGAAAGGAGCAGTAGTGTATAAGTCTGTGTTCTTTATGGATTCGATTGAGAATTCACTTCGTAATTATGACAGGAAATGCCTACTACTATTTTATGAATGAATGCAGGAGGACGGGTTTAGCTAGTTCTCTAGCTTGGCGTAAATTAGCATGATAACAGACTGTTATTAACGTAGTGCCGTGTCTGTCTAAGATGGTTTCTACTCGTACACATGCTCATAGAAATGTCTGCAGAATCATGAGTAGTAAATGTACATTTTCTCTTAAGAGTATAAAAATATAAACACTTATTGTCCAAATGCAAGCGCATGTGCTAATTGTGCTAGCATTGTTGCTTCTGAGAGAACTAACGATAACTTGAACTCTTTACAAAGTGATTATTCTTAAAAATAGTGCTTGGCACCTCAAAATGCTGTTCCACATTACATTTGGGTGCACTTAATTGTCACACATTAGAGCTTGGTGACTGTCCTCATCTGAATCAATAAAAAAAGCTGTTTATACAGCATAGCACAGAAAAAAATGAAGTCAGTCACAGCTCAAGGTCAAATTCAAAGTACTAACTGCTAGGTTTTCACAAGATCCGTGATGTGTCTTAGTGAATGTGCTTCTGCTTTCTGTTTTATTTCTTAACCTTAAGTTGGCATCTTTGGTAAGGTACGATGTGTATAGCGCCACCTGCTGCTCGTCTCAGGCGACGGTTGTACAAGCGTGTTTTGAAAATGGCTATCGGTCAGTAACGTAGTCAGTGGCTCAGTAAGAGACAGCACTTCTTATTGGCACAAAAGGGCAGTCTCATTAACAGAGGTGTCAAGCTTTTTCCCTATTACAGAATGATCAAAATCATGCCCAGGTATGGATGCAAGCGAATGTTACCATTCAATAATATCTCAGAAAACCTTACAACAAGATGAGCTTTAATTTCCTTTGTCTCCCAGATTTTCATCTGCTCACTGACAATAAAGCTGATACATGGAATCCTACATGGAAACAAAGAATTTGTAACTCTTTGTTTCACTTCAGTGGCATGTGTTATTCTTTTCATTCTTTCCTTGGGACTTCTCTTGACGATGCTTAGGTTAAGGCTAAAAGTGTGCTTGTGTCTGGAAAAACATCCCCACTGGCTTGCCTTTGAATGTTTTTTTACACTGTGGAAAAAGGGTTTTTTAAAAGTCCTTCATAATTGCAGCGCTGGAAATGCTTAGTCATTTAAAATTGATCGTTTCTCAGTCTCCCTTCACTTTCATGTCCATTCTAAGGAGCTTATATCCAGTGGGACTCATAATGGAGTGTATAAATGTAGAAATCGTGAGATCTATGGAATGTCAGAGAGAATGCTGATATTTCAAAGTTACCCAAATTTGATTAAGGGTTGCATCACGGTGCCACATCCTTCTGGGGCTCATTCATATTCTGCTGGTTCTCCAGCTGCATAAAATAACAGCTTCTGTTTGCAATAGGAGAGAAATGAATGTAGAAAGGGTGCCTGAATTACATTTCAATACACTTTTGCTAAAAGATATTTGTTTGACAGAATACAGAAGAAATGAGTCGCTCTGTATGTTTCATAACCAGATACTATTCACCCTGCACATTTATTTACATATACATATTTTCTTTTACTATATTGGTCTTATTTTGCAATTGAGTACGTGTAGAAAGAAAAAAAACAAATCACATTTGCATTTGTCTTGAAAACCATATAAAAACAGCATGCAGGCATAAGTGCAGAGAATGGGAGCTGTTCACAAGTATACATTATATACTGATCCTAGACAAACATAATTGCCATAGCAAAATCTCATTTCTCTTAAATGGTAACTTTTCAGGAGAATGATAAACTATATAGACATTAATATAACAAGATTTTCTTGCAAATAGTTTGGAGCGTTTTTGTCGCTGCCTTCATTATGAAATGAATAACTAAACAAAAGGACAAAATAAACAACATCAAACAGAGTTGTGAGATTATAATATTTCAGCATTTATGGAAAGTCAGTGAGCAGTCATGGTGTAGTCAGGCATATATACATATTTTTACTGGTCTGGACCCATATACAGATTTCTATTAATGTGTTTCAGGATATTATTTTATTTATTATCTTGAAATTATTTCAAGTTTCCTTCCAAGTTAGGGAGAAGAAAAATATCACTCACTTCGATTGTTCAGTTTCATATAATG
Source organism: Pygocentrus nattereri (assembly GCF_015220715.1). Taxonomy (NCBI): domain Eukaryota; kingdom Metazoa; phylum Chordata; class Actinopteri; order Characiformes; family Serrasalmidae; genus Pygocentrus; species Pygocentrus nattereri. The sequence goes on from NC_051213.1 coordinate 14,173,039, forward strand.
ATTCATAAGCTGATTTGATTAGTTCTTTTTCATCTGTTTCCATGGAAACCACAACTGGAGACCACCATGTTTGAGTCTTCAACTGGCAGTCAGTCACAGACATGCCATTATCGTTTTAAGTTAAAAAAAAAAAAAAAAAAGACTTGAATGATGGTTCATAATGATGGTTCAGATAAAGAGTGGGAAGAAACATTAAAATCAGTGAAGACTTTCTAATTGACTTACCAGTGTAGGACACTAGCTTGAAACATGAAGTACCTTCGGCTAAGTTTGCAAATGTCAGCAGTGTGCCAGTGGTTATAGAGGCTACTAGCAAGTTAACAACTAAAAGATATACTTTGTTTTAAAAACATCAGGCAAAAATATTTAAGATTTGCATAAACTCGAGGACTATGGATGTTAGGGTTTCAAACAGGGCCTTGCAAACAATTGCATTACCAGGTATACACACGTATTTTTTGCATTTGTTTATGTTCTGTTCACCCAGAAATGGATTGAACAGAGAGGGAGCAACAGAGAGGTTGCTTATATGAGCTTATGGATCAGACCGCCACTGAACAGAGACACATTGCCTCACTGTCACGGCAATGCAAACCCAGGGCATACTCCAATGCCATGCAAATGTATAACATATCCACTGGGAGAACACAACTGATAAATGGCGTTTTGTTCATTGTTAGTCTTTGTTATATTGAAGAGGAACCAGAAATGGGAAATTCCTCACACTGTGCTATGTTGTGAGACTTTCTTGTGGGTTCTGTTCCAAAGGGAAAATAAGATGACATTGCTCTTGCAGTGTCCTTTCAGCCAACTGCAGAGGGCAGGTACTGACAATGTGAGGAGTGCAGCATATGTTCCAGTTGTACCATCTCCAGCTGTGCACTTTGCTGCCTGGTTGTTAATGATATGTCATACATAGATGATGCACTGCTCTGTGTAGACAGAGACTGGGTCACCACCAGAGCCCCTGATTGTTTCAGCTTGTACAGAAAGTGTTTATGATGAGCACCATCTACGTTTCTTCAAATCATTACAATTACAGAGTTGTCATGGATTGGCATGGCAAAAAATAGACATTAGCATGTGGTACATGTGTATTGGAATATGTAAAGATGTCTCTGCAATTGCTTTCAATGGGTTAACTCTACGGGGTCCATCATTGCACTGCCCAGTTTTTTGTACCTCTTATTATCTATTTTTCATTATGTTTGATTAAACAGCACTGTGCAAAAGTCAGAGACCATCTCTTATTTATTTCATTTCTAGTCAAAGTGGGTTTATTTCTTTTTCAGTGTCAGAAAAAAACAGGAAACAAAGGTCTTGGGCAAGCAAGTTTTTATCTTGGTAATATGCAGGTTGTTGCCAGTAAAAACACCTGTATTTTATTGGAGTGGATGCAAATATACATAATTCCAGGTTTTGGTAACTACAATTAATACTGGGCTGCCATGAAGAGAGGTTTTGTAATGGTTAAATGTACACAATGAAATATGTGAAATCAGTACTTATTGTATTTATTTTATTTATATTTATTGTGTGTTCCTGTGTTTTTCCTGAGCAAATAAATGCTGAGCAAATCAATTCCTGGGTAAATAAAGTTTATCTGCCCAGATACACTTTTTAAAGCTTTCTAAATCTAATTTTCTTGTATGCCTCAAATGTTTGTACAATATTGTGTGTATATATAGAATACAATTAAACAAAAGCCTCAACAACTTGATAGTACGTCCATGTCTTTGCTTTTATTCCAGTTTTCTTCTTTAGGGTAGATGTGCTTTTAGTTTTCAAAGAAATCTGCAAGGGTTTGTTTATTTTTATGGGATAGATAGGGGGCATAATTGCACCGTATTCCATAACACATGTATTTTAGGATACATTGGCCCTAGGAAGTGAATGCAGTTTACTTTCAAAACTCATTTAAAGCAAATAATTGGAACTGAGGGTCATTGTACTATCTTTGATCAGCGCTTGTGTGCAAGTCATCCCTAGGCCCTTATGCAAAGTTTTTGGACCCCTTAATTCAAGACACAGTAAAATGGAGAGTCCAGCAAGACATAATAATACCAGTTTCTCATAGAGCTCAAGTCACTAGGATATGATAGAAGGAAAAAAAAAAGATAAACAACTTACAACCAGCATGCATGAACAGATGTTTTGTATATATTCTATATATAGGTGGACGTATGAGATTTTAGGTTGTCACCTACATGAGATCTGTGGATAAATCTCACTTTAAATGCAGCCTCATTCTGCTCACCATGGTTCTGAGAACATTTTTAAACTGAATTATTAAAAAAAATACATCAGGTGAAACGTACAGAACTGACATAATGGCTAAATAACATTCAAAACAGTTATATGTAGTGTCAGTTCAGTTTAGTGTCAGTTTCCGTTTCAGATTTTTAATCTAACTGTTCATTTCCGTTAATGAAACGTCTGATTCAGTGATGCGTTCACAAGTCAAGTCAACTTTATCATTTCCTCCAGTGATTCGGTGAGATGGGGTCAGCGGCCTCCTCCTTTAGGAGGAGCCGCCCCATTTAGTATTCATCCCATTAATAAACCAAAAACAGTACTGCAAAATGCAAGAAAAACAACTTTCACTGCACTGACAGGGTATCCGGTGTCTTGTACAAGTCGCGCCAGGCACTTCTTTTGAATATGTGTTGTTTCAATTTCAAAATGTACTCACAGAAAATTCATTGGTGTGCTGCTGAAGAGCTGAGAGGTAAACAGTAACTAATCTTAAGCCCTGATTGGAGGGCTAAGCAATGAAACAGGGAATGAATTTAGTCAGTTATCTTTTATGAAAGCAGAGGCAATTCTGCATTGATGGCAATAGAAGTAGAGGTGATTAACAGGCCCTCCAAAACAGGGTCCAGGGTAGACAAATCAATGTGTTCAGCTGGAGAGCGAAATGTGTTGAAATATTTTCATGGCCAATTACAGAACATTTTCTGTTGCTTTTAACACAATATGTTAAATCAGAAAACGGTATTAGGAAAAAAAAATTTAAACAGGTAACATAAGCTTCTTGTTATTTAACACCACTTTTCCCAGTGTACGCCACTGCTTATGAGAGTACATTTACATTGTTTATAGTTTGAGGGACAATTCATTTCCCCTTTTTTTTGAAAATAAGTAGAAGTAACAATAAGCTTGGCTGGATATAAAAAAGACAGTGGTTTGCAAAAGCATTCAACTGTGATGTCTAAATTTGTGAAACTGATGTGACCCATATGATTTTTTCCTTTAAAACCTAAAGTTTACATACCGTAAACATTTCCATGGGTAAAACAGAATTAATGAGACATTGCATAAGTACCCAGACCCTTTTGCTCTGGCAAGCCTCAATTATGTAATGCAGTTTTAACATAACAAGCTATTCAATTAGCTGTGTGGCCTCAACCTGCCTGCACTGACTGTGGATCAATACAAATACTAATATGCTTTGGGTTAAAATCATCCACTTATCATGTTGGCATAGTTAGGTAGTGATTAGATCAGACTGGCAGAAGAAAATCAAGGGAAATTCTTAGCAATGCAGACATGACAAAAACATCAAATCATGATGAACATTATATAAGTATATTAGAATGATCAAATTGGTCAAGCCAGGAGCAGTCTAGTAGTGTATGCTACTGTGAGGCCAGCAGCAACTTGGCAAAAGCCTCTGAAAGACAGATGTCAATAATTGAAATAGACAAAGATGTGCTTGAGTCAGCAATTGTCAGGACAGAGGACAAATCTGGCCCCTCTAGTGCTTAATTGTCGTTATCTCAAAGCCCACTTAGAGTTTGAGAAAAGCACTTGCATGACATTGCAAGAGGTCATTAGGCTCTGTCATCAAATGAAGCAAAAAAATAGAACTTTGTCATTTCAAAACTCCAAATATCACCATCCACAGAGCGAAGCAGGGGCAGCATCGTGCTATGGGGTTCTAAGCAGATTGAAAAGCAAATGTACTGAGCAAACAAGCAGCAAATTACAAGAAAACAAAAACTTATACCTAGGGAATAATTCATTTTTCAGCAGGACAGTGATCTTAAATGCAAGCCAGAAGCTTGACGGAGTGAATTGAGGCAGCAAAGTGACTTCTTTAAATGAAGTAAATGCACGTGAATCAAAACCATGATTTGAGTCTCACAGTAGTTAAAAAAAACGGCACCTATAAAAATTTAGACTATAAAACTTAAAAAAAAAAGTCAGTCAAGCTGAAGCTTGCATGGGTCTAAATACCAGTTATATATTTTTTAGACTTTTTCTTATTTTACATTTCAACATCTTCAGTTTGAGCATCAGATTTTAAACAAAAGATCACATTTTAAAAGTTCTATGCCTCATTTTATAATTTCAGCAACTTGCACTAATAACTACAGTCTGCCTTTGCAAAGCGCTGCATATATGTATGTAAGCCTATGAATTGAAATTGGACAAAGTTGAATTTGAAATGTCAGTCTTCCATGGGATTTGCTGAAGGATTTGAAGGGCTTAAAGTAGGTGTGGCAGGCTCATTTGTGGCCACGTGAGCCATATTTTTGCTTATGGGTTTCCTCACATGAATTGAACACTATTGTAGCTCTGATCTTGACTCAATTGGATCCCCTGAAAAAATGAAATGGTCAAGACTTTATACAGTGTAGGAGGCAAAACTAAAGATCAAATATCTTTGAAAGAAGAAAAAAAAATGCCTCAGGGGCATAGCAGGTTACCTTGAACCACATGCCCACTAGTTTCTTTCCAGTGTGGAAGGCTGGACTCCAGCAATGCTCTCAGTAGCAGCAGTTCATTAATACAGCAGCCTAAGAATTAAGAAAACAATACATTTTTTCTGGCACCCCCCCCACAAATGTCTGCCTCCTAGCTATGTAAAATAAGTGGGCTGTTCTCTGTGAGTGAGCGCCAAACATGGTTTAAATCACTTTGTGTTCTAGTCAGTGAGCACTGAGCAATGCAGTCACCTAAAATGAATATTTTTCACAGAACTTGCACTATTCAAGGATTTCACAAGTTTGTGTAGTATTCAGAACACTAAATGGTTTCAGATCCTCATATAAAATGTAATATAAGACAAGTAGAATGTGAGGAAACCCCAGTTTTTAAATGATCATTTCATTTATTGAAGGAATAAGATTTTTGTAAAACCTGTATCATTCGTATGAAAAAGTGAATGCCCCTCTCAGTTACTGCTTGTGCAACAAATGCAGCCATATGCTTCCTGTAACTGAAGATCAGTTGTTCACATCGCTGTGGAGGAATTATGGGCCACTTTTCTTTTAGAAATTGCTTTAATTCAGCCACATTGAATGACTTTTAAGTATAAGCTGCCTATTTAAAGTCCTGCTTCAGCATCTCGCTGGGGTTTGTCAGAACTTTGATGATGCCACTCCAAAACCTTTTTTTATTTATTTTGTTTTTAAGTCATTCAGAGGTAGACCTTCTCTTGTGCTGATTGGTGTCATGTGCTTGAGCTTCAGATCATGGACTGATGACAGGGCATTCTCCTGGAGGATTTTTCCCATGCCATCACACTTCCATCACTATGTTTCACTATGGGTGTGATGCTGTTCTTATTCTGTAATGATTTGTTAGCTTTACACCAGGTGTAACAGGACCTGCATCCTCCAAAAAGTTCCACTTTTAAATCACCAGTCCACAGAACAAAGGCTTGGGCCTCATATTGGTGTTTATTGGCAGTTGAGTGAAGGGCCTGTATGTTCTTCTTGATTAGCAGTGGTTTTTGCCTTGCAACTGTCCAATGTTTACCAGTTTTGACCTTCTCTGAGGTGAATGAGGGCTGTGATTCCTTAATTATTCTTCTGGGATCTTTTGTAATTTCCTGGATTAGTCATTGCTGTTCTAGTCATTCTAGGAAGATTCACCAGTGTTCCAAGTTCGTCATTTGGAGATGGCTCTCACTGTGGTTTGCTGGTGTTGCAGAGCCATAGAAATAGCTTTGTAACCCTTTGACTGACACATTTCAGTACTTTGTTTTCTCCTGTAGAATGTCCTTTGATTGCAGTGTAGTTTTCTGCTTTTTGAGACTTTTTTAGCTTACTTCACTTTACTGGAAAGGTTCTTTTCAAGTGATGTGTAGACAGAGAACACAGTTCTACTACTCCACAACTTAATGCTTAAGGGGGTTATAGCCCTCTAGGTGATGCTTGGTATTGGGTGTTGGTGACCTTAGGCTCAGCTCAGCTGGTTGGTGACCAGCTGCTCCAGAGTGTCCCATTCTATTTCCGCTGCTTTTTCGAAGGAGGGTATACAGCTTTATATGCACAAGTGAATGTGTGTGTCAGCAAAGGATGATCTTTAAAATTCAATCATAAAAAGGGGGGTCTGGATAATTTTGGACATATATATTTGAATGACCTGTCCAGGGCATTTCCTGCCTTCTGCCCACTGGATGCTAAGATAGGCTCCAGCTCCCTCCACAACCCAGAAGTATAAGCAGCTTAGATAATGTGTGTGTGTGTGTGTGTATATGAATAAAGAAATAAACCTTTGAAAGTTAAAAAAAAATACATAAAGAGCTGATTTGCCACTATGCAACAACTGTCCGTTTCAGAATTTTTGCACCGATAAGCTCAAATGTTTCCCAGCGTCACGCTTGTCAGCTGTTTGTGAACAAAGCTGAGCAGGCCTTTAAGCACATCATGAGAACTGAGTGGGACTATGCGCAAATTGCTCTGCAAACATATATACCTGACATCTTAATTACAGCATGTGCTTTTCACGTCGATTTTCCTGAGTGTGTGTTTGCTCTGTTTAGTAGGGCATTCGTTTCCTGGATTAACTGAGACCACTAATGCCACTCAAGTGTGCTCTACAGAAGACGCTTCTATTAATTCAGGGCAATTTAATCTCCTGACAATGTTGACACTTTGATATAACACCAAAGCATATAGCAATCTGTCAACAAAATTACTTGACTATGTGCACCGCATTCGTGAACGTGCTGCGCAGTCATACATTATTGAGAAAATGTCAGCAATTGTTGTCCATGAAACGCCATAATGCAATGACAAGTGATGCAATAAAGAAGCTTTCACTGAAAGACAAGGGCCTTCGCTTCACCAAGAGCATTGCACAAAGATTGCTAAGACACAGCATGGTAATTAACATCTGTTAATACATACAGCTTTCAGGCAGCCCATTATGTGTGTCTTGTTCAATCTATCGGAGACGCAAGGGTCCTCTGATAGAGAGATTCTGGAGACAGAACATCTGCCACCTTCTGGGAGGTCTCTCTCTCTCTCTCTCCCTCTCTCCCTCCCTCTCCATATATTCCATATCCTGTCATTTCACCATCAGCAAATCAGTCTGTCACATCAGCTTGGCCATCATCAGTTTCCCAAGGAAGCCTGGAGAACATTCATGATTGACATAGTATATCATTACTGGGGAGTCTCATAAGTTGACATATATTTATTGATGGAGGTGACTTTTAACAATCTGGTGGGTGCATTATGAATAACAGCTGCCATTATGCTGGTCTAATTGCTTTACTTGTCAGTTCTGGCCCATGAGTATACTAAATGATCACAGCGTAACATACATTTTGAGATGAGGCAGTATCATAGGAATGGACTGCACATGGTTTTCCACATCACCTTTCTTATTGACATTATTTTGGTGTATTAAATTTGGACCTGGCCTTGACTTATGAACTACTCTCACAGTCTGTACAACAGATAATCAGAAGTAGCTGTCTATGGGCCAGATTTACTCAGGAGTGCGAAACCATGCAGAGCATGCTAAAATTTAGTGAGCGCATTTAGCTCAAGTTTGCGCCTGATTTACTATGATTGGCTGTTAAATTGACAGACTGGTTCATTAGAAAGCTGCTTGTTTTTAATAACACTCAGTTTTTCTGGTCAGTTCACATTTGTAAATAGCCTCAAGTTGTTAATTTGTCTCCTCACCTATTTTTGCATTTTAACAGCACCACACCCTAAAATAAGCTCCCCAGACAAAAAAAAATTGTCGCCTTATAAGTTTATGGTTTTAGTCATTTCAGGCTCAATTCAATTACCTTACTAATTTCTTATCTATTTTTGATCTTAATTTCTTACCATTTAAATCTCAAGTTCTATTTTTATCTACTTTTATCTTTTATTCAGTGTTACTTTAAACTTTCTTTTAATTTAAAATGATTAAATGTAGTTATTATTTTCTTTGTCGTGTCAATCCCTGTTTTTGTAAATGCTCGGCTACATTGAAAATGAGGGTTGCCCTCAATGTACTTCCGAGTCAAAATAAAGGTTGATTGATTGATTGATTGATATGGAGCAGAGTGGCACGCAGGAGGCCTTTGCTCACTTCTGCTCACAAAGTTGCCTGGTTACAGGGGCCGAAGAGACACAAAAATTGGAGTGCTCATGACTAGAAATGTGTTATCTGGTCAAATTAATCTCATTTTGTATTACACTATATTAGATATGTTTCAGTCACAGGTGACATCTTATGAAATCAGACATACTAAAACCTGCAGATCAGCTCAGAACCTCTCGCACACCAGCAAAATGACTTCTGTGAGTACATTTGTGAATGCAAAACATTTAGTAAACAGTTTTTTTCACAGCATTGTGTGTTGTTTCCTATAGATCATGACTGCACTGTGTAATGCACAGGTGTAAGTACTTAAGTACTTAATTAGCAAAAAACAAAATGAGTGTTGCACACCACAAGATACAGCATGGAACAATTCTGGCACGGTTCACAAAGTTTTTTTAGAATGTGAACCTTTCAGATGGAAGTTCATCAGCTGTGCAAAGTGCTTCTGTTTCACTTTGTGTACTGACACTTCTGTCAGTGCTATTCTATAATTGTCCTGTTTCTACTGGCACTGTACTTTTTCTCTCCTCTCTGCTCTTACACATCAGATTTAACTCTCGAAGGGGCTGGCAAATAGCTGATGCGTTTATGTCAGGTGTATTGGGAGAAGAGAGAGAAGCAGAGATCTGCCTCTTGGCCAAATGGAAGCACATCTATACATGATGCAGAGGAACATGGGCACAATTCCTGTCACTTGGGAGACTGGTTACTTAGCTTTAGATGCTAAGCCTGGATAAGCATCTGCTAATGCATATCAGACCCAAGAAATGGCAAAGAAAGAAAGCTATAAAAGAAGGGAGAGGACAAGATAACTCGGTGAAGCAGAATGCAGCATAAGAATGTTGCCTGTTGAGTTAGTCCATTGATGTCTTTATGTGAATTTTTACATTTGATTAGACAGAGAAGGGTAATTCAGGTCCTGGAGTTCGTTCTAACTACCTGGACAGCCTTGCTGCTGGTTTCAGTTAGTTAGAAAAGCCTGGCATTGTTTTTTCTCTGTGCTTTCTACAAATCTGATTTTTTTTTTCTTCAAATTGATGAAATCATAGGGCTTAAAACTGTGTTATGTCACTTAATTTGTCATGTTAAAACAAATGTTTGGTCACATATGAGTATTGATTTTGACAGAGCTGTAAAAGTCAGATTTGATCTGAATTTCCTTGATCTGAATTTCCTTTGGGATTAATAAAGCATCTATCTATTAATCTATCAATCGAATCAAAATATGACAAAATTTAAAGGACACACAATTCAAAGTATACACGAACTTAATTGTTGGACGTATATGGGTTAAAGAAAAGATATCTTCTGGTTGTTGCAGGCTGGACACATAATTATGTCTACACTATGTGTCATAGTGCTGGCTGTTGGTGAATGTGTAGAGAAGGCTATAGGGAATGTGAAGGTGTAGGGAGCTTGAGACATAACATATGGTAACAGTAAAGATCAAAGAAAAAACATTCATAACTTTCAGTGTATGTTAATATAAAAAGTACTTTTCCAAGTTTTTCCAACCCCCTTTGGCCTGCCCTCTGGGAGGCGCTACAGGAGCCTCCGGACTAAGACCACCAGGTACCGGAACAGCTTCTTTCCAACAGCTGTCACACTCCTGAACTCTGCCTCCTGATACCTAACAAATAACAATGGACTGTACCCTAACACACACCAATAACACACAGACTTACACACCACTCAACACCACTTACCGGCACTTACATCTGTTGTATATACTGTCCATTATTGTATATACTGTGTAAATACTCTACCTGTTCATAAGTACATACTTATCCCCCTTCATATTTATAACCTGTTCATAGTACTTTATAACCCCTCATATTTATTCATAGTTCATAGTACTTATACCCCTCATATTTATTCATAGTTCATAGTACTTAGTACATAGTATACCCCTTCATATTTATAATCTGTACATTCTTGTTTAGAACCTGTATAACCCCATTCATGTTCATACCCCCTCATATTTTTTAACCTGTATATACTATACTTACTGTACATTGTAACATACATATTTATATTTCTGCTAAGCACTTCTGGATGGATGCAAACTGCATTTCGTTGCTTTGTACCTGCGACATACGCAATGACAAAGTTGAATTCTATTCTATTCTTTTTTTTTTTTTTTAATACCATTTTCCCACAATGTGAAAAGCAACTGGTGGTTTCACATTGTGTTTCAAAAAATAAACAAAATGCAGTTGGGAGCCTTTAGGACTGATTCTAATTCTAAAAGAATCTTCATACTTGTATTTAATTGTTTAGTTTTTAGAAACAAAAGGGTTTACATTGTTTTTCCAATCAGGAATTTGTTTCTCTATTTAGGAAGATGGTCAAATAAACTCTCCCATTGGTTAGTCTGGATTAACCACTAAAATAGTCAGGAAGAGACCGAATCAACCATTTGCAACTTTCCAGGTAAATGACACAAATTTCGTCAGGAAAAAAAGATCATTTTAGGCTTCCTGGTTTATACAAATAACTAGATGTGCATTTCATGAAGGAACTGCAAGGGTGCTTGAGAACAGCTGGAAGTGTGTGTTTGTGTGTGTTTCTGTGTAGGTGAACAACACTTCCTTAGGTATGTGTGTGTGAGAGGGAGAGATGTATGTGTTTGAGGGGGGAGGGGGAGAGTCATTCAAGTTAACTGTCACTCTGTTATTGTGCAGCTCTTAGTGGAGAAGCCTTGTTTGAGTCCGATTTACACCCTCTGAACAAACAGTCATAACTCGGGAAATGTTTACTCTACTGCTTACCAGATAGATGGTTTGAGATAAGACCCCTTGAGGATTATTTTGGTGTAATGTTGTGTGTATTAAGAAGAAAATGTCTGAGTTATGATGAGTTAAACAGAGAAAATCTTGAAATAAGCAGATTCTGATTTTGAGATATTTACATGGGAGTGAATGGGGCAGTTTTCTGTGCCTAGTGCCAAACAAATGCTTATACTCTAAAGCTAATTGATAAAATGATGAGATATTTTGAGATTTTAGAAAGGACAAGTTTCTTCAGTTAAAACTGAAATGGAGTTTCTAGGTGAAAGTTGAAGGATTTTAAAGCAGATTCCCTGCGTGATCAGCTGTGTCTGTGAGACTGAGTGGCCTGCTGTGACACCATCGATGTCAGTTAGAATGAGAAGTTCTGAATATTCTGCCATTCATTCTAATGGGAAGTTTTTAATTTTTAAACTTAATTTTATTAAAATAACCAATCCAGTCAACAAATACAGTACAAGTCCAAGTCCAGTACAAGTACAAGTCACTGCGCTGAGACCTTCGAAAAGCAGTTTGAACGGAGTTTGTATGTTAAGCAGTTCAAGTTGTATTAATTGCAGAAAAGTGTGGAAGAATAAGAAGAATAAGAAGCATGAGAGATAACAATAGAGTAAATATATATGACACACACACACACACACACACACACACACACACACACACACACACACACACACACTACTCACAAAAAGTTAGGTTTATTTGGCTTTTGGGTGAAATTTCAGGATGAATCTAAAATGCACTCTATCCTTTACAGGTGAACTTAATGTGACCTTCTCTAAACTTTTGAATGCACACGTCCAATTGTTCAGTGTTTCAGTACTTTTTGCACAACTTACTGTTCTCTAACAAGGAGCTTAATGGCAAGGTGGTGGTGTTGCAGTGTGAGCAGGTGTGTCTAGTCAATACAGAACTGCCCTACACTTTGTGAATGGTACAGTGACAAGCCCATACTACTTGAATAACATCATTAATCAAGTCAATTGCATGAACAACACAGGCCTAATTTCGTTTACATGGACGACAGTGCTTCAGCTCATTAAGGTCGCATCATTAGGGAACGGCTGCGGGAGACTGGGGTACTTCAAATAAAGTGTCCTGTGCTTTGTCCAGACCTGAATCCCATAGAAAACCTATAGGATCAGCTGAGTCACTGTGTAGAGGCTCGTAACTCTGTACTCCAGAACCTCAATGACCTGAGAGCCGCCCTTCAAGAAGAGTGGGATGCCATGCCTCACCAGGCAATGAGTCGACTTATGAATAGCATAAGACGTCGTCGTCAAGCTGTAATTGATGCTCAAGGGCACATGACAATTTTTTGAGACATTGACATTTTTTGTTGGGGTATACCCACCACTGATGTTGGCTTTTGTTTCAATAAATCGTTTGAGATGAGGAAATCACCATTGCATGCTTCTAGTTAAATGCCCTACTTTCATGATATCACTGTAGTGTGAAACTTTTATGTTTTCCATAAGTTTCACCCAAAAGCTAAGTATCCCTAACTTTTTGTGAGTAGTGTGTATATTTATATATATATATATATATATATATATATATATATATATATATATATATATATATATATATATATATATATATATATATATATGTATATGTTAGTACTCCCTTCATCAAAACAGTCTGCACATCATATTCATCAGCAGCCAGCATTATGGCATAATCAATCTGACGTGCCATCTGCCCAAACGTCATAGCCATCTGCACTGCAATCAGTCCCTGCCATTCTCTCTCTTAGCTTCTCAATTCCATAACATTGTGTTGCTAATATCAACTGTGTTGCAAATTAATGGAATTGTGTGGGGTGAATAATTAACAGATGGCACCATGGGGTAAACACAAGTAAATACAATTAAGTTACATCAAGTGACAAATTTCATCACTTTGAGTGATCCATAAGGGACCCTTTCGTCAGGCAGGGTGGTGAGGGCTAGCATTTAGAATGGACTGAAGTGTTGATGTAGGCATATGAAGGGTGGGTTATCTTTGAGAATATACAGGACTGACAGGTTCTCTCTGTCCTTGGTGAGATAACATATCACGTTGTAGTTTTTTCTCCTTTTTAAAATGGTCTGTTTTGACATCTGCTCTTTGGAAGGCTAGATACACCATTATAATTGCTTTTTACAATCACAAAATCACTTTCACAAGACTTAATTGAATCACTCATGCCAGTAGACAAGTCGAAACAGCAGTCATTAATATACACTTTCTACAGTGAGTGCACTACAGAGCTCACAGCTTGATAGATCCAGTGCTGAACCCTCTCCATTGCTTTTATTCCACTAATGAGTGACATTTATGTCTGTGGTCAGTCCCACAGGTCAAGCATATGTACAGTATAGGACAATAGTGTTTAAGTCTTGCTGCACTGGGAATAAGAAAGTTCTGAAGAAGCTGTTCTTAAGAACTTAGAAGAAAAAAATGCAAAACATTAAAGTTTCATACTGTTTCATACCTGACGTCTTACAACATTCTAACATCATCTCTGCTTTGATATTTGGGTGTATTTCATAGATTAGGATTTTTTTTCCCTCTCCTTTGACCATTCACTTCAGTTCATTCTGCCACAGGGATATACTGAAATATCTTGCATCAAGCAGCAACTGCCAATCACTTTACTGTGAAGTGCATGTCCTTTTATTAATTGATAAATAAATAAAGCTCCGCAAAACAAGACCAGTGTACCAGGGTAACATAGTGACATGGCTGGTGATAGGTGTAGTGTAATTCAATGTCAATCATTTTTCACTGATAAAATATCTGGTAAAAAAAAGATTTAAAAAAAGCCTGACAGCGAAGTTGCCAGTAAAAAGAATTCTTTTTTTTTTTTTTTTTTTTTAGTTTTTGTATAGTTTTCAGCCACTTTTGACTTTGTCAGTTTCCAAAGATTCTGGAGATCACACAGCACTGCTTACAAATGTTTTGGACTCCTGTTTACAGAGGAGATTCAATCTCGCCACCTTCCGATAAAAGCCCTTGATGAACCCTTAAACGTTTACCACTCGGAAGCATGAAGGCCATATTTGGTAGCTGTTACTTTAAAGAACTTAATGATTATCTTGTCAGGTATTTCTGTAAATTGACAAATATATATGCACTATATTTCCAAAAGTATTCACTCGCCCATCCAAATAATTGAATTCAAGTGTTTCAATCACTTCCATGGCCACAGGTGTGTAAAACCAAGCACCTAGACATGCAGACTGCAGTCGCCAACTTTCTGCAGAGTTAATCACTACCCCAGGGCAGGGTACAGCTAATCTGTCATTTAACTCAGCATGTGTGTTGAAGAGCAAATCTTTAACACTGACATGAACCTGAAGAAAAGCTGTGTGAATTAATGTTGTAATGTATATTTGCAGATATCCTTTATATTGTATCCTTTACATTTTTGACCATATTTTGACACTTTTTGACATCAAAACAACCAGAAAATACCCCACAAAAGTGCAAACTCCTATTGATTTTAAATGCAAATCAACAATAAATATAATTAATTATGTAACCAATTATATAATTAAGCATGTAATTGTGTGTTTACATTGAAATAGAACAGCGAAATGAAGGTAATCGCTCTCCACTCCTAGAGCTATCTATAATAAACAGTGCACAGTGTCTAATGTGAATTTGACAAATCAGAATATGACACAATGAGTCATTGACGTCAAAGTGTTTTATGTTTAGTATCAGCTCCGCCAGGGACTCCAGATGAGACTCGCTATCAATGCATGTGACTCGCCCACACCAACTCATTAAGAGCTTCCAAAACTGATTGTAAATTTTGGAGGAAACACACAAGGCAAGTGAGTGTGGGAAGGTGTTTGGTGGCATTTAAAGTTCAGAGTCCTCATCATTGAACATAACTCTCTGTCTCTCTCTCTCTCACTGAAATGACATTTAAGAATTAATTGAAGCAGGGACAATTTATTTTGGCACACTTAGAGCTCCAAATGACCCTGTTCCTTAGTAAAGGCCTCGTCCAATTTCTCTGTCATGGTCATAAAATGTTAATAGAACATCAGCATTGGAAGGTACCCTGGGTCAAATGGATATTGACATCTCATTTAAATGGACAATACAACCGGAAAACAATTAAGATAATAACTGCTCATTTGTTCAACCATGGACCGAGACTTGTAAACCAAATACGAAACCGCCTTCTTGGATGGAGGTTCATGCATAGCATATCATAGCCTCAAGCAACCACCCAGAAACTCAAAAGCCTGCTTTGTTTAATGTGGTTTCCTCCAGACAGAAACCTTAAAGCAATATTTTTTTTCTCCAGCTTGTTCCTGTTAATTGTTAATTGTAGCTATCCCCCCAACACCTTCCCCCACCGCCGCCACTGTAGAGGTCTCCTATCAGTTGTTTGTAGGGAGAGCTAACAGCTCAGTTCTGTGAACTTGGCCCAGCGTTGGCTTGTAACTGTGCTGACAGGGAATGAGGAGCTATGGACACCTGGTGAGCACACAGCCATTCATACTCCTACAGACTTTGGTACATGTACAGCCGAAGCAGCTTAATTCTACATTGCATTTTCTGATTGAGCTGCTCAGAATTTTATCTAATTGCTTGTTTATTTTGTTTACTTAAATCACAAAATTTCAAATAAGCTTATGGCCTTGCCTTACACAGCCAGAGGTGATCTTGTAATCAGAACATCTGCGGACAGCCATCAGAAATTTCAAGCTAAATGTTGGTAGGAATGTAGACATGTAGAATGTAGGACAACTTATGGGGTGCTTGTCAAAAATGTCTGCAGTCCTGTTATTAGGTGTAATGTAAGTTAGCATGTCTAACAGTCTAGCAAGCTCCTTCACCCCCCCCCCACCCCCACCCCAAAAAAAAAAACCCTCCAATTAAGCAAGTAGTGTGTTGAGTGTGCAGAGAACATATTAGATGCGGTAAAAAAAAAAGCATTCCCTCTTATAAGTGAAAAACAGTTCTATTAGCTAATTACAGTGTTTCGCTAAGGACTGTTCAATGATGTAAATTATTTAAAACAAAAAAAAATCCATGTGTCACAATTAGTGTTTGGATGAAATCTGACATAGTATTGTCGCTGCTGTAACAAAACCTCATATCTTTGAATAGTAACTTTGGAGAAGTAAAAATGTTCTTTGCATGTTAATGTATTGGGATTTTATGAACTGTTGTTTCTTGTGGCTTATGTGGTGCTCCTGGTCAGCAGAGGTTGATTACCTGATAACCTGGTCCAGAGAGGAATGCACCAGTTTTACGGTGTTGGTTGCCCAAGGCTCATTGCTGCGCAAGAGCAACAAAGGCTATTCTACCTGGTCCCAACCAACAGAAGGGCCAACTGTTCGAATTTTTTTAATGATGGTTACAGGAGGAATGTAGCACAACACACAGCACTTTGCACCCAGCTGTATATGGGGCTGTATAGCTGCAGTCCACACCTGTCCACCATCAAAAGCACCTACATCTCGATCTTGGAGCAATGGAAGAGGTCACCTGGTCTGATGAGCCCCATTGTCTTTGATATCACATATACAGCCAAGTGTATGAGGGTGGCTTTTACCTGGGGGACATGATGATACCAGGATGCACTCTGGGAAGAAAACAAGACAGTGGAGGGAGTGTGATGCTTTGTGCAGTGTTGTGCTGGGAAACCCTGGATCCAGGCATTCATGTGGACAGATACCACCTACCTAAACATTGTTGTGGACCAGGTACACCCCTTCATGACAAAGGTATTCAGATGTGATTCTGATGCTTGCTGACTGAACTGCAGCTACACAGCACCACACGCAGCAGTGTGCAATACACTGTGTGTTGTGACACGTTCTTTCTGATTATACAGTGTTGATTTCAAGGGATGTTGCAACACTGGGGGCTCTCTAATTTATTTGCCTGGATGAATGACTGAGTGTGGCCTTCTGCTTCTGCATTAGACAGCAGAAAGTTTTTCCTACTCCATAGTTTTCTTCCTGCTCTTAGAAATGTGTTTGTGTCTGTGTTTTCGAATTTCCTGGAAGAGAAACAACAGGAAATAAAGGAGACACAAGGGGACATGAAAGCTATCGGAGTGCAGTATCACATCTCTGTCTACTTGCAGAATTATACCACAGTGCAGGACTGCAAACTTTAATATTGTTCATCCATAGGATGATAGATAAGCATATAAATATTTTAAGTTTTCAGCTAACTGTTGTAGGAAATATATATCTTTTTAAGAACATAATCTTTATCTGATTCCAGAGCCTTTTAAAAAATGAAATTACACAAGAACAGCAACATTTTCAAGTTGATGAAACTTGCTAATTTGTTGGTACATAGTGAACATTGTCTGATAACATGATAGCTGTGTCTACTGATGTATACAGGTTTGCCACAGCAAAGACTCATTGGACTATTCAGTAGTATAGCATTGAGTGACCAAACTACCACCACTACTGATAATCTACCACCCTGTATAGTCTAGATCCAACACACCTGGCTGTAATATTCAGATGTAAGACTTGATAATGAATGAGATCAGGTGTATTAGATTAGAGCTGGAAATAAACTGCAGGACAGTAGATCTTCAGGAGAGCGGTTGGGCAGCCATGCATTAAACTGATTTCACCCACTGATCTATTAGGAATCATGGAACAGTAAAAAGCTCATTTTCAACAAATAGTTCCACATGCTCTCCATTCTTGGAGACTTCACTCCCACTCCAAACTGTGATTCCACTCTAACACATCCTTACTGGAATTGGCTGTTTAAATTTAATGGACTAATTGAAATGTGTATATATACCTGTGATGTTCCAATTTCAGTAGCATAATTTGTCGAGTCAGTAATTTCAATGGGTGTGTTAAAACAACCCTTTGATCTTGTTTGGTCAACTAACTGGGGTTTTGGTCATTTGTTCCAGTGTTTTATGTTGTGATTTATATTGGAACATTGGAACATTCATTTCTAAATTAAATCTCGCAAATCCAAGTCTTTAGGGGATATTTACAAAATATAATTGACCAAATGTACCACCTATCAACTCAAATGACATCAAATATAAGTCAAGATGGTACTAATGACACACAGTCATATGCAAATCAGTTAACACATCTTCTACAGAGAACACTGGCAAAAAATAAACATAGGTTTATTTTTATAGACATGGTCTGTGCAAAAATGATGGCATCATTTTAAATATACACACACAGTATACACAGGGTCAAAAGTCACACGACACCGTTTTATCTTTTTTTTGTATGCTGTCCCAAGCCTCCACAATGTGGCGCTGAAGGTGGTGTTTGTTGTGGATTTTCTCAGCATACACAATTTGTTTGAGAAGACCCCAGAGATAAAAGTCGCTAATAAAATAAAATTACCCCTCACCAGAGTGCCACCACACATGCTGGACACCATCTGAGCCAAACAAGTTTATCTTGGTCTCATTAGACCACAGGACATGGTGCCAGTAATCCATATTCTTGGACTGCTTGTCTTCAGCAAACCATTTGCAGGCTGTCTTGTGTGTCAGCTTCAGAAGAGGCTGCCTGCTGGGAGGACGGCCATGCAGACCAAGTTGATGCGTTGTGCAGCGTTTGGTCTGTGCACTGACAGGCTTACCTCCCTCTTCTTCAACCTCTGCAGCAATGCTGGCAGCACTTATGCGTCTATTTTTTTTCTGGATGTGATGCTGAACATGCGGAATTATTTGGTCGAGCCTGGCAAGGCCTGCTCTGAGTGGGACCTGGAAAACTGTTGTATGACCTTGACCACTGCTATAGCTCAGTTTCAGGGTGTTAACAATCTTCTTATAGCCTAGGCCATCTTTGTGGAGAGCAACAATTCTATTTCTCACATCCTCAGAGAGTTCTTTGCCATGAGGTGTCATGTTGAATATCCAGTGGCCAGTATGAGAGAATTGTACCCAAAACACCAAATTTAACAGCCCTGCTCCCCATTCACACCTGGACCTTGTAACTCTTAACGAGTCACATGACACCAGGGAGGGCACGACACAATTAGGGACGATTTGGACGTGTTCACTGTGAGATGTACTCACTTGTGTTGCCAGCTATTTAGACATTAATGGCTGTATGTTGTGTGTTATTATCAGAGGACAGTAAATCTATACTGCTATACAAGCTGTACACTGACTATCTTATATATTGTATATATATATATATATATTATACTTATAAGTTATATCCAAGTTTCATTATAAGTTGTCCCATGAAAAGATATAATAAAATATTTGCAGAAATGTGAGGGGTGTGTGTGTGTGTGTGTGTGTGTGTGTATGTGTATATATATATATATATATATATATATATATATATATATATAGACTGCTCAAAAAAATAAAGGGAACAATTAAACAACACAATATAGCTCCAAGTAAATCAAACTTCTGTGAAATCAAACTGTCCACTTAGGAAGCAACACTGATTGACAATCAGTTTCACAGCTGTTGTGCAAATGGAATAGACAAGAGGTGGAAATTATGGGCAATTAGCAAGACACACTCAATAAAGGAGTGGTTCTGCAGGTGGGGACCACAGACCACTTCTCAGTACCTTTCTGCTTTCTGGCTGATGTGTTGGTCACTTTTGAATGTTGGTGGTGCTTTCACACTCGTGGTAGCATGAGACGGACTCTACAACCCACACAAGTGGCTTAGGTAGTGCAGCTCATCCAGGATGGCACATCAATGCGAGCTGTGGCAAGAAGGTTTGCTGTGTCTGTCAGCGTAGTGTCCAGAGGCTGGAGGTGCTACCAGGAGACAGGCCAGTACACCAGGAGACGTGGAGGAGGCCGTAGGAGGGCAACAACCCAGCAGCAGGACCGCTACCTCCGCCTTTGTGCAAGGAGGAACAGGAGGAGCACTGCCAGAGCCCTGCAAAATGACCTCCAGCAGGCCACAAATGTGCATGTGTCTGCACAAACTCCATGAGGATGATATGAGGGCCTGACGTCCACAGATGGGGGTTGTGCTCACAGCCCAACACCGTGCAGGACGCTTGGCATTTGCCAGAGAACACCAGGATTGGCAAATTCACCACTGGCGCCCTGTGCTCTTCACAGATGAAAGCAGGTTCACACTGAGCACATGTGACAGACGTGACGGAGTCTGGAGACGCAGTGGAGAGTGATCTGCTGCCTGCAACATCCTTCAGCATGACCAGTTTGGCAGTGGGTCAGTAATGGTGTGGGGTAACATGTGCTCGCCAGAGGTAGCCTGACTGCCATTAGGTACCGAGATGAGATCCTCAGACCCCTTGTGAGACCATATGCTGGTGTGGTTGGCCCTGGGTTCCTCCTAGTGCAGGACAATGCTAGACCTAATGTGGCTGGAGTGTGTCAGCAGTTCCTGCAAGATGAAGGCATTGAAGCTATGGACTGGGCCGCCCGTTCCCCAGACCTGAATCCGATTGAGCACATCTGGGAAATCATGTATCGCTCCATCCACCAACGCCACGTTACACCACAGAATGTCCAGGAGTTGGCGGATGCTTTAGTCCAGGTCTGGGAGCAGATCCCTCAGGAGAACATCCGCCACCTCATCAGGAGCATGCCCAGGCCTTGGTGGGAGGTCATACAGGCCCATGGAGGCCACACACAATACTGAGCCTCATTTTGACTTGTTTTAAGGACATTACATCAAAGTTGGATCAGCCTGTAGTGTGTTTTTCCACTTTAATTTTGTGTGTGACTCCAAATCCAGGCCTCCATTGGTTAATAAATTTGATTTCCATTGATGATTTTTGTGTGATTTTGTTGTCAGCACCTTCAACTTTGTACAGAACAAAGAATTCAATGAGAATATTATTTTTTGAGCAGTGTGTGTGTGTGTATATATATATATATATATATATATATATATATATATATATATATATATATATATATATATATATCATGTTAACTTAGAAAATAAAATAATATAGAAGTAATAGAAATTTGCAGAAAATGTCATGTTTCTTGTAGAAATGAAGCAACAATCTTATTCTAGCAGGGGTGTTTTAATCTTTAGCACACAACGGAATAAATGTAAGCAGTAGTGGAAATAACGAAGTAATTTACTTTACCATTACTGTCGTTAAGTATAGTAAGTGTAGTTGTATGTACATGTTGTAGTTTTTTTTGTAAGTATCTGAACTTAATTAAAGCATTTTGATGATGTGAGGCTTTTCCTTTCACTTTGTAATATTTCAAAGAAGACGTTCACTCTGCTGCTTTGTGCAACATACATTTTCTAAAATATCTGAAAGAATATAATGCACTTATAATACTGAAGCAAAGAAGTCATAGCATGCTTTTCACTTAATCCTTCCCCTAAATGCACATCGTAAAATTGTGGCTTGGCAACTATAACTAGGCTTAGACACCTTTGATAAGCTTTTGAAATAAGCCATGTGACAGTACCTCATACCCATTATCACTATTGTTTCAATATTCTAAAACTCTGCTTTTAAGGTCTTTTATATTCTATACTGTTTTGTCAGATGTTGTTTACCATATGTTTCCTAACTGCCAGTCACTTTGTTTACTCAGTGTTTACTTTTTTTTATCTGAGTATGTAGTTTGCTTACATGTGTGACTTCACAGGTTTTTGGATTCTGATTGTCACTCACTTCTGCTCTGTAAAGAGATGTTGATCACCATCAAGAACATGAGAAGCAAGCTTGCATTTTTGGGAACAACATTCTTGCTAGTTCACCGGACAACAAGAAAAGATTACACATGAAGTTTGAAATGTACTATGTCTCTGTTATTGTGTAGTGTTCAATAACACAATGCCAATTTCATTTATTAGTATATTTTTAATAGTATATTTTATGGGTGATACATTTGTACCAAACAAATGACCGGACAGAGCTTGACATGACTGCTTAACCATGAATGTGCTGTTTTTCATTACTGTAATAAAACCTTTGATTAACTCAGAGCATCTCTTGTGTCTCTGAGTGCGAATTTTATTTGAAAGCATTGTCCTATTATGCTGATTTCAATGTTACAGATTCACAAACCATGACAGTTATGAGTCTGTCTTGGCTCCTCCACTATTGTAGTGATATTACCCATAATTACATCATTTACAAATGGCTCTTGTTTACCTTCACCAGCCAACAGGCACATGCACAGATGAGGGTTTAACGCCCTGTCCCTTTGACCTCAGGCTATACAAGTGCCCTCTTGGTCTGCATGTACAATAATTGTTTTAATAGGCCATTCTTCAGCATCTGTTTTAGTGAGGCTCAGCCTCACCCTGGTAATAGAGTTTGTGGTTTGGCTCCACAAGCTTCATGGACACCCCCTCTGGTGCTGTACTGCTACCTGTGGAGATGTACCTTAGTAAATCCAGCCTGTCACACCTCACCACAGCATTGGAAATCCAGCTGATTTGCATGGATAATATCTTTAAAAAAGTATCCAAAATTGAGATTTGTATTGTATGTTATTGTGAAAAACAGATTTATGCCAGCCCCCGAAGAGCTCTTACATAGAGGTTTGAGGTTCACAGTAATTAGGTAGTATATTGGATAACATTGTAGGCTTGCGTACTGGAGATTGGAGATCAAATGCCTGATTGGGAGTAATGCTAGTATTTTAGGTTGCTTTAGGAAGCTCAACTCACTCTCTGAAATATGATTACACTGCCTCTCATGATAAGTGCTTGCAGAGAACTTTAAATTAAGTTAAATTAGGTTAATTGTTTTCCCATCAGCCCCTATTCCCTAAAAATGTGTATGCCTGCTACAAAATGCATCACGGTATTTGAGTCAGATCAAGAAAAGGGGAGAGCAGGGTACAACACATTTTCATTTTGGTGAAATAATTGAAAAAAATATTGAATTTATTTCTCTGTTATAAACAAACCTTTGAATGTTGTTTCTAGCACGCGTTCATGTGTAATTCCACCAAAATTTCATCTATAAGACAGACAGCCCAATTGACACACTCATCAGATTATATATGAAAACTGGTGTGAGATTGTGTGGCAAACAATGCCAAAACTTAAATTTGTGTAAAATAAAAACATTACACATCAGTAAAATATGGAACATTGTTTCTAAATAACTACAGCTTTACCAGCTGTTAATGTCAATTTCATTAATATACCTATCTAACATATTATAAAACCAAAATCTAGCATCTGAAAGAAACTAATTGTAATGCTGGGTGAATGAACCAGACACTTGCAGGTGTATAATAAACCATAAGCTTTATTAAAAGGAGGACAATCCAAAAGAGCAGAGTTAACAACAGACCAGGTTAAACACCAGACCAATAGATCAGACAAAAAAGCTGTAAGGAAACAAGCGAGGGTCTAAACCAAAAAGCAAGCAAACTGGTAACCTTAGCCAAAGGGGAAATCCAAAAAACAACAATAGGCAAAACTGGGTCATAGCAGGAGAACAAACAAATGAGAGGCTCAGGACACACTGGCCAAACAGAAGCAATACTAAACAATTAATGAACCAAACAGGCAGGTTTATATACAAGAGGTAACAGGTGAAAGCAATTAGAATTGTGCTGACTGAGATCTGATTGGGTGGTTGGGGCACATGACTAACTAATGCATCTTGGAGTCCAGAAGAAAATTAGAGTTTATCTAAGAGCTGGGAAGTATAACGCTAATAAAGTCAAAGAAAATCTCTGTTTTTAGATTTTAAAATCTCTTTGAACATGTAGAACAAAAAGACAAAATTAATTTAGTTGTAATGCCATGTTACAACTAACCATGCAGTGCAGAGGCTGTACTTAAGCCTAGCTAACACATGCTGTAATGTATACATATATATAATATAAATATATAAATATATTTTGTGATTTACACAAACAGGTCAGTAACCAAAAAAAAAAAAACTTGGGTAAAAATGTTGGAAAAAGTGTTGGAATAAATGACGAATTCACTCTTTGGCAGGAGTCCCTTTAAAATGCTGACAAATTGCACTGAATTTTCATGGGAGACTATGGCTCAGAAAAGTAATAATGTGGCCTGAAGCGGTGCTGCTTGACCTTGTATAACAACATAAAAAGTCTGTGTTTAAATTGTACCCTGCGTTAGGTTGTTCCCCATGCTTCCCTACTTCCTGGTATTTTAAGTGTTCCTTGCTTTTTACTGTTGGATTTGAAGAACATGTCACTATGCAAGTTCATAAGAATGCAAAGCATACAATAATGTAGACAGATTAGTGCTGCAGGTCACTCACTATGTATGAAAGTCAAGATATCTCTAAGACAAAGCACATATTCATCTGCATTCCTGGCTAATACGTATTCCTAGACAATTACTACCTCCAAGTTCTAGTAGTTCTACAGCTGTGTTATGTCTCTAGCTTGTTCTTTGGGTTTGTTCCTGTGGACATGCCTTTGATCTACCTTCCTGCCTGTGGTTTTGACCTCTGGGCCTGTATCGACTGTGATTCTTACATTTCCCCTAATAAAATCACTTTGCTCTTACATCCTGCTTAAACCTCCGCCATGTTACAGCTGCATAAAGCCAGCTGTGTCTGGGTAAAAATGAATGTCATTAGCAGACTGAACCGCAGCAATAAATGGTTTTAAATCTGGCGAGTGTTATATGCATTATGTAAAACATGGCAGATCAGAGCTGGTTCATTGCGTTAAAGCATACGGTCAGTGCCGCAATTAATTTGAAATGATTGTTCATTGAGAACAAAAGAGAAACCTCATTTATTTTTGATTTACACGTCATATTGATTTCATGCTTGCATGAGTAGCGTAGCTCAATAAAACTTCAGAACTCTTCAAAATTAATTATACTCTTTGGGATTTGATGGATTGGTGGCAGTTTTTTTTTTCCATGTAGAGTGCAGCTCTGGGTGTTGTTAAAAACACCTGCAATCAAAATGGAATTAAATGCCCTGCTCTTCTTTCACTCATTTATTGTGACCATTAAATGAATTGAAAGGAGAATACACAAGTCTTATCTGGCTCTAACAATTGGTCTTTGACATGCCTCAAACCATGTAATAGAAGGCCGGGAATTGATTATGTTAATGACTCTATTTTGGGCTCAGATTAAAAGACAATGGAATACAGATGAAAAGATCAAGATCCTTTCAGCATATCTTGGCTCTAATTATATGTTACAGGATCAAAGTCTTCTCCTCATCTCTGTTATTTTGTTATTTTATGTCTTCTAGGTCTGTATTGGTTTTTGCATCGAACCTGAAATCTAGGGTTCAGGGATTTCCGTATGTACTATGAATCATGCCTTTTGTTTTGACATGTAAGAAAAAAAGTACACCAACATGTTTTTTACTTGTTATTTATCCTTCTCTTTTCTGACAGTTGTGTACACTATTTCCAGCCTAAACTGTTACATGATTGAGGGATCAAGTGACACATAGCATTGTTTTCTTTAGTCTTTTCTGTTTTGTGTTTATGAGCTGAAGTGAAAAGAAGCAACTGCTCAGATTAAAACCTGGAGAACATGTGGTACAGACAGGTGCAAACTGTAAGCAGCAGCATGTTGTTTATATTAAATAGAAGAAAATGTTTTCTGTGTGTTAACAGTTGACTATATGCAAAGTAATATAAGTAATAACACAGTCATCTCAAAGCTACTTCCTCTGTAAAGCGAAGGGAAAACTTCAGACTCAGCAGAGCAGATCTGCAGTGAGAACAGCAGTGGCAGGAAATTAGCAAATTATTAGATTAAAAGATTTACATTTATTACATTTGGCTGATGCTCTTATCCAGAGCGACTTACAGTTTGATCATTTTACACAGGGAGGCGAAGGTGGACTCTTATTGGTGTAGCGTAGGGCGCTTGCCCTGGTGGGGGATTGAACCCCAGTCTATAGCATAGAAGGCAGAGGTGTTACCCACTACACTAACCAACCACACCAAGATGTGAAAAGGTTGTACTGAATAACATATTTTATTCAAACACATGCTAGAATCATTATGTGGAGGAGGGTGCTGTTTTTATTTTGTTTTTGAAGCTGAAAACAATTCGCATTAAAATCGGTGGAGGACCAGGTTAATATAAAAGACAATCATAGCAAACCTTATTGTTTAACATTAAAAATTACAGAACAATGTTAGGATCAGCTAAGCTTTTCAGCTTTTTATACCATAGCTGTTGACAGCTTGATGAATAAAATTAGATTAAAAAGGACTGCATTTCTCACATTTGCAATAAAAAAGTCTGTAAAGATACATATTAATGCACTTTTGTGCAGTGATTTATATTGTTTTGCTGAAAGCATCTATTCACTGCAATATATTTTTCTTAGCATTCAGTGCTCCGCTATTAACTTTAGTGCAACCTTTAGTGGTAGCTCATCTGAAGGAGTAGCTTTGTCGCTCAGACATCCATTGACACTTTAACATCCATTGGCTAAAAGATTTCTCCGGTCGAATCCTCAATTCTTAATGGTACTATGTCTGCACTGAACATCTTGTAAAGCCAAACTTTTTAGTCTTTTAGCACAAATGCTAGCAGGTGGCCTGAACTGAAAGCAGCATAGCAACAGTAACTGATGGAGGCAGGCCAAATTTTGCATGTGGACTATTGGGCTACATTCTAAATTATATTCATGCTGCCAAGCTATCGTGATAGTATAATGAATAGCCTTTGTGGATAATAAATGCGGGAGAATCCACAGTTGGAATCCTCTTGGAATAAAAATAACTATCCTGTCTGCATAACATCATGTCATTTGTTGCCTTCCTGGCCACACAGAGGTGGCATGTCAGCTGGCTTCCGTTTGAGGCTCATTAATGACCTGGTAATTTACCTTATTAACTGACACTTTTACATGCACCATCGCACGCATCAGAAAGGCAGGAGCTCAGAGGCCATTACTCTGCTCAGCTGTGCAGCAGCTACTGCGTGGGTCAAGTATTAATTTTTCTTTGAAGTAGGGCAAGCTCCCCGATGGGTTCTTCATGGGACACATGTTGTCTGTCATTTTTCACCTGGCAGCAGACGGATGGCAACAGGGGTCCTCATGAGGTCCACTTGTCTTCCTTAAGTGCCCTGCATTACCGGCGGGACAAATTATGATATTGCAGCCCTGAGGCCTGTGGGCGTTTATCCTGCCCCGGGGTGTTATGTCAAGTCACGATTTGCCCCTCTTTCATCTAACAGTCGCTGGCTCATGACAGCTGTGTTTAATTTGTGCCATACTTGTTCCCACAGCCCCTTTGCTAACACCTGTTTTAAAGAGCTAGCAACAGCATGAGATGTTAGAGTAGATTAGCATGGGCCGAGGGAGGTTTAGTCTCTCATGTTTAGAATAGATTTACGTCACACATACCTGAGCTCACTGTTACTGTGATGTTGAACATGGTTGCAATAATGTAGTGGTACCTTCCACAGAGTCTATGTAACAGAACCACAAGGGTCCCATGTACACTAGCACATTTATGACCATGCTTGTCTCACTATCCGTGGTTTTTGTAGACTAAACTCACAGGCATCTACCCAAGACTAAGGTGACCTGACTGCTCCTCTTGAAACTCATGAGACGTGTGCATCCTGAAGGTTTGCAGCACCTTTTGAAATCGCTTTCTAAGGTAAAAGTATGTACAGCGACATATAATTTCTGTCAGAGGAAGCACTGATTAGCATTACACGCCCCTGTCAATCAGTTCAGTTCTGTTCATCTTTATTTTTGGAGAAAGACTGTCAGATATTGAATCTGTTTAGTATAGAGTGTGTGGGTGGGGGTGAGGGGGTGTTGTCTTTCTTCTCATAGAGAAATGATGAACACAAGGGGATTTTTTTTCTTTCTTTTCAGATCTGAAGCAAGAGTGGAGATTTGATTTCCTCCCCTTTCTCAAAGATGAAAGCTTTCGGTACTAATTATCTTGATGATGGTCTGCCGGATCTTGCATGGCTGTTATGAGTCTAATTTACTCTATACATTTTAAACATTTTTACACTTCAGTTTATGAAACTCCTGCTTTTTTCACATATTTTTCTATGGCGGCCCACTTTCCTTATGCAAGAAGATTATCTTGTGTCTAGTCTCCTCAGATATACTTCCTGAAAAATGAATAACTGGCAATCAAATGATGGAAGGATAAATATACAGTACTGTATTTACTTTCCTTCTACAGAACAGTGACTTTTGAAAACTATAGGTCATATGGTTATAGGCCATATTTTCACAAATGAATTACACTTTATAGCCATGTTTGTTATGCATTATGAATAACATAGTTAATAACATTTTACATTGTCAGTGCCAAAGAGGTCAGTCCCTGCTTGCAGAGTATAAAGCAAGACAAATAAGTTTATACACAATGGCATTTCCAGTATTTTATTTCTCTCCACAAGTAATGTTAGGGCTGAACATTTACAGGGCTGAACAGCAGGTCTGCTGGAGTTTTTAAACAGTGTGTCCACTCACTGTCCACTCTATTCTGCATGCCTACCTTGTCAGTCCATCTTGTACAGTCAGCGATGATAGCTCATCTGCTGCTGCGCAGTTTGTGTTGGTCATCCTCTAGTCCTTCATTAGTGGTCAGAGGACGCTATTCTCAGTCCAGCAGTGACACTGAAGTGTTTAAATATTTCAGCAGCACTGCTGTCTGATCCACTCAGACCAGCTAATCACACACTAACACTCCACCACCATGTCAGTGTTACTTCAGTGCTGAGAATGATCCTCCACCTAAATAGTACCTGCTCTGTGAGGGTCCATGGGGGTCCTGACCCCTGAAGAACAAGGTAAAAGAGGGCAGAAAGTATGCAGAGAAACAAATAGACACCTGCTAATCCAACACAGCAGACAGGCTGTATTTTGTTTTTTCTTTAGAAAACTATTTCAAGTCATAGATCATTTTATTGAATAAGTTGTTCTGTTTGTCAGTCTGTTGTTTGAAATCATTTTTATCCCTGCTGAAATAAATTCTGTGCTAATCGATTCTGCCTTAGTTGATCACCTAGCATGTTCATGCTGAATGACCAGCTTCCAAAATATAATCTATCCTGGTTTTGTTGTGACCAGTTATGATGCTTTGTGCTGACCAGAGGTGGCAGAAATACACTGGTCCCTCATGTACAACTTCAGGTGCTCAACAGTCCAGGGTCTCCGTTGTCGTATTTTGCGCTTCATAATGTGTCACACATTTTCAATGGGAGACAGGTCTGGACTGCAGGCAGGCCAGTCTAGTACCTGCACTGTTTTACTACAAAGCCACGCTGTTGTAACACGTGCAGAATGTGGCTTGGCACTGTCTTGCTGAAATAAGCAGGACGTCCCTGAAAAAGACGTTGCTTGGATGGCAGCATATGTTGCTCCAAAACCTGAATGTACCTTTCAGCATTAATGGTGCCTTCACAGATGTGCAAGTCACCCATGCCATGGGC
This sequence comes from Pygocentrus nattereri, assembly GCF_015220715.1. NCBI lineage: Eukaryota > Metazoa > Chordata > Actinopteri > Characiformes > Serrasalmidae > Pygocentrus > Pygocentrus nattereri. Next base: position 14,202,508 of record NC_051213.1, read on the forward strand.
ACTAACACACCCCCAGAACATCAGAGATGCTGGCTTTTGAACTTTGCGCTGACAGTCCTTTTCCTCTTTGGCCCAGAGGACACAACGTCCATGATTTCCAAAAACAGTTTGAAATGTGGACTCATCAGACCACATGACACTTTTACACTTTGCATCAGTCCATCTCAGATGAACTTGGGCCCAGAGAAGCCGGCGGTGTTTCTGGGTGTTGTTGATATATGGCTTTCGCTTTGCATGGCAGAGTTTTAACTTGCACTTGTAGATGGAGTGACGAACTGTGTTCACTGACAGTGGTTTTCTGACGTGTTCCTGAGCCCATGTGGTAATATCCGTTACAGAATGATGACAGTTTTTAATGCAGTGCCGCCTGAGGGGTCGAAGGTCACGGGCATTCAGTGTTGGTTTTCTGCCTTGCTGCTTACTTGCAGAGATTTCTCCAGATTCTCTGAATCTTTTGATGATATTATGGACTGTAGATGATGAAATCCCTAAATTCCTTGCAATTGCACATTGAGAAACGTTCTTAAACTGTTGGACTATTTGCTCACGCACTTGTTCACAAAGTGGTGAACCTCGCCCCATCCTTGCTCGTGAATGACTGAGCCTTTCAAGGATGCTCCCTTTATACTCAATCATGACACTCACCTGTTTTCATTTAACCTGTTCACCTGTGGAATGTTCCAAACAGGCGTTTTTTGAGCATTCCTCAACTTTCCCAGTCTTTTGTTGCCCCTGTCCCAACTTCTTTGGAATGTGTTGCAGGCAGTAAATTGAAAATGAGTGAATATTTGCAGAAAGCAATAAAGTTTATCCATTGGAACATTAAATATCTTGTCTTTTTAGTGTATTCAGTTGAATATAGGTTGAAAAGGATTTGCAAATCATTGTGTTCTGTTTTTATTTATGTTTTACACAACGTCCCAACTTCATTGGAATTGGGGTTGTAATACATTCACATTCAGTTCAGCAATCCTGTCTTCATCCTATCAATTCTTCAGTGCAATCTGGTTCTTTTTATAAAGAATAATATGCCATTGGTGCTTGTCTCATTTATGTGCTAATGGTGTATGTACATTATTTCATGCATAGGCAGTACCATGTGCTTTATGGTATTGTTTGCATGGGCAGCCCTACATTAAATATTCTTGCTTCTTTCTATTTTTGAAGGGTAATCCAGTTCCTACTGTATTCATGAGGGAAGAAATCTCTCTTGCAAGCATAGCAGGCTTTAAAAAAAAACAATACAGTATGTATAATTTCACAGTTATATATGGAGTCATGTTAAAATCATAGCCCATGGCTATGATAAAATCAGTCTCCATTTCCTCAGATCTACAGCGCCGTGCACAGATCTGCAACTTTTCTTGTGGAGATATTTTGGAGGGTTTGACTCAAGTATGTCACTTCTTTTGGAGTGGGTGGGGGGTGGGGGGGGATGATGAAAAGCCCACTTCACAGCTTATCCTAAGCAGAAAAAAAAGACGACTTATCTTTTCAGTTAGATTTCAATTTATGAAAGGCTTAACCTCACTGCCAGATACGGCCCGCCTTTCATCAAACCTCTTCTATTTGCTTGGGTTTATCTGTCGCCAGACATGCGCAATGTGACAGAAATACATTTTACAAATGTAACAACAGCTGAAATAAATCCACCCTAGTGACTCTGTGTTATAAATGATGTACTGTGGAGTAACACATTAGTCAAAATGAGTTTGGTGGGTGGCTACAGTGCTTCTTTAAAGGTTGTTTCGCTGGGACTCATCAGCAGATTTATTTATTCCTACAAAAAATCTAAACTGGTGGACGTTATCTCAAAGCATGCATCCTCCTGAGACTGTGTCTTTATATGTGGACATCATATTTCGGCTTCTTTGCCTTCTATATTTTTGGATCAGATTGTGCTGCTGTCTAGTGGCACCAGCATCCCAACATGTACATAGTATGGATGTTTGTGGCTGTTTCTCCTGTTTAATCTGCTGTCATCCATTAATCACATTCATTTTGATATGTAAAGAACATGATTTAAGGCCTATTTTAATTCCCTAAATGGCCATGGCCTACCAGTGGTCCCAAAGTTTTTGACGCACTTCTATAAATTAAGAATAGCTCAACTAGTCCCTGTAGTTACTGAAGAATAAGCCTTAGAAGACTATGTAATAACTCTGGGATTTAAGGGGGCTAAACTGGGATACCTTTGTGTAACCTTGGTTGCTTTGAAACCATCATGAAACTAAACTATAATGTAAAGCATCTTGCAATTCACATGTAACTCAGTTGCAATCTCCACACATCTCTCAACTTCTCAACAGCATTTAAGAAGATATTTGAAACAGTAAATTAAAATGGCAGCAACACATCTTTGTATCCCATTGAATGACATACTTTCAATACATTGATTTTACCACATCAATAAACAAGAAATGAAGATGATAAAATGTTAGTATCTACACCTTATGGATAACTTTATATTGAGAATGAAACAATGTATCAAAAATATAAGCTGCTGAATTGGTACGTGGAGTAATTAAATGTTTCATGCAACTCAAGTTGTATGGAAATGATGTCACAGGCAAGTCACAACATGCAACTAGTTGCATGGAAGTTTCATGGAATTTAATGTGGAACAAAACCCACTCCTCTCAGCTGAAATGCTGCTTGATCCAAGATAACTAATGAAACATAGCTAAGAAATGTAGAAATATTATCGATACATATCTAGCCTTAACCTCTTAAAATCCCAAGCTTATCAAATACTAAGGCTTATTATTCAGTAACTACAAGGACTTCAGTGTAAACTGGCTGAGCTATTCTTAGGTTAAAGAATTGTGTAATAAAGCTTTGGGTGTGCCGGTTGGCCCTGGCTATTTAAATTAAGTAATATTTAAAGCCACTGATGGCATTAAACATGTAGTACTCATACAAGGACAGTGGAAGTGTGCTCATAAAGCTTCTACAAATTAATGACCTAGGAAATTAATAGTAGTCTTATCATCACAGTCACCCTTGAGTCTTTTTATATATTTCAGTTTATATTATTTAGCATAAAATATTTTTACACTGTGCATGTGTTGTGTGAGATGTGCCGTGTTCCTCTGCTCACAAAGAAGTAGAAGAAACTGTTTTTAGCATTTCACATTTATTTCATTTATATTCACAAGAGAAGAACACTAATGCTAAGTTATTTTGAATGTATATATCATTTATAGATTATACTGACATCTGTTTCCTGCAGAAATGTAATGAAATATGAAAAGGTTCATAGTTAGAAGGACCAGATGTGTTGTAGTACATTCTAAACAGATAATGCAGACACCCATAGGTAGTACATTCATTTTTGTTTTTACATTTTTTGTTTTTGAACACTGATTATTTGTGAATGTAATCGAAATGAAGTTTACATTGTGTACAAACTATTATTGCTAGTCATTGGCCCTTTAAGATTAAGTGACCCTTAAGATTAGTCCCACAACAGGGAAATTTCACCTCTACATTTAACCCATCCGTGCAGTGAAACACCACATAAACACTTATAGTGAGCACACACACTAGGGGGCAGTGAGCACACTTGTCCAAAGCAGTGGGCAGCCCTATGCGCAGCACGGGGAGCAGTTGGGGGTTAGGTGCCTTGCTTAAAGGCACCTCAGTCACATTCTGTCGGCTGTGGGGATTGAACCAGTGACCTTCCGTTCACAGGGCGGGTTCCCTAACCTCCAGCCCACGATTGTCCCCCTTGCACACAACACTGTAAGTACACTGGGCCTGTGATCTGCTGAAGTCTTTTAATGAATGCCTTTTGCTGTTTATTTGTAATTCAACATATTCAAGCCTTGACTGAGACACAAAATCACAGAAATAAAATAATTCAGTGAAACTAGAAATTGCACACTTCAACTGTACACTTGGACTGTAGCCCAAAATGAGGAGTCTGGTGTACTCAACAATCAGCAACCAGCCTGGAAAAAGAATGTGATCAAGGGCTAAAAAAAAAGTGGCGCTGTAAAAAGGACCCTTAAACATTTGTGAAGAGACTTCAGCAAGACTGCTATGTATATATGTATTATAAAACAAAATATATATATAATAGAATAAATGTATTATCTCATTTGTTAAACATGATGGAATAAGATATGATGGAATAATGCGGGGAGGGGCACGACAGCCTCTATACCTGCCTTAGAGAACATTATATGGAACTATCTTTTAAGAACGTATCTTCAGATGGATAATGATTTATTATTAGTGCTCCAATATAAAATGTCTGGACTCTGAAGTGCACTAAGTCACAAAGGTGCATAGTTTGTTGACTGGAAACGCAGTTTGTTGACTGGGAAAAATCTCCCAATTTATATTCAGTCTGGCCTGCAGCTTGAATCTTTATCAACAACAACTGACGTACTGACACTTGCCACCACTTTCTTCTTCCTCTTTGCCCCTTGTGAAATTGCTGTTCATGTGCTGTAAGCGACTCTGCTGGCCTGGAGAATTTCATTCTTTGAAATTCTTTCCCCCTAGATTAACATGCAGGCTTCACAGAAGATGGTGGCTGAACTTGAGAACAAATTGCCCTTTGCAGTAATGTATTTAGGGATTTTAGCATGATAGATGAGATCCACTACTGGATAAGCTATTGTTTACAAAAACAGAGAGGCTGAGACTGACTCTATATGACCAATGAGCATTACATTCTTATTAACATATAATGATCATGCTTGACCAACATACAAGCCAAGACTGAAGCTGGTAAGATACTAAATGTAGGAGCTAGCTGTGGACTATTGAAGCTAAACTGATTAGATTCCACTGACTGGACAACCATTGATGTGACTATGTGTCCTTTATCATGTAGCATTTCTGGACACTGTTGACTTCCACTGTGCATAGTGCAGTGTCCACTTGCATTTGTCAATGCAGCAATGGATGGTGTTAATTAAAGTGTCTCTATTACAGAAACATGCTTGTTTTAAAAATGCAGGGGGTTGAGGATAGACATTCATTTGTGGTTTTTGGCCTTGTCCTTTATTCACAGCGATTTCTCTGAATTCATTCAATGTTTTGATGACATTACTGTCGAGGGAGAATAAATGCCTAAAATCCTTGCAGGAGCATTATGTTTAAACTGTTGATCTTTTTTTTTTTGCTGCTGCTGCTGCATTGTTGGCAAAGTGTCAACCCTCAACCCATCCTTGCATAGTAAGGACTAGGCCTTTCCTGAATGCTCCTTTTATATTCAAGCATGATTGCATCACCTGATTAAGATGTTTTCTGAACATTTCACAAGATTCATAGTCTTATATTTTCCCTGTCCCCAATCTTTGGAATTTGTTACATGCATTGATTTCAGAATGAGCGTATATTTACACAAATCAAACAAACAAAATAGGCAAAGTTGATATAGTAAAACGTTACATATCTTGTTTTTGTACTGTTTTTGTTTAACTCCTTAATATTCCAGGTTTATTTCATGCAAACGCTTATTATTCAATAGCTATAAGGACATAGATGCACACTAAGCTGTTCCTTGGCTATATATGTGTAATAAACGTTTGGGCCTACTGGCAGACCCATGGCTTGTTAAGGGGTTAAATACAGGTCAAAGTGGATGTATAAATTACTGCTTTCTGTATTCATTTGCCCACTGTCCATGCTTTTTTTGGAGCTTAGATCTGTACTTTCTTTCCTGACCATTTAAGGGTTTAAAGTAGGGGCAGGGGGTAAAAAAATAACTAATTTTATTAAGTATATTTCTGTTTCCCTAACATCAGTCTAGTATAAGATTTCTCACATTTGATTTGATCTGCCAGAAGAGCCTGTAGCTCAGCTTACTTAAGTAGTAAAAATGAAGCTGGACTTCCTAAATCCCTTCTTCTAATGCCTAACCATCACTTTTGCAATTACATATATTACATTCTAGCTAGTGAATGATTCATAGTAGTTACTTGGCAATGAGCGTTAAGAATAGTAACTAAACAATGAGTCTGTAGTTTACGTTTGTATGGTTGTTTCATTCAAGTTCCTGGGGTTCAGTATCTGCAGTGGCTCAGCTCTGCAGAGGCTGTTATTTCTGCACCAGCCAAGGATACTCAATATCTCTGAGTATATCCCCAAACATTTCAGCTCTGCCATTCCTGAGAGTGTCCTCCCTGCATCTATCAATGCCTGCCCTTCCTTTTCCACCTTCTATAAGATTAGGCTGCAGCATATTGCTTGCCCTGCTGTGGCGGTCATTGGGTGAAAGGTCTGTAAGGATCTGCACAGACCCCACCCATTCAGGCAGTCACCTTTTCATTAAACTCCCCTCACAGAGATACTTCAGACCATCAGCACACACATCACCTCGGCAATTTCCTTCCTGGAGCAATCTAATAGCACCTGCCTCTGAAAAAGGCTGAAAGATGATTCTTAATTTGAGTCATTGTGTATGAAGCTTGTGTGGTCTAGTACCACCTGTTTTGGGCCAAACTTTGGGTGAGATTTACATATGCTAATGCATGAAATGACTCAAATAAGCATGTGCACACAAAGTCGCTACTGAAGTTTTAGTGCACGTGACTCTTCATATTTTGCATTTTAAGGTGTGCCAGTGTGTCAACCTGGAGATATTTACCAACATGAACTGACTGGAAAAATGATGTGTGTTTTAATTACTTTGAAAATAGCTTTTAAAATAGATGTCCTCAGTCAGATTTCTTCTTTCTCTGTTTTCCTCTGTCTACAGCTGGTTTAAATGTGCCCTGTGTGGATCTCTATTTTAGCACCTCTGGTATTCTAATTGGATGGTTTGCAGGTGATGTTGATTAAATACCAGGTAAGTAAGTGCAAACTAGAGGCATCTGCATGTGTAAAATTTTCATGCATGCAGCAGGCTTCCTGCATTTTTTTAGTAAATTTGCCCTTTATCCTGAATGTTTTGTTATTTACTAAATACCTTTTTTATTTTATGCTTTAACTGACTTTAGGACACGCTGTGTTAAAGCAGTTTGAGATTTTGGAAACTGTAAACAAAGTTCTGTTAAACTGCTGTTTACATGACTTTATAATAAAGGGATTGGCAGTTTAATTGAAAGTTCATTTCTATGCAGATGACCCTGCTATTTATTTTCGTGCTTGTTCTGTAACTCTCTGTGCTCCCTTAGTCTTACAAAGATACTGACTCAGACTCAGAAACTCTTTTACTATCTGGTCTTTGAACTGTGCAACTATTGAGCGAGTTCCAGGCAATAAATATCTGTGCTGATGATAATCTTTCTGTGCTCTGAAAAGACCTTTATTGTAGAGATGTAATATATGAATATGAATGCTGCACTTTTAGCCCTGATGTCTTTGGATGATTTAAACCAAACCAGAGTCCTGCACTGTATTACTGGTGGCAAACACTCTGAGCTGTACTCGAAAGTATACTGGTGAGCAATGACTATAAAAGAAGATACTATGTTTAGATTTATGTTTACTAAGCTTTGTTCTATCAATTAACATGTCATGTCCCTTCTTCCTTTTAGAAGTGTGTGTTTATTAAAGCTTATATCCTTTCTCTTGTAGTGATCAATAACTTGGTGCTTTGTAATCAAAAACATAAAGTACTGTGCAAAAATCAGCGACATTTTGTTTATTTAATTTGTATTACCATTTTTTTTGTTGTTGTTGATGTTTTTATTTTACCCACATGGGTACGGACCTCAGCTGATGATAGGAGCTAGATAGTGTTGGTCCTATCCCAGATTGGTAGGCATGTATTAAATTGTGTTTTTTTTATTTAGCTTTATTTAGTTATTTAGCTTTTAGAGCTAAAGTGAATTTTCTTTTATATTTATGGTTATGACAAATCAAACAAACAAGCAAGTTGTACTTACATTAACACAAATCCTTCAGATTTTTGAAATTCAGAGAGTGAAAGGGTGGTCTCTGACTTTTACATAGTACTGTATGAAGATACCTTAGCTCTACATAGTGCTTATAGCAGTATAAAGCTGCTCTGCACTCAGGTTTATACACCATGTTCTTGAAGGGTCAAAAGCCATTAGACCTGCTCTCTCGCAGCTGAGTTTCCAGGTTTTTAGGTGCCTGTAGGTGAAGTAGAAGATCAAAGCAGTTCTGTGTGGAACACAATAAAAGGTGAAAGATAAAATACTCTGGACACTTTCCCAAGTCTTGGCACCAGATAAAGGTGACAAGAAGAGGAAATATGTGGGGAATAATGTCAGACAAAGGTTCTCATGCACGCATGAAGTCTTGGTATCCCTTCGCTCCCCAGCCCACTTCTCTCTACATTCGTCCCAATCTTCTCGTTTCATTTAGCTGCTGAGGCAACGTCTGGTATGGGTGTCTTCCTCAAAAGCTTGCCTCTCTTCATTCTCATAAAGCTCCTCTTCACGGTGGAGCCTGGTCTCTAGCCTGAGCTGCCCACCTGTCTCCACTTCAGTTCCGCACAGTTCAGCCTCTGTGTGTGTGCTCTCTGCTCGACCTTTTCAAAAATTATTCATACAAAATGAGATTCTGCTCCACCAGGAATAAAACATTTGGGACCATTTCATAACTTGGTGAGGACTTCAGGCCCAGTGTAGAATTCCAAATGTCCACTGAGGTTCACTGTGATTTGCTGCTCTTTTTTTTTTTTTTTTTTTTTTTAAATTACTTGGATTTCTCCTTCTGTTCTTCCCATCTCTCTGCAGTTGGCTTGTGCAGTAGGTTATTGACACTGATATAGGGATGTAGGATGCTTCACTCTTAGCAGAATGGGTTCTGTGTGATGTCAAAAAAACAACAGATATAGAACTTGTTCTGATTGGGCTGAAGTGCTGAATCTCTGTACACCTATACAGTACCCAATTTTATTCAAAATCAAATTTGGAGTTAATAACAAGCTCAGAGAAAATACAGACCTGACAAATTGAAAGTTTTAGTAACACTTTTAAGGAGCCCATATTGTGTTTTCCCTTAGACAATGGTATATTATTGACTATACATTAAGCTAAATTCAGTGTGACCTGTTCTGATAGATAACTGGAGGTCTGTTAAGTCAAAATGGCTAATAATTATTATCTAAATTATTGAGCATGAATGCTGAACTAATTTCACACCATTAGTGAAAAAATGGGCAGCATAAGTGTGTAAATATACCTTATTTTAAGTAAAACATTGAGGGTTTATTACAGTTTTATTCTTTGTTCAGTAAAACACAAACGCTTCTAAATTAGACACCCAGTTGGATTTATTTCCTCTGCATCAAGCTTCTATCATTCATTCATTCATTCATTCATAGCATGAATACATAACTGGAGATCTGTTCGTGAAATGAAATAATAATTGTATTAAAGGTTGCAATAATCCATAATAAACTTTAAGACTTTTTTATTAAAATTACTGAGCATGAATTTTCACCTAAATTCACATCTTATAAGTGTGTAATTGGCAGCTTGTGTATTTATTACTAACAACCGAATGATAATTTGAACCTGATTACTTAAGGTATTATATATTAAGAATATTTTATATTTTTAAGTGCAGTTTCACTGAGAAAGGACAAGACTCTAATAAACTCCCAATGTGTGTTCTTTAAAATGAAGTGAGTAATTTAAAGAACACACATTGGGAGTTCATTAAAGTCTTGTTCTTTGTTCAGTGAGGCCCGAATTAAACACTTTAAGTTGATTTAGACACTGTTTTAGTTGATACAACAGCTTCTCCATTGTGGAGATTATACTTGTGGGGACAGCTGCATAATTAGACCAGCACACATAAAAGCAACTGTTTTCTGCACTGCAGAGATCCATTTAACCATTCAAATAATTCTTTGTTTTATCATGATTGAACACGCAGCCATAACACAGAACATTTTTTTCTGTATGTTTTGAGCTTTAAAATGAACAGAAACATTCAAACTATATATTGTACTTACAGGCTTATTTCTACTGCTATGCCAAAGATGTATAAGGAAAGTTGAGGAATAATAAACTTGCCTGACCTGAACCATAGTAAGTAACCAACATACGTGTACTTCAGACACCATGATGCAACAGTGCTCAGAGTCAATGTCATTTCATGACATACTTTGCAGATTCCATGAGACTGTGCTGTTTCATTGGTTATCTGAGGTGCCGTACTGTAAAACAGGTTGTTACATTCTCCTGCAGATGACTGAGCATGCTGAATCTCTCTGACTGCCAAACAGCAGCATGTAAACAAACTCCTGTAGGTCATGATGAATTACTCTTAGAATAGGTAGGCAGTTTCCACCATATGTGAGAAATACTGGTTATAGCTTGTGTAACAACATTATTGCATGAATATAGAGGACATTCACTAAAGTTGCTCATCAAAGAGTGTAGATTTCAGTCTTTTCAAAGTTTGCAATGGACACTGAAGAAATCCTGGACAGTTTCTGTGGTTATTAACCCCTTAAAATCCCAGGCTTATCCCATATTTATATTATATCACAGACTTATTTAGTAAAGAAAATGGTTCTATATAGCACCATAAAAACTCAAAGAAGTCTTTGCATGATTAAAGAGTTTTTTGTATCATTAAAGAGTTCTTCAGATTGATGGAGAATGTGCTGTAGATGGTGAAAAACCCTTGAAAAAGGGTTCTCTATAGCACCAAAAAGGGTTCTGCTAGTGTTTTTATGTCAAGCGTGTGACAATAGAAGGTATAGCACATATTCCATCAATCTAAAAAACGTTTTAATCATTCAAAGGTTTCTTTGAGTGTTCATGGTTCTATATAGAACCGTTTCTTTACTAGGTTCTTTAGTTCTTTACTGAAGAACCCTTGAAGAACCATCTTTTTAAGAGTCTGTACTTAAGACATGTTGAGTAACTATAGAGACTTCAGTGCAAACTGGTTGAGCTGTTCTTAGATTACAGAGGTGTGTAAAAAACTTTGGGCCTGCTGGTCAGCCCTGGCCATTAAAGGGTTAATAAGTATAGCTTTTCGGGGCCTGTTATCCCAAAATAATGTCCTAAATGTCGCAATAAAATTCCCTCTCCTCCTCCTTCACCAAAAAACAAACAAAACCATATTATTCAGGTATGTATTAATGAAATACATCGAGGTATTGTTTTAGAACCTCATGACTTTTATTAGTTCATTTTTCATTATTCTTTTGTCTACTGTGCCAGTTACAGTTATCCTTTACAGTATGTGAACATATGACGCTGACATTGAGGGTAGTTTGTGTTTTTGCTATGACATCATCCAAGGCCCTGTTTATATCTGGTACTAACATCCATCTCCAATGATCTGATCACAAGTGGACAGTGAGAGGTGTAACTGTCTACATCCAGTATTTCCATGAATGTCAAATCCCTCTCCAGTGACCACTAGATGCCATGCCTATTTACCATGTTAGTCACTTGCTGTGTTTGTTGTCACACAAAAGTACACTGTGTGCACAATTATTAGGCAAGTCTTATTTTTGAGGATTATTTTTATTAATGACCAACTACAGCGCTCTCGTTTAATCCAAAATGTTAATAAACCTCAAACACGAATGTTTAAGAAAGTAAAAGAAAGGTTTTGGCTTTCTTAGAATATCTATATGTGCACATTTATTGGGCAACTATGATGGTGCAGAATTATTACGCAGCTAAAAGAAAAACACACATTTTCCCCATGTCACATTTTTTATTTTCATCTGTTCAAGTGAGAATTATAAACAAACAACTCAAAGCTTTCCAATGAACATTTCTGAGAAATAAAAATTTTAAAAAATCAGTGACCAATACAGCCACCCTTCTCTTCAATAACAGTGATAAGCCTTCCAATCATGGAGTCTGTCAGTTTCTTGATTTGTTGACGATCAACTTTTTAGTCAGCAGCAACCACAGCCTCCCAGACCCTGTTCAGAGAGGTGTACTGTGTTCCTTCACTGTAAATCTCCCGTTTAAGAATTGCCCACAAGTTCTCAGTTGGGTTCAGGTCAGGTGAGGAAGGGGGCCACGTCATAAGTTTTTCATCTTTAACACCTTTACTGGCGAGCCATGCAGAGGAGTACTTGAATGCATGTGATGGAGCATGTCCTGCATAAAAATCATTGTCTTTTTGAAAGATGCAGATTCTTCCTGTACCACTGCTTAAAGAAAGTGTCTTCTAAAAACTGGCAGTAGGCTTGGGAGTTGATTTTGAGCCCATCTTCAACCCAAAAAGGTCCAACCAGCTCATCTATAATAATACCAGCTCATACCAGTACCCCACCTCCACCTTGCTGGCGTCTGACTCAAAGTGGAGCTCTGTCCTGTTACTGATCCAGCCAGGGGCCCGTCCATCTGGTCCGTTAAGAGTCACTCATTTAATCAGTCCATAAAACCTTTGAAAAATCTGTCTTCAGATTCTTCTTGGACCCGTCTAGACACTTCAGCTTATGTGTCTTGTTCAGTGGTGGTCGGGTTTCAGCCTTCCTTACCTTGGCCGTGTCTCTGAGCGCTGAACATCTTGTACTTCTTGATACTCCAGCTAGGCTGCAGTTCTGGAATATGACAGAACTGGAAGATAATGTGTTCCTGGTAGCTTCACGCTTGATTCTTCTCAAATCCTTGGCAGTTAGTTAGCGTCTTTTTTTCTCAGCACGTTTCTTGCGACCCTGTTGACTATTTGCAACAAAACGTTTGATGGTTCTGTGATCACGCCCCAATATCTTAGCAATTTCAAGACTGCTGCATCCCTCTGAGAGACTTTTGGTAATTTTTTACTTTTCAGAGTCAGTTCAATCTCTTTTTGGCCCATTTTGCCTAAAGAAAAAAGCTGCCTAATAATTATGCACACCTTGATATAGGGTGTTGACCTCCTTAGGCCACACCCTCCCTCATTACACAGTTACACATTACCTGCTATGCTTAAATCCGTTAAGCATTCAAGTTTATCCGGTTTGGAGTTAGAAAATATGCCTAAAAATCATAATATGGTCAAAATACTCACTTGCCTAATAATTGAGCACACAGTGTATGCTGTGAGTCCTTGTTTGTGTAGATGTACAGGATATCATAAACATTTACACAACACATAGACCCCATAGACGTCCAACACAGCCTAAAAACAAATGACAACAAACAAGCTAATGGTGGTTTCAAAGATGCTTTAACATTCTTACTACAGTTGTTATGTGACCATCTCTAGCAGTAATTTCCATAACTGGATCTCACTGTGTTTGCACACATTGGATGCAGATCACATCTTGGTGCCATTCACTTGTAATTGGATATCCTAAACAAATTTTTCATGCCAGCTTTTAAAGTAGACCTATATATGAATGTATGAGCTGCATGATTCCTGGTTGCAATGTTGATATTCGAGTGTTTTGTCGCTGTCTGAAGAAAACAAAGTGTCTCCAATTTTGCAGATGTCTTTTACATTGTGTGAACATTTTATAATGAATGGACCAATAGAAATGCTCCAAAATGACTTGGGATAAAATCTCTTTGCATTCATTTATATGAAATGTTCAGAACATTATTGCTTGCTTTTTGTAAAGTTACCATTTTGAAGATTTTTTGTTTCTGACCGATAATATTTAATAATATTTATATTTAGTATCTTTCATTTTTGAGAAGTCAGGCAAGACCATTAGGTGGAACTCAAATATAAAAAAAAATAATCAATATTAAAAGTTTACACTGGCTGCTTTTTGACCTCTTACTATAATTACCTTCAGGGTTGGGTTGAGAGGGAGTTGTTCTTACATCAGCATAATGGCTACTAATCAGACAGGCTTTCAGGTATTCAACTCATCTCTGACTGTATTAGGGAAGATTGATGAATGCAGGCATGTTTGCAACTGACCACTGACCGTCAGTTAAATGACAAGCCACTTAATGGATTCTCCTCACTACTTTGCATTGATGTGAATACACCTACTCACTTACTTTCCTTTATTAGCCAAGCTTTTTTATTTCTTCCCAAAGAAGAAAGAGAAAGACAGAGAGCAGCCTTTGTGGAGCCAGGCTATGGACAGTGGGTGTGAATGATGTCTGAACACCTTTGGTGCTCCCTGTCTGCATGAGTAAAGTGTCTGACAGGTCTGAAACCGAAGTGACCCTCCGTAGAGCACCGCATTACTCATGTCTCTGATTGGATGTCTGGTGTGAAGTGCGCTGATTACCTGCATTTTTGCTGTTAGAAACAAATTATTCACAAAGCTGTTTTACAGTGTACACTGTCATTATTTTAAGACAGTTAATCTGCACAATATTGTCTCTCATATCTCATATCTCACACATGAGTGGCATTTACCATTCTGGTAGTGTTTAGATGCTATTTTAGCACTTGTATTATTTGACTGCAGTGAATATGGCTCGTGATATTTAAGTAGTGCAAATTCATACTAATTATACATAAGTTTTGGTTGTTCTTTACTCCCTCCTTGCCCTAGCTGTTTGTAAATGATAAATGACTTGCTGACTAAATGTTGTCAACAGATGGCTAAAAATCATTCAAGCACATTATGCTGTTCTATAGGGACCTGCAACTGCAACATTCACTTCTCATTACAGTGATGAACTAATGCATACAGTCATTATATCATAGTTGTTTTGCTGATAAATTTCCATCTCATTGTACAATAAGATTGTGGCGTAAACATTATTGGGGTTATAACATACAAAAGTGCTACATCTTCAGACCTGATCTAGCGGCACATCATCTCATGTTCATTTTTGTCCTAAAGAAACACTATTTGTTCATGTCTGTGTGTGTGAGCGTTTAATAATCCTCCACATTGCACTGTGTAATTGGACAGGCTGTCGAAATCTGAGAATGACTAGTGCAGAATTCCCAAGTCCTCTGCCCTCTCATAACATTAATATAAGTCATCAATGAGAAGAGAGGTATCTGATGATTAAGGCGAACCTCAGGGAAGGAAATCAAATAGTGATGCAGTTCCCTTTCATGAAGAACATGAGCGTGTCAGATACATGTCAGTCTGAACATGGTGTCTAATCAGTGCAATCCATCGTGATGAAGGAATTGCATTGACAAAACAGCTGGATTATTTAGCAGATCTGGTAGCACTTTCTTTGATCCCTGCTCTATAACATTAACCTAAGCATGCCATACGCATGTCATGGCAGATCTCCTCTGCTTGTCCTGACAGGTTTTTATTCAGTAAAATAAGAGTGCCGTGTTATTATTAATTGTCATGATATATGTCAATCTTTGATGCCTTGATGGCTAAATTAAACTGCTAGAGAATAATCACTGTCAAGTGATGCAAGCTGTTATGATACCAAATGCTATTGCATTTGCGATGACAATGGTACCATAACATTATCATGTTTATTATTATTTGGGCGGCACGGTGGTGTGGTGGGCGAGGAGGGCCTGGGTTCGATCCGGCCGGGTGACCGGGGTCCTCTCTGTGTGGAGTTTGCATGTTCTCCCCGTGTCTGTGTGGGTTTCCTCCGAGTTCTCCGGTTTCATCCCACAGTCCAAAGGCATGCAGTCAGGCCAATTGGACGTGCTAAATTGCCCCTAGGTGTGAGTGTGTGAGTGACTGTCTATGTCTGTCTGTCTGCCCTGCGATGGACTGGCGACCTGTCCAGGGTGTATCCTGCCTTCTGCCCGATGACTGCTGGGATAGGCTCCAGCACCCCCCCGCGACCCTGACGGAGAAGCGGCTGAGAAAATGGATGGATAGTTTATAATTATTTGGTACCATAACATTATCATGTTTATTATCTGTTGTGACAAGGCAGAATTTGACATCTTGCTTTACATGGTTACGGCATGTTTATGCCAGTGATATGTATCAAGGTACAAGTAGGTTATAACTGCAGGTCTTTACTCATTCAAATAATATTAGCAGTCAAAACGACTGAAAAAGAGAGACAGAGGAAAGTGAGAATCACCTGTTGGAGATTAGGATTCTAGCAGACAGACCTCTCTTGACAAAGTGTGATGGAAGATCACTTTCATTTCCTGGTGCATTCTGCTTGTGGTTTATATAATGACATCATTATGCAACAAAGGCTTCAGAAGGTGCCTGTAGAGGTCAGGATCACATTACATAATATCCCTATATCAGGCTAAAGAAATGATCAAGAATGATGTGCCTGGCATCTGAATATATCTCTTGACACCAGTGGCCCCATTGTGTCGGCCAAACAGCAATTACCTTTCTCCTCTGTCAGTGCTGCTTTCTTCCTTATATCCCTCTCTGCATTTGATGCCAGGATGGGCTTTGGAGGTGTACATATTATTCCCTTCCTTTCTTCCCGCCTTCCTCAAAGTGAGTGATTATTCAATACCAGCCTGGTGCAGAATCAGGTTGCATCAATCTGTCTAAAACGTACTGTCTGCTTTCTTATCAAAATGACATTGCCTCAAAGTTCACATACGAGGGGGAAAGAGAGAAGTTTGCTGCTCTTAATACTTACAGTTAGAACTTACATGCAGTTTCCAGTTCAATATCAGGTTAGTGTTTTGCCAAAACATGGTACACTCTGTCTTTGTGCATCCTACACTTAGAATTGCCCTCTGTCTGTTGTGCCATTGGAAGGTCAAAAAAAAACTAATTTATGGTCCCTGAAGCCATCAATAGTGCCTCTCTCTGGATTGAGGAAATTGCAGGAGGTCTTTTTCATCAATGCTATGCACATTATGTTGTTATGTTTTTATATCTTGTAGATGGCCTTAGGCTTTCTTTTTTTATAATCCGCCATGTAATGACTGTTGTAAATTCCACACAGTACAATAGTGCCAGAGCCTGGATCAATGACACTGATGTTTATCTACAACTCTGCCTCAAAGAGTGTGCAAGGTCTACAATTGCATTTAAGCTTCAAAAAATATGAGAGCGATCAAGCTGTGTCTTTATGAACGTCCACTTCTGTGAAGTCATATCATTTTTCTTGAAGATGCAGCTGTGTGCTTCACATCTCTGTGGTGAAAAATGAGCCATAGCCCAGCCGATCAGTAGCAATGCTGTTTTTTTCTCTGTCACTGCTAATTAAAGCATCTACTTCTTCTTCTGAATTAGTAGTGTAGATTAGAAATATGACACAGAAAAGTAATTGCCAATGCTAAAATCTTTCTGACTGATAATGTTCCCCAGACAGACCCTGTGTTTTTTGCCACAATCACAAATTTATATGTTTTTGTTAACTGCCAGAAAGCATATTTTTGAGTGCTTATAGATGTCCGTACAGCTGTCACTAAGTCTATGCTGCATCTGTGATCAAAGAGTATTAGAGCAGAGTATAGATGTGGAACAAAAAGCCCATCTAAGGATAGCGAAGGCAGCCAGGCAAGTTGCAATATTAAATTATAATGACTGCTATCTCTCCAAGGATGTTAACCCCCAGACATGAAACAAATAAGTGATATTCGCACTTGTAACTTTAAAAAATACATCACAAAAGCGCATGACTGATGAATATCTTATTATTGTACACAATTTCCATCTGCTTTTTGAATAGGCAAGATTAATGCAAGTACTGCAGCGCTGAAAAGCCCACCATGCACAGTAATAGAGTTCTTGCATAGCAAAAGCCTTTAAAGGCTTTGTTCTGCATATCAGGGCTTCCGATCTTTATAGACAGACATTTAGTCTGAAATGAATTCAGCTTGATCATCATAAAAAACTGGGTACTTTATTAAATAATGTTTTAAGATCCTGTCCATTGCAATAGATTTTAGTGGGAGTGGAGAGGTATCTGTCTAAAACCATTAAGAATAGAAGACCACAAGACTTCATTGAGTTTTCTTGTTATAGTTTATTGTTGTTCACATGAGGATGAGAAGCCTCCTCTGGGAGCAAACTCAGAGAAAGGAGCTGAAACAGAGAATGTGAAACCTGGTGAATTCCAGACACTGAACTTTTGATGTCAACATATTATTACTCTTTGACACAGTGCTTAGGCTTATTGAACATTCAGAAGGAGAGTCTTGCGCTCTCTCTCTCTCTCTCACCCACTACAGCTCTCGGGAGTAGAAGAATCGGCGATGGGTGAGTGCACTTTGGGGCACTGCTCTAAAAACAGTGAGGTTAATCTGCCCGTGTCAGCCTACCTGTCTGATGCATCACCCTAGCCTAATGATCCTAAGTGTTCTGAAAGGCTATTTGCCGTGTCTATTGTCAAGAAGCAATTTACGGATCTCTCTAAGGGAGAACATCCCCGGCGTAAACCCAATGGTCAGTTGCATTACCTCCTGAGAATAAGAAGTAAACAACAGTGGCTGAAGAAAGGTTAGTCTGTGTGAGTAGAAAAGCTTGTGATCTGTGTCTCTCCCAGAACAACCAATGTGAGATCAAATAGAGGGTTAAAAGAAAATCTAAATCAATTAAGGTGTCTTGGGGTAGAGTGTCTATACTGTGCATATTAGATTTATTCTGTAGTGAACTACTATTCTGCTTGTTTTGTTATAAAGGAGGGGTCGATTTGACTCTTAACTGTCAAATAAACAATACTACTTCTTTCTATCTTCCATTCTAAATCCTAGCCCCCAAAACACACAAACAGACTAGATTGCCTGAATGGCAATGCTGAAATTGTTGCTGTGTTGTCGCGCTTCATTCGCTTCAAGTGTGCTATGCGAAATAAACATTTTCTGCTACATAACACTGAAATAACTATTTCATAAATGTGTCGTATGCTGTTATGAACTGTCATGGTAGATCATGTCCAGTAGTATAACAGTGCCATGTTCACATTACTGTTTAATGTTATGACAGTTAACTAGAGTACAGTAAATACTAACATGAGATGATGAGCTTTAATGCCATTAAACATTATGTTGTCTCTCATGACAATGACCAGCAATCAGTAAAATGACATGGTTATATTACTGAGCACAATTTGCTATGACAACTTATGACCACATATGACATCTGCCATGACATGTTTATGGCATGGTTATCCTGACCTTGGCTATGCCTTGACACCCTGTCCATGAATATGTCCTTTCCAGCACCTTGGCATAGACCTTCCCAGGGAGGCTGAGCAGTGTGATACCCCAATAGTTGGCACACACCCTCTGCTCACCTTTTTTAAAAATGCAGACCACCACCCCGGTCTGCCAGTCCAAGGCTACTGTTCCTGAGGTCCATGCAATATTGCAGAGGTGTGTCAGCCATGACAGCCCCACAATAAATAGAGCCTTAAGCATCTCCCGACGAATCTCATCCACCCCTGGTGCCTTGCCACTGAAGAGCTTGCCAACTTCCTCAGTGACCTACACCAGGGAAATGGAGCTTGACACACCAGAGGCCTCCAGCCCTGACTCCTGTGAGGGAGGCATGTCTCCCGGATTAAGGAGTTCTTCAAAGTGCTCCTTCCACTGACTGACAATATCCTCATTTGAAGTCTCCACCCTTGCCGAATACAGCTTGGGCACAGCCAACCCCGACCACTCCTGAGCCGCCGGACAGTTGTCCAGAACCTCCTTGAAGCTGACCAAAAGTCTTTTTCCATGGCTTCGCCAAACTCCCCCCATGCCCTGGATTTTGCTTCTGCCACCTTTGCGATTGTCACGTACGGTCCCAAGTCAGATGAAACGACAACAAAGTCAATTATTGAACTCTGACCCAAGGAGCTCTGGTACCATGTATACTTATAAACATCCTTCTGTTGGTGTTTGGTGTTTGTTATGGACAAAAAACTTGGTGATCGTTATGGACAATCCATGCCTGGCACAGAAGTCCAATAACAATTCACCATTCAGGTTTAGATCGGACAGGCCGTTCTTCCCTCACACCTCTCCAGGTCTCCCAGTCGTTGCTAACATGAGCACTGAAGTCTCCCCGTAAGACTTTGGAGTCTGTAGACAGGACCCTTTCCAGAACCCCGCACACTCGTTCCAAGAAAGCAGAATACTCTGACCTGTTTTTTGGTGCATAAGCACACACAACAGTCAGAGTTTTCCTTTCTGTGATTTTAATTCGCATTGAATTTGTCCACCGGGACAAACTCCAACTGCACGGCCGCCAGCTGGGGACTCATGAGTATCCCCACTCCTGCCCCGCGCCTCTCACCCTGTGCAACCCCTGAGTAGGAGAGCGACCAACCCCTATCAAGGAGTTTGGTTCCAGAGCTGACACTGTGGGTGGAGGTGAGCCCAATATATCTAGTTGGTACCTCTCAACCTCTCGCACAAGCTCCGGATCCTTTCCCCCCCAGTGAGGTTACATTCCACGTGCCAAGAGCCAGTTTCTGCTGCAAGGGCCTAGGTCACCAAAGGCCCCCCTGCAATCTCCCACTGCCTATGCAGCACTACACTGCTCCCCCATGCTGTACCTTGGTCCCTCCACATTGCTTCTTCGGGCTGAGTCCAGCTGGGTTACGTGGGCTGCCCGGCCACCAGGCACTCACCGGGGTACACTACCCCCAGACCTGGCTCCAAGGGTAGGTCCCAGTGACCCTATCCTAGGCAGGGTACAGGATAATCTGTGCCCATTTTTCATGGTGGGTTTTTTGGATTGTGTTAGTCTGGGTCTTCACTCCAGACCTGTTCGCCCTGGGAAGACCCTACCAGGAGTATATTCCTCCCGATGACTTAGCTCTGAAGATCCCTAGACTGTCTAGAATGTCTAGCAGCTATACAGCTGACCTGGCAGTGTCACACCGATGTTCACATTTGGTTTTTCACTAGATAGTTGTTTGACACTATAAGCCACTGCATTGTCATTTTTAGTGTCATTTTTTCTAACTAAGAAACTTATACTTGGTTTTCAGAACTCATTAAGGTTTGTGGCTCACTAGATCTAAGGATAAGCTATGGCTTTCTTCTCTGTGCTGTGGTCAATATAATAACAATATAAATATACCTCCTTATCCTGATTGGTTGAATATTGGCAACCATTTTATTTCTTTTTTCCCACATTTACACAGCCAGTTGCTGCCTTACAGGCACCCAAGGACAAGTTTGCATTTACCAAAAAAAAAAAAAAAAAAATGATGGACTTAAGAATAGACGACACCACTTTTAACAAAATAAAACTATAAAATTACATAGTATATAACGTCAGCCAATGTGTTTTTGAGTACATGTTGTGAAGCTAAGTTGGGTTTGAGAAACATGCTATACAAATAATCATATTAATAATATTAATAATAATAATAATTATTAATAAATCAACACATGCAGTCCTGCTAACCGATTGATTGTTAATATCAAACTCTTGTGTTTTGTGAAATTTTACCCTTGTATATGCATTATGACAAACTACAACTGAATTTATTTTTTCCTATTATTTTATATTATTTAAATTTGCATGCAAATCAGTTCTCTTTTTATATTGTGCTTTATAACATGGACAGAGATGTGACTGGTATCTAACACAACTGGATATTCTTTGGGTCTCTCTTCACAAATAGACTCTGTCTGTACATATTCATATCTTTTTGGTACATCTTTTCTTTTACGTGAGTGTAAGTGTTGGGACTACTCACTGTGAGGCATCCTGGTGCGCTGATTGCATACTAATGCTAGATTATTAAAAAAATAAATAAATAAATAAACTTCCTCTTGTGTTTTCACTTTTTCTTTTTGTTCCCCTAAGGTGGGCAGTTCACAGAGAATCTCCCAAGTGTAACAACTGTTTCATTTTTGAGGGAAGACAGGCACTATGAAAAAGTCCTCTCGAAAGAAAGGCAAGTCCTATACACTCTAGGGAATCTGTTCTGCTTGACTGGTTTATTCGTAAAGAGGGGAGGAGGTCGCTCCTCAAAATAAACTATGGCTTTAAGAAATCATTGTCTCTAAGGGTAGAAAAACAGAAAAGGGTTTTAAAAAATCATACATGAAAATTCGTAGTTGAATAAGACAACCTTTCATATCTGTCACTTCTTAAAAGGTAAGATGAAGGTGATCTGTAAAAGTTTGTAAGAGGCATCTTGGTAGTCCTTAATATTCCTTACATAACCCTGTTTTTTTAGTTGAAATCTTTGTAGTTGCCATTGGACTTTATTTTAAAAAAATAAAATAAAAAACACAAACTACAACATTTTCTTTTCAAGTAATTGTCCGTTTTCTGACCGGGGCATTTGTGAACCTGAACACTGAATGCACTTGAGCATTTGCAGTGTTATTTAAAGTGGAAGTGGCAGTTAGACCCCTGATGAAGGCACATTAGAAACAATTTATCCATCCTTAAGAGACTGTAGGAAATAATTGAACAAAATTGATGTGTGTGCAATTGCACTTGTCAAAAAAAAAAAAAAAGTTCAAATACCTTGAAGCATAGAATGCATGTAGCCTTTTGATAGTCTTTTATAGCATGCTGCACTGCACAGCATGGGAGAGCTGGCTCGTTAAATAAACTACTCTTACTACACCATTGCTGCCTTTGGATAAAAAAGGTAAATATGGCACAAAATTCCCCAACTTTATGCTTCAATAACAGTCATCGCCTAGCATAATGGACATTTCAGCTACAGGCTTTGCCTTAATAGAGGGCTATATGAGGTGCTGATTATTTTCCTTTATTTATGAAGATGGACTGAAGCCCCTATGTGCATAGATGATCTTCTATGGGCCAGCTGAACAGTCATTTTATGGAGCGAAGTCTCTTGCGGCTCCAGTAGTCCATAGGGAGATGATGGCTCAGCTGCTCCATATGGCTCTGGAGACCCAGCAGTAGGCTGAAATAATTAGAGAGCTAAAACAAAGGTTGTTTATCAGTTGCGTAGCAGGAACTGACAGTGCTTTTGATGTTGAGCTCAATGACTGTATGTAGTGAAGTGCGAAGGACGGTATTATGCAAACAGTGAAATCTAGTTTTGACAGATGTAACCAACATTAACATCATGGTTGATAAGTGTTATGGAATTCAGATTGTTTTTAAAAAATTCTGTGCCTTTTTTAAGTCTGTCTTCTGATACAAGTTTTCCCATCTCTTCTCGATGTACTGAATTGATTATCAAATAAGTGTATGCGTGAGCACATTTGTGTTTGTGTGCTTGTTTGTTATTGACTATTGACAAGGCTGTACATGTGTTGGTATGCTGTGAGTTATGAGGCAGCATTAACATCAATAATATTAAAAAAAAACTCCCTTGAGGCACAGAAGTAATTTCCCTGATTTGTTTTTATTTCAACATTAGTAACTTATTGCGTCATATATATGTAACAGTATTTTAAGATTCTTTCATTGCAGTGTGTAGCATGATGTTTACAAATAACATTTCAAGGACACATTTTATGGGTCCATAGCTGGTATAGAAGCATCATTTCTGTGCTTACAGTGGTCAACCACTGGATGGGTGGCTTGAGGGGGTGTCAGCAAAAAAGTATTATCACTATAATGGAGATGACAACCACCATCTAGCCAACTAGCCTACTTAAGAACCAGAGAGAATGAAAACAGAACACTTGACTGTTGACTCATTCAAGTGTTTATTATAACAATTAACAACATACAATGGATAGTATTGACTAAAAAACCTTACCTTTCACAGCACTACATAGACATTTTTAGCGATTGACTGAACATTTTCCTTATCATGGTCAATTTTACTGCGTAACTCATAGCTAGATAGAAGCCTATACTATAGTATAACTCCCTAAAACGCCAGCTAAATTCAGAAACAATCAAGCAGACTGTTGAAAACAAGAGTTTTCCCATCTCTTACTGAAGAGTTGGTTTTAAATAGGGACAATGGACTACAAGTGATGAAAACATGTAGCTGAAGATTGGTGAGAACCTAATAAAAAAAGCTTTGGTGTTGGCTTTTATATCCTTGAGGTGGAAAAACATCAGCATGTAAGAGCTCAACACTAACTCACTCACTAGTTGATTTTATTTTAATGCATCCAGCACAGTAAGTAATCACTTCAAAACACTTCAAATATCTCCACTTTTTTTCTTCACAATGCTGCCATGATTTACGTGGCCATCCCCCAAATGCATATGTTCTGTGCACACTTCAAACACATGGCTCTTCAAGGGTTCTTTAGTAAAGGCAGCGGAGTTATTTAGAATCATGATTCTTTGCATGGTGAAATGGTTCTTCAGATTCTGTATAGAAGCTTTTTGAAAATGGTTTCTGCTATTAGAAAGTCAAACTTGTAACAGTAGAAGAGGCCTTTGTGGTGCTATAAAGAACCATATGCAACACATTCTCCATCAATCTGAAGATCTTCTTAAGTATCTATGAGTGGAAGAAATCCAGTTAGCATTTTCCATATTTCCCTGTACGTGGCCCATAAACTATACACTAAGGCATGTGCAACAACAAACTAACATGAAAGCAGAATTTTTTTGATTTGCTCCTAAAACTGGCTCAAATATCTTAATCCATCTGGCCCTTAGTCTCATTACTTGTAACATTTTTCATTCCCAATGCATTATTAAATACTTCAGCGTAAGATAATCATCTTAAATTTATTATCAGGATAACTATTATATCCCTATTAGAGGTCGTAGAGAACTTCTCTCCTCAACTTTTTATTTTTTATACACTACCATTCAAATGTCTGGAAATGTCAGAAATTCCAATAAAAAAGAGCCTGGTTGCAGATAAATGTATAAAACTTCTCTAATATGCTATTACTGTGCAATTTCACAGATAATTAGTAGGATGCTAGGAAGATATAGACATTTTAGAAATATCTAGAATGATTCTGAAATGTCTGAGAGAGCTGTATAGCATTGAGAATTAAGTTATCCAGATGTGTCATATTTTAAAAGTGGTGTTCAAATCTCAAAGCAGATAACAGAATTCCTGAAATACTGAACGTCTAAAAGTAATTAGTTTATGACTGACACTGTTTTATACACTGTTTTGTACTTTTGCACAGTACTGTATAAGACTGCATAGTCAAGCTTAAGAAGTGAAAATATATTTGAACTATATTTTGTTGAGTCATGGAGAAAAGCACAAACTGTTTTTGTTTCCACGTCTAATTAGCGGGCATTGCTTTTTGTCCTTCGTTAATGCTGAATAATGCACTTTCTGAACTTCTCTTTATTTTCCAGCTCATATTGCAAGTTCTTGTTGAAACTTTCATGTGTGTTCTGTACCACATTTAAAACTGTAATGGAAGGAGCATGCAGCAGCCCCGTTTACTGCCTTTCCAAAAAGCTCTTTTTTATGTTTTGGCGTCAGGCCATCCTGAAAACCCATGTTTGCTGCAGGGGCTTCCTTAACAAGTTTGCGAACAAGAATTGCTGTTTGTAACAATAGATCCTCAAGCCACCCTGTCAGCAGGAGAATCTCCAGCGGTGGTGAAGTCTGCCACACCGGTTGAGTCTAATGCTGCATACTCACACTTCTTAATGATCAGCACAGATTCCTTATGAGGCCTTTGCACTCACAGGCACTGTACTTTACATCACAGATCAATAAAGAAGACTTTCACTGGGCAGCAGGCATTTCCTTTATAGATTCCTCTGCCATGTCCTCAAAACAAATGACTGCACCAACATCAGCCATTTAAGGCAAGGTCATGAGTCTAAGGGTACCATGCCCAGTGTCAAGCTTTGGCTAGAGGGGTATAAATCCCCCCCCCCTCCAGCATGTGAGCCCAGCATGGGCTGTGGAACTACATTCTCTCAAGTGATGGAGCTCCATCCAGTACCTTCAGGATCCAGAACTAATCATCCAACATCAGTACCAGACCTCACCAATGCTCTTGTGTCTGAATGCAATCAAATCCTCACAGCAGTGTTCTAACATATAGTGGAAAGCCTTCCCAGAAGAGGAGAGGCTCCTTATAAATACCACGGATGTGTCTAGAAACCTTTAGACGTATAGTATATGAAATATGTGTGCTGTGATCATCTGATTCATTCCTGGTCACTATTGGCTCGCCAAATAATTTCTGCTTGTAGACATGTACTGTATGCATGCATTCTTTGTAAATGTGTCATTTGTGTTACATGAGTACCGTATGGCAGTT
The DNA here is from genome assembly GCF_015220715.1 of Pygocentrus nattereri. Taxonomy (NCBI): domain Eukaryota; kingdom Metazoa; phylum Chordata; class Actinopteri; order Characiformes; family Serrasalmidae; genus Pygocentrus; species Pygocentrus nattereri. The sequence goes on from NC_051213.1 coordinate 14,228,332, forward strand.
TTCCTCCAGTTTTAGCACTGAATTGCAGTCTTCTTTTAAGAGACTAGAAGAAAATTGTCTTATTTGCATGACTTTTTTGACTAACTGAAAATTACATTGTTCTAAATCCCGCAGACTCTGACAAATGTATCCGTCTCTGAGTCTGAATCATCTTCTCTGTTGCCATAGCACGTGGGGCACCATGTAGATTAAGCAGAGAAAGTAGTTCAAATCGGAGGTGTTTTTTTTTTTTTTGACATTGTGAAAACTAAACTGTAGTTGCACATCAATTGCTCTGTTTGGAGAAGAACACTTGTTATCTTAGTGGGGTGGGGGGATGACATATTTCTTTTTCTATATATGTCTGCTTTTTTTTTTTTTAATCATCACTTTGTAGGCCAGCTGAGTAGGGCGAACATGCCGTTAATTAATCTGTTTGAGTTGAGACCCTGAGAATGGCCCAGAGTTAACAATATTTTGTGTTAATTAAAATGTTAATTAGACAGCATCCCTGAAGCCAAAGTCTGAGTCAGAGTCCTTTTTTAGGTCATATGAGCTCGCCTGCCTTGGACACTGCCAATACTTAGAAACTGCATGAATCAAAACTTTGAGGTCACAGCAAACTGATATCATGCGGCCTGGAATCTTCATTAGATTTCAGATTTTAGTGAAGGATTTACTTAAACTGTTTGTTTATTTTGACCATGAAGTTTTAGAGGTATAGTAGGTCCTGCTTGTGTTTTTTCATTTAAATCTCTAAATAAACAGAAACAGTCTTTAAAAATTAAAGCAAAGAAATGTTGGTGGACAAATAAAATGAAGAAGAAATATTCAAGTACAATTTCTAGGTCACTGTTAAAATGCAAGCATATTTGTGACCGTGTGTGTTTTTGTTTCATCAAATACCTTCAAGGGCTGAATGATTTGGGGAAAATATATAATTGCAATTATTCTGCCTGAGGTTGTGACTGCAATTTAAATAGCGATATTTTAAAAATTGAGATTCAGGCCTGATTTATTTTATAAAAGAAGACCAGAATAACCACCTTTTTTGGCTTGAGACTTGACCCTTGAACATATTGTGCCACACTGCCAATAAGTTGTGGTTGTGATGTCATAACACATGGAGGTTTGGTTACCTCTGATTGGTCTAATTCATCTACAGGCATTTCACAAGCTCTTATTAGGCTCATTTTCCCCTCTTAAGACTTCAATGTTTTTGCTAGTGTACACACTTAAAAATGATGGTTTTTCAAGGGTTTTCTAGTAAAGAAAATAGTTCTATACAGAGCCATAAACACTCCACAACCCATGTACATGCTTAAAAAGTTCTTTGCATAATGAAATGGTTCATCATGGAGAATGTGCTGTACATCGTTTTATTATAGCATCTTTTGAAAAGGGTTCTGCATAGCACCAATACGTTCTTCTATTGTTACCAGTTTGATATTATAACAAAAGCAGAACCTTTTTTGGTGCTATATAGAACCATATACAACACATTCTCCATCATTCTGAGAAACTATTTCACCATGCAAAGAACCAGTTAAGCAAGTGGGTCTTTTTGTGTTTATGGTTCTGTATAGAACCACTGTCTCTACTGAAGAACCATTTGTTTTTAAGAACCTTGATCTTTTTCATGAGTTTTAAACTGTGATTTTGATATGAAAATGATTAATCTTTCAGCACTAATACCTTCCAGTGAAGCATGTCTTTAGATGACTCTCGAGTGGATTTGATTTACTCCTTAGAAAGCCTTGTAGAGTTTATGCTACACTGTCATTAAAGTTAAAAGGGGACAAATCAAGGACTAAGAAATTTGAAATATTAATATTTACAGGATTTTACAGTAACACTTTACCTGTATATTATGTTGATATAACCAACTATAAACATGGCATGCTGATATTTCCTGTAATTGTTGTAAAAGATTACCTATAATGGCAATATGAAATTTTTATCACTAAACAAAATGATCATAACTCATGACCGGATATGGCATGTTTCTGACAGTTATGTCAGTTTTATATAGTATGGTTCAACACTGACAAGGTTCAAAATGTTACAGATTCTACTTGTCACTCAAATTGCTGGTAATATAATTAAAATCATTAGAACCATTTTTACTTTTGGTGTCAGACCTTAGAACCCCACTATATGTAAATATGAATACAAATAAACTGGTACTGAAAATGATCTGCTCCAACTTCAGCATTCCTAATACTTACATTGTTAATACAGAAAATTGATTGCATAATTCCTGGGACCATTCTAAAACTGTTAAGAAGTCAAAGATACCTTCACTCTTACCTATTTAGCTCATGACCACTCAATCAGTCCTCTCAGTGCCCACCCAAATTCACTACAGCTATAAGTAATCAAAAACAGGACTTTGGAAAGTATGGGTGGGGGTGGGGGTCTAAAAAGTTGTTCATCTGTTTTCCTTTCTTTCCTTCAGAATTTAGCTTAACAGGGCCTCCTCATTTATCACGTTACTCTAGTAATGTAGTCATTAATTATCTTCCACTAACAGTATTATCACCATTAACTGACAATCATTGACAGGATCCACATCAATAAGCATCAATCAAGTAATGGCCAGCCGTTTCATTTTAGTAATATGCACAGTTTAGCGCTTTATGAGCAGCACTTTAAATCTTAACTCATCCTAAAAGTTAACTGAAAGGAAGGGCTCGCTCTAAATTGCTTCATAATGCCTCCGATAAGTCACACTCTGCAGAGAGTCATGAATGAGGTGCAGACAATATATTACTCTTCTTCCTCATCCTTTCAACTTGAATAGCCTGGACCCCCCTCCCCATGGCTCTTCGGCTGACTCATGACATCTATAATAAGGCTGTCGACTGAAGTCAGACGAATAAAAGGGAAAGTTCTTAACGTCAGCAGTGATTGCTCTTGAATGACTGGCTGAAATGTAAAGGGTGACTGGCAGTAGCCAGTGCGATGCACTGTATATATACATGATAGCCTTGAGTGGTGCAGTCAGTAAAGGCGCTGTGGCAGTGAACCATTTTAGAAGAGAATTGAGTTCAAATCCCACCTGCATCCTGCTCTATATCCATAGCCAGGGGTTCTTAAGAACCAGTGATCTGTATACAGCTCCACTGCAACATGAATGTTTGTTGATGTGCTTGCAAGAAGCATTTGCCTCCAAGTGTGTCGAAGAGCATGACACTAAAATCCAATGTAAGTTAAGGCAGCACTATGTAGTTTTTTTTGTTTGGTTTTGGTTAAAACGGAAAGAAATAGCATTACAGAGTCAAGAGAAGACACACAGTAACATATAGTGTGTGTGTGTGTGTGTGTGTGTGTGTGTGTGTGTGTGTGTGTGTGTGTGTGTGTGTATGTGCGCTGCTGTATCAGCCTATAAAGCCAAAGTCAGAGGGGCTGGGATGGATTTCGCAAGTTTTTCAAATCATGTCAACATATTTGCATGTAAATGCACATACACAGACTCAAACTGAAGGTCCAGCTCAATGCTTAGGTCTCAATAGAAAAAGAAGCATTATATTCAACCCCAATTCCAATGAAGTTGGGATGTTGTGTAAAACATAAATAAAAACAGAATATAATGATTTGCAAATCCTTTTCAACCTATATTCAATTGAATACACTACAAAGACAAGATATTTAATGTTCAAACGGATAAACTTTATTGTTTTTTTGCAAATATTCATTCATTTTGAATTTGATGTCTGTAACACATGGGTACAAACACCTCCATACCATCCAATGTTGGTTTTCTGCCTTGCCGCTTACTTGCTTATTTCTCCAGATTCTCTGAATCTTTTGATGATATTATGGTCTGTAAATGATGAAATCCCTAAATTCCTTGCAATTACACATTGAGAAACGTTGCTCTTAAACTGTTGGACTATTTGCTCACGCAGTTGTTCACAAAGTGGTGAACCTCGCTCCATCCTTGCTTGTGAACGACTGAGCTTTCAGGGATGCTCCCTTTATACCCAATCATGACACTCACCTGTTTCCAATTAACCTGTTCACCTGTGGAATGTTCATAACAGGTGTTGAGCATTCCGCAACTTTCCCAGTCTTTCATTTCCCCTGTCCCAACTTCTTTGGAACGTGTTGCAGGCATCAAATTGAAAATGAATGAATATTTGCAAAAAACAATAAAGTTTATCCGTTTGAACATTAAATGTCTCGTCTTTGTAGTGTATTCAATTGAATATAGGTTGAAAAGGATTTGCAAATCATCGTATTCTGATTTTATTTATGTTTTACACAACTTCATTGGAATTGGGGTTGTATGATGACAAGAGTAGATAATTCACTTACATCCTCAGAAGAAACGTTTTGACTGAGCTCTTTTTGAAAACTCTTTCAATTTGCTCAATCACCATATCCATCCACTCACGAGGGTCTGTAACACATCTGAAAATACAAAATGGTCCTCCACACATTGCGTGCAATTACACATTTCCACCAGAGATGTCTCCAAGTCCACAAATATCACATAGTGCTGCTTTAAAAGACTGCAGCAAAGGAAGGGTGTTTTTTTAATAAAATATTGAACGTAGGATGTTCACAAACATCATTGTGTATTATGACAGCAGGCTATGCAGTAATTTGGAGTAAATTGTAATATGCACAACATACAGAACAGAAGTTAGAGAACACCCTTCAGTCAATACAGCTATTAAGTACAAATGATTTATTTTGCATCACCCAGAAAACAATAAATATTAACATATATTCAACAGAAACTACACAGAATCTTCAACAACTATATATAATATCACATTTTTTCCAGTATTGTGTGTCAACCCTTAATATTTGCTTTTTTCTTTTTGGGAGACCTGCTTTCAATTTTTCTAAGAAATCTCAGAGACATTTTTCCACATTTTCAGTGTTTAGTCATAAGCCATGTTTGCATGGGATTAGTTGCCCATGGGAAGGTGGTGTAATGCTAGTTAACCATAGGATGTCTGTAATGTTTAATACCAATTCACATGGGATAAGAAATCTATACAGTATCTAGTATAAATCAGAGAAGAGTAGAAAGTGTCAAAACATTTAATTTAGGTATTTTTTGTTTACCCTTTTGTATCATGTATCATTAGTATTGCTCTATTTACATTACATAAAATCAAAGTTTTTTTTGTAAGTTTTACATGTTCTGAGTTGAACACATGAAATACAGTCATGTTACATATTGGCTTGATTTTAGCCACAGAGAACACATACAAATGCTTCTTTCAGGGCTTCCATACTTAAGAAACTCAGGGTTTGATAGCATTTTTACATGTAATATGTAACATTTACATTACCCCACCTCCTCATGTAATGTCGGTCGCAGAGCGTAATTTACTTTTACACCAGTCACAAATATACATTGTGCTTTGAGCACCACTTGTGTACATCTGTTAAAGCGCATTTGCTGACAGAATGACAGTTTTAGTTTTGCTGAAGCGCAAGTAACACAACTAAGATAACCACTTACTAGTCCAACAGGAATAAGGCCAGCTTGGCGTCTGTCTTGCATCGTTTTGTCTCTTTTAGCTCTTGCCAACAAGCAAAAAACAGTCCAAGATTTACTCTTGTCTGGTCTCTTTCTCAGTCACTCTCTGTTTCTTTTCCTCGCTTCCTCTAACAATTTTTCTTTGGTCTCTTTGCAGCCATGAAATCTATACTGCCATTATGTCCATACTGGGAATCCCAAGCTTCTTCTTATAGCCAGCTGAAGAGCTATAATTGTTGTTGAGTGATATGGTGCCATAAAGTGTTACGCAGTTCTCACAAAAGGTTTCATGAACGCTTCTCCAAAGTAATGTAGTGCGATAGCTGCCGTTCCATGCCCGGAGTGCCTCCCCTATTATTAAGTCAAAATAATTTTAAAGCTGTGATTTTAAGGTAAAATTGTTACATTATTACAGTTGCTGTAAGGTCTGGATTCTGGGATGCTCTATCCATTTTTCTGCTCAGTACTGTATGTATATGTGTGCATGTAGAATTACACAGTTTGCAGTTTTGTTATGCTGGCCTTCAAATATTGAACAGAAGCTCTTTTTCTTGCTTCAAAAACTCTCCACATAATTCTCTCAGAAAACTACACATTCATGCAGAACACGACATAGAGATTGAGGGTACAATTATGGAAGATACTTTGAGTTAAAGCCGCGTTCATGGTAATGGGTGATTTGACACCTTGGTCTTAATGGGAATTAAGTATTCAAAATGTTTGAAATGACTAAGTTTTGCTAATGTCAAAGATAAATCCGCTGGTATTGTATTTCGTGATGGATCATTGACAGTAGATGTTTCAGTGCTCTGCATGCATTTTAGAACAGCATTTTTCAAAGCGGTGTCATTTTCTTTGTGGTGTCATTGCTAGCTTTAACGAGCAGAGGACCAGGCCTTTAATTCACTATCAATCATGTGTCTTATTAATCCTCTCAGCTGGCTCTCCTCTACATTTCCTCTAAAGACGCAAATATGTTTTGGATGCATTATCCTCACATTGCAGAGTGCTTCTCCCATTTACCAAAGCCTCTGTATATCTCTTCATTCAATTCCCTTTCTCCCTCTCTCTCACTCTCTCTCTCTCTCTCTCTCGTAACTAACACCCACTCATGACTTGCAGCTGTTCCATTTCCCCATCCTCCTCAGCACTGCGTCAGACACATAGGGACAAAAACTGGGCTACTTGCTCTTGTGTGCTGCACTTACATAACATGGCAAGGCCATTTCTTTATTACAGTGTTTTTTGAAAACATTGCATCTCTCGTCATTGGTGAAACTAGTATGTAGTTCTGCGTGACCTCAGTCACATTTCCCTCTCACTGGCTTTATTCTGCGATGAGGAAAACAATTCCAATCGCGTGAGACAGACAACCCCACCGTTTATTAATGTGAAGGATTTCTGAGGGTGCTATTAAAGGACTTTACATCAGTGTCAGGTGCAATTGATTGTGCTTAACGAGAACAAATAAATAATTCAAGACTTTTATGTGTAAGTGCGTTTGTTTTATGTGTGCCTGTGTACAAAGGCACTGAAGGACCTTGATTTCCATGAAAGAGGTTGCATTTTGAATTACAGTTTGCTATTATGGGATTGGGTGATATCTCTAAACACTGATTGTCATTAAAATGAGTGATTAGGCATGAGTTAATTGCCTGATTTATCTCCCATGGCATTTGGTATGCCTTTATGCCACAACACGTTACCATCAAGGGTGATTTAACAATCCCTGTGGATGCCAAGATGGAAAGAAAATGATTTATTCTCGTTTTAATGCATCAGGATTTTCATTAAAAAATATAAATATGCTGTCAATAGGGACATAGGAAACATTGTGGGTTATGAAGAAAAAAAGTTTGGAACCATCAAATCAGCCAGGAGCAGATTGACAGTTTATGGGATATAACATATATATAGGATTCAAAATATAACACACACACAATTTAAAGGCTGGAAAAAAAACATTGAGGAAAAAGTATCGTTTTGTCATTAGGTAATTCGGGAAGCAGTGGAACTGTGTTCTCTGGAGTGATGCAGCTCTATCCACCACTTTTAAGATGTTGGAGTGCTGCTTTGTCATCACTACCTGACCTTGCTACTAATCTCGTGGCTGAATGCGATCAAATCAAGAAGAATAGTGGCTGTTACTGCAGCAAAAGAGCAACAAAGTCCTTATTAATACTCTTCATTTTAGAAGAAACATTGGAATAGGTGTCTGGAAACTTCATGTCACAGTTTCTGACACCCTTAGTGATTCCTTTTCCTCCATTCATATTTAAGCTGATCTACTAATGAGGTCTGTGGCATATTGTATCTTTCAACACAGCAAGTTAGCACATGTTAACAGTTTTGCAGGTTTGCCTTAATGGACTCAAAAGAGCATTAGTGAGGTTAGGTACTGATATTGAATGAATAGCTCTGGATTGCAAGCACCACACCAATTCATCCCAGAGATATTGGATGGAGCTCCATCACTCCAGAGAATGCAATTGCACTGTTCCACAGCACAATGCTGGGGGGGCTTTATACCCCTCTAGCTGATTCTTGGTATTGGTCATGGTGTGGTCCCTTCTATTGACACAGCTTTTCTATGGAGATTATACAAGCTGTGTGTGTGTGTGTGTGTGTGTGTGTGTGTGTGTGTGTGTGTGTGTGTGTGTGTGTGTGTGCACGCATTTGAGCACCATCAGCAATGAATGCACCTTGACGTAGCTGAATTCACCAATTAGAAGGTATGTCTGGATACTTTTGGACATAAAGGGTATGTTAATAATTTTTCTCAAACATTTTTCCTCACTGAAACATTTCTGTCATATTTTCAGCAGACAAACAACAAAAACATTATTCATAGCCTTTTTTTTTGTCCATCTTTCCCACTAATTGCCAACAATTCAGGAGGTTATTGAATGGAAATGGTAATACCTCATAGTCTGAACTGTAGAAAAAGGCCTATATTCTACAACAGCTTACTAAACATTTAAATCAAATCGATGAGCATGCTGTTCTGATTTATTCATGCTGCAATATTCCACCAGCTCTTATCAGAGCCAGAGGATAGCTGGAAGCCCAGTGAAAGTGCCAGAGGATAGGCTCTGCTCATTTCCACATAAATAAGCATGTGATGTTGACCAAATTAACAAACAGAGACCACGGAAATCACTCGCTGCTTCCACCCTGAAGTGAGCCACTCCACCCCTGGCTCCCGTTTCACACTCCGCCAATCTTCCGTCGTCCTCATTTTCCCCATCACACTGATTACACAAACCTGATGATGTCGGCACTTGCAAATATCACATGTGAATTTCAAAGAGGCTTTCCCTGATCCAGAAATTGTTCACTGAACTTCCCATGCATGCCGAGATCTCTCTCAAATGAACAGTATCAAAAGTGGAACACTGAGATGTTGATTGAACGGAGGCTGCTTCTTCCACCGTCTGTATTTTCTGATGGAGAATATTCTTTTTTAATGTTGTACAATTTCTGATTTCTTTGGCAGACAGAGGTGCAATTAAACATGCACCATATGGTCAACTGGAAACATCCTTGGACACATTTTATTTATGTTGACAATGTACATTAGTCATTCAGGTTTTGCTGTATGGCTGTGTGTGTGAGCAGTCAGAGCAGTGTAAAACAGACAAGTTGATTCTGTATAGGATTTCAAATTGATAAGATGGAAATTACAGTCATTGGTCATTGGTTACCTCGGAAACTGAAGGCCTGTACATGTTTGCCTTAAAATGACTTACAAATGTCTGGACACAGTGTTCACTTAAATAGTCATTAACATATTATCTGCAATATCACCTACAGTCTGTACCTTGTAGTATCAATTGTCAAACATATAGGAGGAAAATCAACAGGTGAATATGTTTCTGGGTTGTGTGATAATGCTCCAAATCCTTCCAGCTACACCTCTTCACCCACGCAATCAGATACTGTAGTCTGATAACATGACATGAGCTCTTCAGAATACACCAGGTGAAGTTGTTAATAACAGCCGCAACTGATTACCACATTCTCTCTGCATGTATAAATGTCAAGTGGAGTCCTTACGGACACGATGAGAACAATATTTGATCATATCACTCTGGCTTTGATGACTATTTATTCAGGAATTTAAAGCCTAAAGACTGAGCACTTCTAGAAACTCGTTGAAATACAATACATGACTAAAATTAGAGCCAGAAAAAGAGCTGCTGTTTCATTTTTGTTACAATGCCCTCATTATTACAGGTCATGTTGACTAATAAACATTTTGTTTTGTTTGTTGTATTTTTGTGGATGACAACCCTTTTTTGGGATGGGTAAGTGTAGGTGTTTGAAGAGCATTAAAGGTGTCATTGCAAAGCAATTTAATTACATTTCACATTTCAGTTGATTAATGTCTTTTTCTTGGCAGAATCTTTTTAGTATTTTGAGTAGCTGAAGCAAAGACTGCAAATCATACATTCCAATGTCAGAAATGAATATACATGTGTTCCAAATGTTGTATAGATTCATCACTGGCCAGGAGAGATGATTAATTACATGTTATTCTTTTATTGATGCTAGTAGTACAAACTGCCACATTGCTCTACAAAGTGTCAATGAAAACCATGGAATTGTCACAGTTCAGCAGGCAGTCAGTTATGACTCACAGCAAAGAATTCCCAAGTCAGTGGAGGATCTGCAGAAGGATTCCATTTAAATCTTGATTTCTTTTTCTTTCTTTCTTTCTTTCTTTTTTTTTGGAGAGAAGAAGATTATCCATGAGATTTCAAGATGTTACTCTTGAAGACTTTTATTCTGTAGTTTGTCTCAGGCTGATGATGATCCAAACTGGTATATCCATAAATCCAGCAAGCTCTCCAGTTGTACAATGCAGGGAGTTTCCAGGACTCTGCAGTGCATTTTCCTGTGAGAAAATGTTGGTAGGCTGCCACCAAAACTTGCAATTCCAGAGATTATGGAGAAGATATGCAGAAAACATATTCATAAATCACTGACAACAGAGGAACAAACACACTTGTGTTTCGGAGGTGTGGAAAAACAAAGAAAATAACGCTGGTTGCTTATTTTGCAGTGACTTAGGCAGACAGCACCCAGATCTAGGTGTTCAGTGCATTTGACAGAGACTCTGGATATTTGAGTGAACTATTGGTTCATTATAAAACTGAATTCAATCGAGTTAAAGCAGAATAATGTAACACACTCAATACACAGTGGTTATTGACCAGCTCATTGTGTATTTTGTGTTTATTTACAGAGTACACAATAAACATAAAGTGCTGCTGATAACTAACCTGAAACCATGGATAGACAAATCCCGCCTCCTCGTCAGATGAAAGACTCTCTCACTGCGCAAAAAGACTCTACTGCATAATGATGGCTGTTCAAAAGGTCATGCTCAGATGTGTTTATGAAGTTTATTCAGAGGCATCAGCTGGTCTTAATGATTTGTTTATGACTAGTTAATTTGTGATTGCATACTACATATACAGCCTCCTCATGAGCTCATGTTTTAACACTTCCATGCTGCAGTGGTTAAGATTGCCCTAAATTTTCTCCACATGAAGTGGCGGAAAGACCCTTGATGTGCAACTTATTATCATGTTTAACTGAACACTCCTTAAAATAAAGGTTCTTTGTAGTGATGCTAGATAAGCACCACATTTGGTTCCTAAATGGGTTGCAGTGATTCAGTGGCTCTGTTAAGAACGTTTTTTCTAAATGAGATTGATTGCGATTTGTGAAGTGATCAAAACTTCTTTGGAATGGATCACCTCAGCATAAAACTACAGGTGGCAGTGATTAAAAGGACAATGAACAAAAATTCCTTATCTCCCAGATATGCACAGCTGGGAATGGGACTAAGGGAATCATGGACCAAGTCCAATATTTTTATATTATTTGCATATTTTTATGTTCATTCATATTTGGACTTGTGAAGCATATTACGCATTGATTCATCTGAAATGTAATTAGGAATTAGGATAGAAATGTAAACATTTGGGTTTATTTAATTGGCATTAAATTGGTATTTACAGATTCTCACACCACAGTCTTCTTTATGCGCAGGGTATAGCCCTTGCTAAAAGGAGTGGGCACTGCCCATAAACCATTGTTCCTGTGTGAGTCCTACGATTTCTCTGTGTACCTTCACACCTTAGAATATATTGATCCATTTGGTTAGCTCAGTTTCACCTGCAAAGGGGTTCTAAAAGGAGAGTTTTGGGGGAGTTAGAAGAGGAACCCATTCTTATCTTGTAATTGAGTCTTTTCTTCTTGGCTAAATATTAAATATAGTCAAAGGGTTGACCCTACACTTTATTGAATGTTAGCTGTTGTTGGTGCGTGAGCTGTAGTTTTAGATATTGCTTTTGCCAGTCCTCTGTGTAATTATCATTATAAGAGTTTCATTTTCCTAGATTAAAGCCTAACTCTCTAAGAACTAAACATTTATTTGTTAGGCCTTCTTTGATTGAGTGCAAACCACTGACCAGTTTACCTTTGGCAGTGATGGTCTTCTGTATGGCTGTTCTGCGCTACTTTTAAAGCACCCTTTTTAACTTACATTGAGCCACACAATAGAATGTATCCTGACTAACAGGTTTGAAATGATCAAGCATTTCATACATTACTGATACATTTTATCTTTTTGGGGTCAATATAGTTTCTCACACATTTGACCTTCACTGGTCCTGGTAAGCTATCATTCGGTCAGTTCCATCAGGGCAGAGAAAACCAAAAACCCTACAATAGAACTTTCCACATAATGTAGTTTCTATACTAACTGAAGGTTTTTTTCTGTAAGCATATACAACAGACATCCTTATGAAGATGGGCAGTAATCATATTTAAGAGGAAACCAACATATTGCTATATTTTTCTGAAGTCAGCCAAAAAATACTAGCTTTACTGCCGAAATAGGAACTATGGCATCATGCTATCTACCTGCAATAAACAGTGAGTTATATCACTATTTAAGAGCTCTATAGATGTGCTGGTGTAACTCGTTTCTCTCATTCATCTCAGAGTAAGAACTTTGGGCCTCATTCGCCAATTGTTCTTAAGATTAAATTTCTTCGTAAAAACCTACTTACACAGTTTTCATGAAGATTCGTCAATGTTTTCTTATTTGGGATTTGTTCTTAGGTGAGAACAGAGTCTAAACTCTGTCAAGAGCCCAAAGGTGTGGACAGTTCTGCAGTTTAAGAACACATCCTAAATCTGATGTAGACTTCTTCTTAGGAGCTTTCTTAAGAGCAAATTTAAGAAAAAACTGAGGAAGACATTGATGAATGATCCTATTGTTACATGCCTCACAGCATGACACCGTATGTCACTGTGGTGTCAATGTCAGCAGCAGAAATGGATGATTATAAGCGAATAGCTGTAGTATTGTCAGTTGTTTTGTTGTACCATTGTAGGCATGTCTGGAACTAAGACGTTCAACATCCATTGCATCAAAAAAACAACATCTGATTTATTCCACCCCTGTGGTGGATGGACAAAGTTGATAAACTCTTAGTGAAACGTTCAGCTGACTGCCGAGGTACTGTATTGTTGTCACTGCCAGTTGTAAACCCCCCCCCCCCCCCCCCAACTGATAGAGCTTGCCCAAGTGATAAAAATGGGAGAAAAGCATTGAAAAGCAATATCTAAGAGACAGGGTTACATTCTTGACTGATTTTGACATTAATCTTGGTGACTATTCTTTTCAGTGGTTCAGTGTACATAAATATCTATTTGGTATCTTTTTTGTTTTTAAATACTGGCTCTGGTGTTTTAGTTACAGAAACATAGTGTGCAAGTCGTGCATCTAATAAATCTAACATTAGATTAGAAAAAAAAAATCAGAATCTGACTAGACAGTGAAAATTCTATGATCAAATGTAATGGGTTTTGAAGTAGGAGGTCACATTGTCAGGACTTTGTGGAAATGAGGATATGCTCAGAAGATCAAACAGAAGCACCAAACCACACTGAAGGTGGTGGAAATAAGAGAAAATAACAGTTCTCACTGTGCTTAAGAGTCTCTAGTCTGGTATGATTGTAAGAGATTTCGAGGGCAGCAAAAGCTGACTTGAGCATTTCCTATTACATCTTCTCTCCTTGCTGAACAAATCACCTCTCATGGAATGAAGGAGGAGGTCGCTATTTATTGAGTCCTTAAATGGCAATGCAGTGTGCAATTTAGTCCTCAGTAGGCTAATTAGTACATGTCCTGGCATTGTTTCTTAGACATGCTAAGTAGGCACGGTTATGGCACATGACATGGGGAAATAGTTTTGTTGTCCTCGAATACACAACAACACTAACAGAGCGATAACAGAAATAAGCTCACATTTATTATGCAAAACTAAAAATCAAATCAAAAAACCCTACAACAACAAAGAATGGCATGTGCATTTTAGCAAGAAGGACAATCTGCATCAAATAAAGTCAGGAAACCTCAAAGCAGATTAAACAGCTTAGAACATCACACAGTTAAGCAGAACTCCATTACTTATCCAGCCACAATATTTACTTAAATGCCAGTGCTGTTATGTTCATGTTTTCTTCAGTGTCCTTGCACACATAGTATTCCAGAATGACTGCAAGCTGTACAGAGTCCAAGAAGGTTTAAAATCAAATCCTTATATATGCATCTGTATGTATATATTTATATATTACACAAATATAAATTCTTCCCGAACTTTAGAGCATGTCATATTAAATTCACAGCTAGATATAAACAGGAAAAGAATACAACAAAATTGATAATAGTATATGGGTGAAATTTAGCCCATAATTCTTTGCGTCCATGTTGTGTTTTTATCATCCGGAGCACGAAGCACATGTCCAAAAAGACTTGAGTCTTATCCTCCAAGGCTTTTGAAAAAGAGTGATTCTGGTGAAGAGAATAATAACATTTTGGGTGCAAATATTGGTTTCATGTAAGGGACAACTGTGCCATCCACTCCATGGAAAGAGCAAGTGATATATTTTTTTCTTCTATTGGCTTAAAGAGCAGTAGAACTGGAAAAAAAGAGTCACCCACTATAGCAAAGCTCCCCTCACGCAGCCACTAGCAAAAAGCAGGATAGCAAGTCCATAGCTCGTAGCTATCCTGGTACCTGGGGAAGAAATTACAGCCGCATCAATATCTTTAAGCTGACAGAGGCAAACAGCAAACAATGAATCATGGGCATCAATTACATGCAAGCTAGCAGTCATCGCTTATCATAGACAACATGGATTTTTGCCAGTTTTAGGTCTTGTTACAGCTACTGCTATAAATTTAACACAATAAATAAACATCTTGTGGGAACCCAGAGAGAGTTCGATACTCATACATATCTGACTTATGGTATGCACTCAAGGTGCCACAGAGTGATGCCCCTGAAGAGCCACTGTTGGTCTCCCGTAGAAACATCTCTGAAAAAGGAATTTGTGAGTAAAGGTTTAAAGAATCTTCACATGCACTGCTTTTATGGTTCTTCAAGGTTTCTTTAGTAAAGGTGATAGTAATAAGTGGAACCGTGAACAATTGGAATGCATACCTTTTCTTTTTTTTTTTTTTTTTGCATTGTTAAGTATTAAGTATAAGTAAATTAAATATATATTTATATTGATTTTTTGCATTAAGTATTAAATATAAGTAAATTAAATATATATTTATATTGATTTTTTGCATTGTTAAGTATTAAATATAAGTAAATTAAATATATATTTAGATTGATTTTTTGCATTGTTAAGTATTAGATATAAGTAAATGAAATATATATGTATATATATATATATTTATAAATAAATATATATATATATTTTGCATTGTTAAGTATTACATATAAGTAAATTAAATATATATGTATATATATATATATTTATAAATATATATATATATATTTTGCATTGTTAAGTATTACATATAAGCTTAAAAAATAGATATAGCCAAAGGGAAAAAGGAGTCGATGCTGTGGTGCAATGAAAAGAGACAGAGCGTTGGACATAAGAGGAATAAAACATAGAAGACATAAAGAATAAAAGGGAAAAAAAATAATGGACAATAAATATTTGGTTTATTTCTTGCATTCTCAACCTATAGGCTACTTTTTCAAGGATTAGTGATTCTAATTTATTAAAGGTTTCCATTTCCCTACATTTGGCACATTGATTTGTCAGCCTGACTTCCACTCAGTTCCTTGCGTCAGATATCTTTTTTTGATGATGATGATGATGATGATTATGATGATGATGATTATTATTAAAATTAATATATTTATTCTCATTTCAGTAAGCGAGCAAGTTTGATCATTGTAAAGCATTATACAACTAATACTAATATATAACATATTTCATTTTTATTCATATTTTGTACAAACTTAGTAAACAGCCAAAACAGTACACATATTAGGTTAAATAAAAATACGACGACAGCAGCCAGTTTACATACACACATTTGCTGCTCTCAAAATGACTTTCTGGTTTATTAATTCAGTTGGGGGTGCTAAATTACTGTGCTTGCATTGAAACCTCCCCATATTTTGCACATTTTTAAATAAATACCCCAAAGTGCATATTCATTAAGGCACAATGGACAGCATGTGCTATTCTGCTCATTTGAGATTTGAGAGAATCTTCTGCAGACCCTGTTAGTGGATCCACTTGCACATTTTTGTGGATATTGTCAAGTTTTTAAAGCATTTGCAAGTCAGGGCTTCAGATGCTGCACTTACAAAAATGTTTTAGCAAAGAGCTATCCGTTGAGTGATTTTGAGTACTGAAAGTGGTTCCTCTTTGGCAGCACTCCAGGCAATACTTTGCTACACCTTTCTTTTTAAGATTGTGGAGAGATACTGTACAGTTCTATGCAAAAGTTTGAATGGCCTGGTCAAATCACGTTAGTTGATATTGTCTTCTTCTGAGAATAGACTTAAATATGAGATTTTTCTGCTTATTTTAGTGGACAGTATCTATTTATTTGCTGGGAAAAAAACTAAAACTAAGTATAAAATGTGCTGTAACCTTTGCACAGGACACTGTTTTATTTTTCCCAATATGTTTAACCCCTTAAAATCCCAGGCTTATTACATACCAAGGTTTATCATTCACTACAGAGATTTTATTGCAAACTGCCTGAGCTATTAGGTTATAGACTTGTGTAATAAGAAGGGCCTTTGCCTTTTAAGGGGCTAAAGCAACAAATAGCAATGCATTAAAATGTGCAGAAGTGTGTTCAGTGTAGAGGACGTGCACCGATTTTCATCTTGAAAATCAATAAAACGCCATTTGGGCAGATAATCATGGAAAATCATGAGGCAAAATAAGTTTCTGACACTTCTGTTCACAGGGTGAGAACATAAGGAAGAGCGCACCTCAAATAAATGTAAAAGCCTTTCACTCCTCTTAGGAGGCCTCGCAAGGCAAAAATCAAATGTCCATTAAACTGACACGAATAGGGATTTATGTAAATCCCTACCACTGACCTGACCTGTCAAGATGCTGTCTTTACCTAAACGATTTCGGAATCCATTCACTACATGCAGAGAGAGCCGCTACTGAAAAACCTGCCAGTAAGCACATGGGTTAGGATCTCATCTATCTGAGCGTCTAGCAATGCTGATAGTGCTGTAGTGGAAGGGCTTCATCTGACCTCGTCAGCACATCACGCTGAAAAACGTGTGGTTCATTTTTAAGATTTTTGTTTATTTTTTATTTTTTTGGAGCTCTAACCTTACTTTATGACAACTGCGAAGACAGGCAATCTCCATTTAAATTGTCATTCCTGTTTCATAAAAGGAAGTGACACTTGTGTCATGAAGCAGGTTAGTGAACGGGACACCCTTTCATTTTATGTCAGCTAAGCCAAGCCAATTCCTCTTACTTACCAACAGAAAATTACAGTTCTGTGTTTTTCATTCATTTTTATGTATCGTCTGCATTGTTTAGCTGTCACGACGTGCAACACAACCTACATTTTCTCAGTGCCTCAATTTTGAGCCTGCATACTTTCCAAGGGTGATAACTGAATGTGCAAGAGTCGCCACCACATTACATCCCTGCATGCATGGCAGCAGGAGGGCTTAGTGGGAAAACTGGGGAAACGTACTTGGATTTGCCGAATGAGTAATTGTTCTACGGAAGTATGTTCGCACTGTTTTTTCAACACATTGTGTAAGGAGGTGATTTATGAATGATCATGAAATTTTTACATAGGAGGGAGTGAATTAATAGATTTTTTTAATGGGACTCATAAACTGGAGCAACCAGCCATGAATTTGCATTGGAAGAATCATCGCGTGAAGAATAGGCAATTAAATTCATGCATTTATTAAGGTAGAAAGCTTGTTGACTAAGAATGAGGCTGGGTTCTCTTTGGGCAATGGGCACTCTAATTTTTGATCTTTGTTTTTGCAGTTATTTATTCGCATTTTTTGCTCCTTGTTTTGAACAGTGGAATTAAAATAGGTGGCCTAAAAACATCAAAGCAGATCTCATAAACTTGTTACATACCTGTAAAAAAAAAAACTAAAGAAGAGAAAGTGAGAGGTAGAGAAGAAAGAGAGGGAGAGGGAGAGGGAGAGTGAAGAGGCTGTATATTTAGCCATAAAACCCCTAATAACAAGGCAACATTGAGGAAATGGAAAATGAAATTTTCAGTAAATCACTGTGACATTTATGGGATTCTTCCTTCAGACCAAGCGCAGCGGTTCTTTGAGAGGAAAGGTGTCTGGGGAGTCTCTCTCTCCGCCAAGTTCAATATCAGGAAAGAGAGGAGGAGAGGAAGAGGAAGAAAAAAAGAGCGCGAGAGATGGAGGCTCACGACCCTCTGCTCCTCCCTGCCAGATTTCATTTAGCCCGCAGTGATCAAGTGAACAGGAGCATCGTGGAGGAGACGCAATTGCACTGGGCTCAAGCTTCTCTTTGTCTCCTCCTCCTCCTCCTCCTCCTCCTCCTCTTTGTGGAGAATAATTAATCATTCCTGCGGGCTGTTTTTACGTGGGGCTGAAATGGTCTCAGAGCCCACCGATTACACACTGCATCTATACATATATAACCAGCTCTGTCCAATTAACTATAAGGAGAGGTGGGAGTCGTGTCAGAATGTCATGATCTGTAATTAGAGCTCACTGATCTTACAGATGGCTTTACCATCGAGTTGTAGTTGGGTAAGAGTGCTTAAGGTACTTCAGCTCAAGAAACTAAAGTGAGTGGTAATTATGAATGTGATCTCTGTGTTTGTTTCATTATTGTTGTCATGTTTAATTTTACCCATATAAGTAATGTATGCTTTCAAATACTGTTTTGAATGCACAGGCCTGTCAAATTGTATTCTGTACAGCCTAATGTCTGTCTGTCTGTCTCTCTTTCTCTGTTTTTGAGAGAGTATGTATGTGTGAGACAGCACAGGGCTCGTCTGCTATTCCCCCTTGGGACCAAATGGGCTATCAGCTATTCTGTCGATGCAGAACTTCAGCCCATGTTAGAGCAGAGTTCGAAATACCCAGCTGTCCCTGGGAACATACAAATCACCTCGACTCTAGCTGCCTACTGACACGTACCGCTGAAACACATAACATTTGAATCTAAACCGCTTCGTCGGTTCCAATATGGATCAAGATGTTGCTTTTGTTTGGTTCTTAAGGTTCATTTGAGGACATTCCCTCTGACAGCTCTCCTCTAATCACATCCTAATGCACCGTAAGGTTTATCCAGTCATTATTTTTTAAAAGACTGTCAAAACTTGCCTAATGAAAAAGGCCTCCAGCAACTCACTTTTACATTATGGCCTTCTTTTGGGAATCCAAATGTTGAGGCAAACAAGTTTCTAAAAGATTGTAATAGATTTACTATTTAGAACAGCATTATAAGCCTTATGCAATGCTGCGTTTATTGAATTGATGAGTAGAGTTCTGGCTTTTACTGGCAGCAGAAATGGCCCTGTAAAGTCCTTTACAGGCACTCCTATAAATTCCTTTATGAGTTCTGCTGCCGTTCATATAAAGCTTATTACAAAACCTATTAAATTTCAAAAGTTACTTTCAGAATTTGACTTCTAAATCTTGTAACTAATGCAATCTGTCATGGTAGCTTCAGTTAAAAGCTTTCATGGTGAATCACTAGTTCTGAGTTTACTCCTGTATATCACTTATTCACTCAAGCTGTGTATGAATAAAATAAAGACCAGTGGACAGTCTTTCTTTTAAAGCATTATTAGTAACCTAAATTGATTATATATTTCATAAAGTAATGCCTGTGTGAGAACTGTTGCAACATGATTGGAATTGTTCTACTGTGTTCTACACATCCTACATTTTGTGTGTGTGTTGTATGTGTGTGTGTGTGTGTGAGTGTGTGTGTTTGTGTGTGTGTTTAATTTTTTCCCTGCTTATAACATTTATGCTGTTCTATGTACCAAAACAAATTCATTTTTCATGAACATTTTCCAACCTGTCTTCATCCCTTATCATTACACAAGCTAACTTTGTTGCATATACTATAATATATGTAAATATGGTCTGTTCTGAATGTCTGCCCTGTATTGTGCTTCATTTAAAAAGTTGTCTAGGAAGAAACACCCCATGTAACTTCAGTGTGAGGGGGCAGGGCTAAACTGCTGTAGGCTAAATAGACATATGTAACAAAAACAGTGAATTTAAAAAAAGCGGGTTTTGCAGCTCAGTTTCAATGCTGGAAACTGGACTGGAGAATGAATGATACATTTTGATTTTGAAACTTTAACAATGTTTACAATGTTTTAATTCCAAAAATATCAGGAACATTCAGTTTTCCATGATGGAAGCTTTTTTAATGCAATTTCTTTATCACCCTTTTCCACTGAATTAGTGGCCAATGTTGAGCGATGATGTGTTCCATGGGATTTTAGTTGCTTGGCTTTGCTGTGTCAGTGGTGGAGCTGGTGTTGAGCTGAAGGCAAAAGCAAAGCTATCCTCACTCCAAAGAAGAGTATCTTGTCCTGTGAAATTGTCTTATTTCTAGTCAATCTAATATTTCCTATTTTGAGATATTTGTGCATTTACAAGATTACCAAGCTTATTTCTCAACATTTTTACTTAAGTAATTTTCTCAAGTAAATTATCTCACTATATTGGCAAATAATTTTGCTAGTTTTAAGCACATTTCTTAAAACACAGAAAATCATCTGCCAATATTGTGAGATAAATGTACTTAATAAAACTAATTACACCAAAAAAAACCCAACTACAATGTTTGAAAATAAATTTAATCTTAAAATAAGCGTACAGCAATCTCAACAGAAGAAATATTAGATATATTGACTAGATTTAAGATAATGTTATTTGACAAGATATTATATTTTGCAGTGCAAGACAGAATTACACTTGTAGAAATTGCAACTCTAGATTTCAGCAAAATAGTAATATTCTCTTTATCAGCTTTCACAGCTTTTTGGTACAAAATAAAAAATCTTTCACATGCTTGTGAAATACTACATGAACTTCATGTTTTCTGTGACAGTGTGCCTTATAGATTCAAAGATCAATAATATCTGTAGAAGTGAAACAGATACAAATGCCATTCTAACAACATACACACGAACACACAAACCCAAGCTGAAAAGCTGGCCACTCTTACCTGACCCTGCGCTGTGTTTGACTGTTTTTGACTGTGAAGACTGGGAGGTAGAGGTGGACTGGGAGCGCTGGTCTGAACTCATGCCGTTGCTGTCTTGGCCCAAAGCTGAGTTGCTCTTACGGGGTTTCTTATCCGTCAGGTGCAGGGGCGACGTCTTCTTGACGAGTCCTCTGCGGGCTGTGGCATTGACCTTCAGATAGGCCTGGGCTTTGTACTCCTTCAGTTCTCCATAGTTGGCATCGGTGACTCGGCACTCATACAGCCCCTCGTCACTCTTGCTCACCCGTGAGATTTGTAGTTTGTGGGAAATGTCATTGCCTTGGACCTTGACTGTCTGTGGATGAAATGGAGGACAAGGTTTAAGTAACGTTTAGTCTGTCACTTGCTCACAGTGTTTTGGCCTTTCATTTTACATGGATGTGAGAAAATAACTATTGGACTTCTAATATTGAGGCAGCCAGTCCGTGACTTTAGTGTAAAATGCTGTCTGCCCGAAGGTGGTAAACACCACAGAACATCAAGATTGTATTGGATAGATGTGAATAAAGCCTTCTGTAGGGAAAATGGAGCGTTCTTTTTCCCTCCAACAACATCGAAACACAAATCTACACAAAACATTCAATGTCATAACAAGAAGATTGGGGGTAAAAGGTCTGAAAAACCGTAAGCATACTTACACTTATTTTAGTTCCTTCATCATCAGGGTCAGGCTCTGGTATCAGCTCCATCTAGAATGCAAGAGAAGCATCAAAAGCATGAAAGACTGCCTTCAGGTTTTCATCACTTTAAAAGTTCAGCCCCCTTTATCTTGGATAACTATAGCCTGGAATTCTCACTTGCAAGCCCACTCAGCCTGTAAATATTTTAAAGACTCTAGAACTTATTATATTTTTTTGTTGTTCAAAGGAGAGGAATTCACTTTTTAAGAGGCATTTCTTACTTGACATCTAAAGGGAATGTTATTGGTTCGTTAAAACAATCACAGGAATAGATGGTACCGTACAAGCCATTTTCTGTCGGTTTAAGTTTAAAATCTTCAGACAATAAGCTAAATAAGTACAATATATGACAAAGCTCCTGGCAGCTGTTAATAGATAGATGTTGACCTTGTACTAGAAAGCTGTAGGTTTAAATGTCTTTGCTTTAATCTCAAGGGAACAATGTAGAAAATACAGTAAATAAAAAAATAATAGGTTCATTGGTCCATCTTCACATGAGCCCAAAAATCCCAAACTTGACTAAGCTATAAAGCTGACATTGATTTTAGTGGACACTGAAATGAATGCCACATGGATTGCTGCCCAGGGAGGTCTTGCTGACTCCGGACTTGAACCAGGCTACAGTGGTTTTTAGTGCAAGGGGATAAAATGGACATCTTTCAAATGCAGTGCTATTAGATTCTCCGTGTTTTAAAACAAGAGCTGAAAAGGTAAAGAGAGGAGGACTTTTGTGAAATGACTTGCAGTGAACTTTATTCGGTAGTCAGCTTTTGAAGGCTGGGCAAGAAAGAGAATTGACAATAGAGCAAGTACAGCTAACAGCATTTATATAAAAGTTAGGCACCTAAGAGGCTACATCATATACTGCAAGAAGTACAAAAAAATCCTGAGTCTTATTCTATCCCACTTCCTCTTAAGTGGTGTACTTTATCTCCATTAGCTCCATGGAACTTACCATCAAGTTGCATGCTATAAAATGCCGCTCATTTAAACCAGGCCTCCAATAGCTGCCCACTCTGTACAAATACAATTAACCTGATTGTGATCTAATGAATTTCCAATTGCAATCCTCCCAGCATTCCATTGGGAGTTCAACACACTGCTATTAGCCTCTGTTGTGCTGGTGTGGAAAAAGGACCCTCTGGTATCCGAAAGGCATATCTGATTGTTTTACTTCATGCATGTAACATATTATGCCATGTGATATATCTGATGAAAATTGTAGGTGAAACAAATACATTTTGTCAGACTTGAGAAATGAAATATAATTTTAAGTTTCAAATAATGATACCAACTTGCTCATGACTGAACCAACATTCAAATTCATCTCTACTCATGGAGCCACCACACCTGAGTTTTTACGTTTTTGCTGGACCATTTCTGATCATTTCCTCTTCACAATACACTCCTTTCAGAACACCCTGTCATTCTTCGTGCTCAGTAAAATTGACTTCTTGTAAAAGGTGCCCCTGTGATTATTTTGCATAATGCATGAGGCTCTAGGGTCTCTGCTCTAAATTAATGTCAAAGAAGGAGAATGGAATCATTTATGATAAAATATAGACATAACTCCCATGAATGGCCACGGTCATGTAGCATATGCACTTCATTTCCATGAAATTTTGCTTTCCACTCCATCCATCTTTAATATAGTTTTGAATCCTTTTATTTATTTTAGCAAGAATAAAAAGCAAACAAGGGCATGACTGGATGCAACGGTGGATGTTAAGCTATAAGCATTGCATCGCTTTCCCAATATCTGTTGGATATGTTGCTCTTTTCTTTTTAAAGCTGGCTGAAGTTCAGTATATTCTTCTATTGCTGCACTTTGCCCTGTGCATGAGGAAAAGAACACAGATGCATTGTAATGGCAGTGCCAGGGGCTCAGCAAACCCTAGACCAGATGAAATGCAGCAGAAGCAGCACACAGCCGTTGCTTGAGTAGACATATGCTAAACATACTCCTCTTCTCTCTTAACGACCTTAGGGCTCTGTGTAATGAAACAAACGTGTGTGCATCTGCAAAAATTCACAACACAAGCTCAACTAATGCAAGACGAGCAAGCTCTGGACTTGCACTTTTGAGACCAGGGAGATAATAGCTAATTAAGTTCTTTCATGCACTTAAGCAGTTTTTTCCAAGTAATCACACATCAAGATGTACGGTTAATGACAATTATCTGGGCTGATTGCACTACAATTATCTCTCGTGATCAGCGTCGTACTGCTAGGCTGGTTTGTCAATGCAGTACTCACCTTAATATGTTTAGATTTGTTGTGGTTTAGATTCTGTTGTCTTAATGGAGAATATTAACCCAGAAAAGCTCTCCTAATTATATTTTAAAGATGCTACATTAATTACCCTTTTAAAACCATGGCCTGTCTCGCATCCAGAAAGTCTGGTCCAAAGCTGCTTGCTGCTGCCGCGTTCTGTTGTGTTCACTTGTTAAATATGTTCAGAATTGTCCCAAATGATCTGCAAATAATAGGGTGGATTCAAAGGCCAGGTACAGCTCTGAAGTATTCCACCATTGTCAATATTTTATGCTTACTTTCACCATCTGTAATCTCCCCAGTTGCATGCTTTCAGTTTTTAGTAGGTCTTCAAACTCTTTTTTTATAGTCAATCCTTCTTCAAACTCTTTTTTATAGTCAGTCCTTGCTGCCAAGACATCCATGGTGCACTGGAAGAGGTATAACTCAGAGTTCAGTCTCTGAACATAATGAATGTTGTTAGATGGCAGATGTAACCACAGTATTGTCAAGGGGTACGCTGTGTTCTACACAAAGAACAATTCTGTGATGTGCTGATGTATTGTTGGATCATGTGAGGCAGTATACAAACTAACTCATCACATCAAGAAAGCTTGTTGAAGCTCAGAGAAATAGTGTTGATTATGGCTGGACCATGAAACCTTAAACTGCGTGCATTATGAATTTCAAATCAAGGCCATAAGAAAGGAAGATAGAGAGAGGTTTACATTTATTGATGTAAATGACTTAGAGCAAAGTAGAGGGCGAAGATATATAGAACAAAGGAACAGCTGTCGCATACATTATAAGTCCAAAAGTATGTAGACACCTGCTCATCTGTTTCTTCCAATACCAAGGGTATAAAAGAGACTCCACAGTTCAACTCCACTGCAGTAACATCCTCTACTCTTGACCGCTTTTTACTAGATATTGGAAAACTTCCAATAGGTTTTGATTGCATTCTGCCACAAGAGCATTAGTGAGGTCAGGTACTGATACTGGATGATTGGTTCTAGATCACAAATGTCAGTACAACTCCTTCTCTGGAGTGGTTCATCACCGCATAGAAGGCAGTTCCACTGCTTCACAGTGCAATGCTACGGCATGGTGACCATACATTAAGGTCCAGAATGTCCCATTGTATTGGTAGTGCTTGTCTATGGAGATTATACAAGCTGTAAATGTCTGTGTCAGTAGTGGATGCACCATAAAGTAGTTGATTGCAATAAAGACTGCCTGAATACTTCTGAACATCTGAAATGCCTGGTTGAATTTAATGAGCCATGCAGATACAACTCTGTATGAATACAGGGAAATAATGATGGCAGTTTTGATACCATGAGTGTTAGAAAGTATTGCCTTAAGTAGGATTAGGCTTCATAGGAAATTAGTGTTAGAGTTAAAACTGCATAATAAAATCACCCAAATTTAGTTGAACAATCTGCTGCATCAAAAGAAACTGTTTTTTATTCTTTTAACTTGATAATGTATGAACGTTTATGTGCTGCATTATTGAAAAGGTAGGCCTCGCTTTTGGTTTGATCCTAAATGCAATTGACGCTTCATAAACAATAGAGAGTTCACAGGGAAAGGAGAAGCACGAATGTTTCTCCACTCATTTTTTTGGATGACTATTATAAGGACATGATTCATCCAAAAGAATTTCAATAGAGTAACATTCACTTTGAGTAGCAGTAAAAGAACGTTCTTAAAAAATACTTTTAGGACACACTTTATTTAGATGATCCCCTGTAGATGATCAACAGATACTTAATCATCAACAACTTTTTAGGATACTCACTTGAGTATCAACAACATTATTTTTAGGGTTAGGTTAAGGAGTAAGTGTAGGCTTTGCCATGAGGTTAAGGTTAGCGTTAGGTTTAGGGTAAAGAAAATCTTCCACACTCAACTTCAAGTTCAGTTGCATTTAACAAATATTTAGTTCAATGTTACTTAAAGATACTGGGCATCAACAAAGCATCTTGATTGAGCTATCCAAATAGTGTTAAGCACCAATACAACATTGGATCAGTGTTGAAATTTGACAGTGAATGTAGAAACACTGTTGAAATGCAGTTCTACTTAGAAGTTTTCAAAGTACTTGCTCAAAGCATCTCAATGATTCCAATCCATGTGCCAAATGCAATTCATAGTTTTTTTATTTTTTAATTTTTCTCTAAATAAAGCAAGCACATATCAAGCTAGCTTCCTAGCTGAATTAATCTCATGTGTGTAGTGGGAAGATGTAGGCTTTCTGAGCTGGCAGAATCAAGAACAAGTTGTGCCATGTGTTGCATGAATACCAGAGGTATCAAAAGTGTGGGCAGTAGGGTGACAAGTAGTGAAACTCTGCCAAAATTATATTCACATCACTATTTGAAATGGATCAACTTTGTGACCTACAACATATACGTTTTCAGCAAGTTACATAACTATTGCAAAATCATTGGGCAAATTCTTTTTAATTCTGTCAAATATCTGTTAATGTGTAATGTTGCTTACTAGTTACTACACGTTGCTAGCAGGCATTAGTGCACCCCACACTGGGTACAGTGTTAGTCCTACATGAGGTCGTTTAAGATCAGCAGATGAGGCTCAGTATGGTGAGGGAGACACCTCATATGATTGATAGCCTCAGCCTTGAACTAGACATCCTGTCTGCCCATGACTGACAGCCTGAAATGAATTATTTCACTCAGATTCTGAGTGGTTTCGGTCTACATCCTTCCCTCCAGCATGGTCAGTTTTTTTTTTTTTTCCTTTCTCTATCAGTTTTTTTGTGGCAGTATATATGTCTTCACTGATCCCTGACCTCACTGTCTGGTCTGCAAAAGCAAGTCAATATGACACAGGGCAGGGTTTCTGTAGGCCTTTGTAAAGACAAGCTGAGTCTTTTAAATATACTTTTTTCAGGTGCTGTTCAATGCAAAGTGTTTGAATTTGAATACAATCCCTGCAATTTGACTCAAACACAATGAATTGCATGGAATTCAGTCACTTGTGAATTGCATCAAAAAGGTATCAATCTTTGTAATCTAAAAAATTAGGAAATTTAGTGAAGACACTTTGCATAAACTAATTCTGCTACAGCATGATAAAATATGTGCCTGTAAGATAAAAGCAAACAGTTGTTTTAGAGGATCCATATAATGGACAATCAAATCAAGTTTTGCTTATTCCCCAGTCTATACAGTTCACATATAGAAACTAAACTTCAAAAACAGGCTGTTTTGATTTGTTTTTGTTTTGTAATGAAAGCCAGTGATAACAGCCAATTCAGCCTATAGCAGTTTAGCTCCACCCACTTGAAGTTGAAAGAAGTGTCTTGACATTGAATAAGACAAAATACGAGGCTGTCAATCAGAATCAGGTGGTTATTCACACACAGCCTGTTTAATTCTAAAGGATGAAGATTGACTGTTATTATTATGACTGTATTTGGTTCATAAAACCACATACATATAAACAGAAGTGGCCCCTAGGGAACAAAAACAGAACACAAGGAAAATCGAGGATATGTGCCTTTTAAAACCATGTATATTTAACAAAAAATAAATAATATAATAATTCTACACATGCAAAAGTATACCGTTTCATGTATTTTGAGGCTCTGTAGTTTGCCTGCAAGCTTTTTAGCTTGTTCCTGCGGAGCATACTTATCAAACTATAGTCCTAGAGTTATGTTTGGAGTTTTTCTGTAATGTGTCTGGTTCAAATCAAGACATGCCTTGATTACTGAAAAAGCTGAATCAGTTGTGCCACACTAAGTTACGATGATGTGGCTCTCTGGATTTGTAGTTGTGGAAATCTGGGCTCAGCATTGCTGAGCTACTGACAACAGAGTCTGAAATCAAACACTCTTTCAAAAAGGAATAGGTTTACCTGTGATTAACTTTTCATTACATGCCTTATTCATGAATACAGAATCATCCTGTGGAAGGACAACAATGCTTCAAGCCAAGGAGTTCTGGCACTTGATATGACTTCTTTCATACACCTAAAAAAGGTTTGAGTCTGCAAGCTTCAAAGTGTTGCTTGTTTAAATCATTCAGAGTCCCTTACTTTCATAATCACTGTATTGCAATGGTGATAGAACTTAATCAATGCCAAAAGGGCCAGTCCAGTAATGTCCTGTCATGTTTGCATGGTTGCATCCGAGACTTGTCACTAATTTATGTCTGATTTTAAAAGACAGAGGAAAATCTACAGTAAGCCACAGTAAGTTACCCAAGTGTTACTAAACCAAGCAGAGTATATAATTAGATACACTTCTGATATCTCTGCCTGTTTTTTGCAATCTTCCCTCAAATGGATATTCAAGAGGGAGAGAAACCCATATTCCAAATAATCCATATTTCCTTCCACATGGTGTATAAAGTGCATGGTTAGGCTTGTGAACTGGTTTCATATAGAAATATGTAAATGTTTTATTTTTATTTAAAAATGTATTTAAAATCTGGTTAAAACAGACATTGGGGGGGGGGGGGGGGGGTGTAAAAGGAAAATAAGTGAAAAACAGGAATTCCCAAAACAAGAGTTATTAAAAGTTAAAGAGAAAATGGGACTCCTAACAACTGTACAAGACCTGTTAGTCCACCAAATCTGTCCCCATCTGATAAACAGTACTTAAAACTTTCATCTTTGAGAGAAAGGAGAAAACCAAGCTCTGCTTTACTTGGAGCAATGGACGATCCAACCCAGAGTCCAGATGTCAGCAACACTGAATGTGTTTGGGAATACTTGGATTGTAAAAAACAGAAAATGCAATCAATTTCTAAGACTAAACTTCCAAGACTGGAGGTGTAGAAAATGTCCCTGCAGGTTTCTTTCAAAAAACTGAAAGTAAGTCTTATGAGAATAATGAAAGCTATAATAAAGGCAAATTACACAATAACTACTGAAACATTGATATTATGTTTACTTGTTTAGGCTTCAATGCAATTCCTGTTATAATTTCTCCCTGGTGCTGAATGACAAATAACATGTATGTAAGGACTCTTTTGAATGAAAATGAAAGAACTTGCACAGTACCGTACATTACACATGGACAGAATGCATTTGCTTTACCCCTGAAACTACCACAGAAGGTTTAATATACCAGGCCTTCACTGTCTGTGCAAACACACGTTTTATAGCCTTGTAATGCAACAAAGTGTTCACATCATGGAAGGTTTGTTGAACCAACTGCCAGTGTACAAACATAAAGATTGTCTTCAAGAACGGACAGAACCTTGAACTACCAGAACACTAGTTGATGTTTCGTACAAGGTATATAACTGAAAGAAAAACTGCATTACATTTTTCTGCAGTGCCAGAGTATCTAGAGGTCATTGTGACTGACAGCTAAGTTGTCAACATGATTGAATAAAAGCTCTCTGTAGTACAGCCTTCACATTTATTTTACTAACTAGTCATTTCTGTTCTTTTTCATGAAGTCTAGTGACTGGGAAAAGAATGGGGAGATGATGAGAACTGTTCATTTATATATGTAATACAAGTTTGTGTATATCCCAGTTATTTTTCTCTGCTCTGCATGTGGTGGGACTATTCATTACATTTTGTTCATGGCACTGAAGCATATTACATAAGTACGAAAAGCTTATCAATGATCATCAACACAGCTGTTCCAAACCCACAGATATACACAATGCATTTAATCAGTGCTCAACGACTGCCACTCAATACAATAAGCTTTTCCTAACCTCCATAAATGACTTTCTCACAATGAAGCACAGTGGCACTTAGAGCTCCAGATCGACGTCCTTAATCAAAACAGTGTGGCAGTTCCATCTGAGCAGGATGTGTCAACCGGAGCCCTCTTGAGTGACTGCATTTCATTTGGTGGCAGGAATGAAAGGAGATAAGCCCGTTGGCAGACCAGAGGGCAGAAGGCTAAACCCAGAAGGGGGTCAAAGTCATCCCACACATCAAGCGAACCCGTCTGTATTTAATCTAATCTGCCACTTTTATGTGTGGGCACTCATCTCCTTTACGGCCGCAGGCAGCCGTCCACAGGCTTCTGTTCCAAAGAGTCACAACTGGCTCCTAATTCATCCCTTTATGGAAGAGGGCTGAGGGCTACTCAGATACAGAATATGTGTTATGGTGGAGCACAGGAAACCGAGGTCGCGCATCGTTCTCCAGGGTGGTCTCAGTATATAAGGATGCAGTGATGTAGGAATGAGAATAACAATGAAATATTACCTATTTTGTGATCCTTATAAAATGAAACTCAAAACCTTTTCCAGCTAAATAAGTCTTTAGTGAATGCTTTTGGAATCAGAGATATTGAATGTAATGGAAGCTTTTTTTATTTAATTATACCGCTGTGAATTTTTGTCAGGCATAGTCTTGCTTACTTGGGTTGTGCATTGTTGCCTTCCGTGGGCAGTCTAGCTAGTTGCTGGCTTTATTCATATTCATGAGCTTACACTGTGAGTCTGAAATTCTATAGAGAGAAAAGTCTTTCATCACACTGGCTCTGGTGATATTTGGGTCAATGACAAATTAGTCGTTCAAATTATAATTAAAAAAACATGTTATTTCAATGAATATGATTGGCGTTTTTCTCTGTAAGACCCTTTTTACAGATTTTACAATGTTATAAATTGATTTTTTGAAAAGAATGATCAATTTTACCACCCAGAAAATGGGGTCAGACATTATATATGTTACAGCAGTGGTAAATACCTTTAAAAAACCTATATTTTTATTAAACTATAAATTAGCTTTTGACCTTGACCTTAAATTTATAAATGCATTCTTTGAAATTAATTAACATTTTTAGAATAGTTTTGCACCATGAAGGTCACTTGGGGTCTTTATTAGGCACTGCTCTGCCCAAAAATGTCCTTTGTTCACTCTGGAAAAAGATGATGCTTCAAGGGTTCCTTAGTAAAGAACGTGGTTCTGTATAGAATCATGAACACACCTTTGCATGGATAAAGAGTTCTTTGCATCATGACAGGGTTCTTCAGAGTGATGGAAAATGGGCATGAATGTGCTATAGACAGTTCTCTATAGAACCATTTTCAAAAGGTTCTATACAAAACCATCTGCAGCACATTCTCCATCAATCTGAACTATTGAAAACTATTTCATGATGACCCTTTAATCATGCAAAGGGTTCTTTGAGTGTTCAAGGATCTATATAAAACATTTATTAACTAAAGAACCCTTTAAACTTGCAAAGGGTTCTTTGAGTGTTCATGGATCTATATAAAACACTATTTTAAAGAACCCTTGAAGCACCATATTTTTAAGAATGTTGTCAGTTGTGGAAATTTGAGGAAATCAGAATTTATAAGCAAACCTTTTTTAATGAGCTGAATATTTTTACTAAATAATTTTGTTTATTTTGCAACAAGTTTTGAATTTAGTGGTTTCAGACATAAAGCCATACCAAAATGTTTTATTTATTTAGATTTTATATGGATTTTATATAGATCCTATATTATAAATTTCCCATTTTAATAGTGCACTCAATCTGCATGTACAGTTGGACAGTAACACCACCTGATATGTTTAGATTTTGGTAAGCATAAATGCCTGAAATATTGAAATATATTCATGTAGAGGATGTATTGTTGGATGATGTGGTAGGATGTATGCATTTATTTTATTATTTAATAAGAAAATATAACAGTGGTGAAAAAGAGATTAAAAATTTGACACAACGTAATCAATGTGTGAAGGTTCAGAACAATTTTGTCTTATTCTTCGGGCTTACAAAAAAAAATTGTCTGAAGCAATGCAATATAACTCAAAGTTGAATTTAATCAAGTTGGCACCTCAAACGGTCCTTCACAGCGGACACGGGCACACACATTTGCACCTGTGGCAAGAGCAGTTCCAGACATGTTCTTGCAGGGGCTGGGATGGATCAAATGTGAGTCATTCACTAATTGGATGCCCTCGTGCCAAGTGTCTTCAAAGAGAACAACTTTTGTTTTGATCTAGTAAATTGAATTGGACTATGCTGCTGGCATCTTCACTGCATACTGAATGCTCACTGAATCCCCCCCCCCTCAATCCTTCTGCCCACTCAATCTCCCTCTCTCTTTCTCTTGCTCGTCACAAGGCCATGAGTGTTACGCAAAGATCTACTCTGTGGAGCCACCAAATTATCTTTCACCCAAAGTCAGGGTTTATTGGGTGTCTTCCTATAAACACGACAGACAATAAAACCGGGATGGACAAAGCCTTCCCAGAGAATCATGTTCTTGAGAACCATGGTAATTCAGTCCTGCATGTGCACTCAGTTAACACAGCAGAGTTATATTGATGCTTAATGACCTCTTTTGGAGAAAAATGGACTCCTCAGCCATGAACTATGAGCATCTCTCTGTGATTGCATCTAAGACAAAGCTTATCCCTTTAGCAAACACCCCCTACACACCACATTATAAAGATATCTGTGAAGACACCATTCCACACAAGTCAGGGTCTCTGGCAGCACAGTAAGGTCAATCTACAAGTACTAGCTCAGACTAAGATCTAGTTCCATTACCAGCTAAATATGTTGATACTTCAACCACATTTACCAGAATAACACTTTATGACAACGGTTTAATTACTGTTCTGTTATATGAGAATCTGAGGCAGATGGTAATAGTTCTATGCTGTTGTGTAGATCAGAAGAGCTGCCCTATTTCCTGATGACAGAGCTTCATTTGTATTGGGCGCCATGTTGTCAGTGAAAATGACGCTTTAATGTCAGTGCTCTTTTTGACGCGCAGACATGCACCAGCATGTGTTTGACAAGCAGAACAAACATTTGCTCTGTCATGCTGGCACAGTCTCTGATTACTAAGGCCAAACGTCATGACATTTATGAGGTGGATGAAATGCCTCATCATTTACATTAATTTTGAGCGACAAAACCCAAACAGTCACGCAAAAATGCATGTAGAAATGCAGAAATATATATATATATTTTTTTTTAAAAATAGAGTCAACATGAATCATGGGATGATGGTATTTAAACCACTATGCTAATAAACCATCTCTGGCACCTACACTACAGTCACATGCAAATGTCGGAGAACTGACCAGGTCAAGTGACACGTTTTGTTGATTTTCCTCCTTTTGTTGATTAAACTCCTCTCATCCTCTACAGTTAATAAACTAAAACATGGCATTTTTCTGCCAGAGCACCATTTCTGTTTATTGCTGAATTTAACATATTGGGAAAAATTAAAGTGCAATAAAATGTGCATTTGGGATTTGCACGTATTTCCATTTTGCAGCTTGCACTTATAAAATCAATAAAACGTCATTTAACCAGGGGCGCCCAAACTTTTGCATACGACTGTATAAAAACTGTAACAAAAGGAGTTTGTGCCCTTTTGCTGTAGCAACAACTTCTACCCTTCTGGGAAGGCTTTACACTAAATGTGGGAACATTACTGTGAGGATTTGATGGCATTCAGTTGCAAGAGCATTAGTGAGGTCAGTTACTGATGTTGGATTACTGATTTCTGGATCACAAATGCCACTCGAACTCTAGTGCTCTACAAATAGGAAGAACACAGTTCCACTGCTCCACAGCCCAATGCTGGGGAGTTTATACCCCTCTAGCAGACACTTGGCATTGTGAGTGGTGACCTTAGGCTCATGTGCAGCTGCTCCAGAGCATCCCATTCTATTGACAATGCTTTTCTATTGAGATTACACAAGCTGTGTGTATAACTAAATACATGTATCAGCAATAGGTATACTAGCTGAATTTACTAATGGGTCTGCATACTTTGTAACATATAGTGTATATGAGAAAGCTGTAATATCCTAATAAGCCAAGAACTGCAGCGCTAAGGAACAAACAATATTTTCAAGTATCTTTAAAGCATTTATTTAAGACATTGTAAACATAAGAGTTGTTCTTTTACACATCATATCACATATTATATTTTAAACTGCAATATAGTTATTCTCTACTGCTCAGCCTACCCACATGGGGTGGGTTGTAATTATTTCATTACTGTTTATCACGTATATTGTTGCTCCCCCAAATGTTTCAAATAAGTAATTCTGAAATGATATACACTAAAAATGGAACAATGGCAGCTTACTGTCTTTTTGTTGTTCCTGCACTTCTTTTTTCTTCAAAGCCATATCATAAACTATATGTGTGCAAATCACATCTCCCTCCAAGAGCAATCCATAGTTCACATTCTATTAACAGCCATTTTCAAAGACCATGACATCCATTCCATTACAAATGTCCACCGGGAACAAAAAACTCTCCAAGTATTTATAACTAATGGAAAACTGAACTTGAGCCAATACCAACGCCTCCCGTTCCTGTAGTCATAAACTCTCTGGTGGGCTGTGCATATTGTATGTATGAATATCACTGAGTTCAAATAATATTGTAATAGTTGTGTGTAGAATATAAAGCCGGAGCATACAGTAGGGGAGTGCCAATTAGCAGCCCTGTCTATTCTTTGTTTTGTGTATATATTTGTGAATTGGACTGGCTGACAAAGTTTCTTTTGTACTCTGCTTTACTGAATGCAGTCAATGAATGAATACTATCATCCCTGCAACTCCTTGAACAGTGAGTTGTTTTTTTTTACTCTCATAAAAACTAAATTTTAGTTTCATAGCAGTTACCAAATTATTCATAGTAGTTACAGAATAATGAACCTTAAAAATTGTTCACTGAAAATCAGGTTAGCTTTGTATCATAGTGTTAACAACTGTAAAATTATACATGTATATTCTCTATTCAATTTCTGCTTTTCTCATTTATCAGAGGCTTAAATGAGGAAAAAGGCATTTTTGACTGCAGACAAAAACATTTTAATGGCCATAAAAGCTGTTAGTCATTTGAATCACTACAATGTTGTCAGTGAAACCAATGGAGGGCAGAAACAGATCTTCTAGTGTATAGTTTCTATTATAGTGCTCTGGACTGCAATTATAGAAGAAGGAACTGGACCTAGATCAGCATTAAAAGACCATTTCTATCCAGACCCAATACCCATCCACAGGTAACAGAACGATCAGTGTAACGTCACGCTGATTGTCAATGTGTCTTCTTAATGAGAAGCTGGTCGATGGGAGCAGTTATCAGAGCCAAGCGCTTTCATTGAGCTCCCATCCTTATTGTCTTCAGCTGTCTGGTGGAGGGAACTTGCTAGAAAATTGGGCAGTGACTAGGCTGAAAGAGAAAGCCAGAGAGATGGATGTTGTATTTGTCTGTGATTGTGAATGGCCACTACTTTAGTAAATAGGGAATATTAAAATGTCATTTTCAATAATTTTCCATTATGTAACTTGCATCCTCAGCTTGAGGCCTATACAGCGCTCCTTTCTGCGGCAAAACCCAACAGCAAGATAAAGCAGTATATGGCAAAATGGCTAACACCTTTTTACAATGCCACCCCCATGTAGCACTACAGATTATTTTCACAGCATATCTTTGTGCCTGCGAAGCTTCAGTCTGATTACATTTGTGTTACATGAAAGATACTAACTGTGGCAGCATTCCCTGCACTTAACTCCTTTTAAAATTCAATTTGGCCATTTTCCATATCCTTTAGTTACAGATAATTCCCAGTATGGCAGATCTCCTCCTAGCTGCAATACAGAGCTAAGGTTTATAAAACCTGCCAAAGCCTCCTTGTTAATGACCGACCGACAAAATGGCACCATCAAGTGTTGTTAGAGCATGCTCTGAGGGCAATTGCGCAACTCTATAGATGCCCAGTTGGATGGTGTGTCATTTGTCTTGCTCTTTCCAAGAATGACCCTGCTTTGTTGCCCATTTGGCAACATGGAGGATTTGAACCTGAATCTCATTGCCTTGACACAGCTGGGACAATAAGCCTAAGGCTCATCTTTGCACTTTTATGCACAGCTTTTTTCAGGTACACCACTCAACAACACTCTAACCCATTAAAACCTACCTTCCTTATGAAGTACCTTTCATAAGGGTCTGCCCTGCAGGATCTAATAACTTACCAACTGGCCAGGATTTCCCAACACTGAGGAATCAGACAAAGCATTGTCTACTGATAACAAATAATCTTAAGGCAGGATTTACGATGCACTTGTTGCTACAATGCTTTTGGGAAAATCACTCCTTATCTATAATGTAAGGCTCCTGCTGTATAATCTTCCTATGTGAGTAGTGCCCAAATGGCATGTTCACATTAATGTGTCATTCAGTCAGCCTGGGCTTGCTCCTGTTGTGTGGTCGGCCTTAATGCAAATAACATGCATATCATGAATGCACTAATGGGTCTTCCCTGTGCTTTGAATTTACTTCATTTAAATATGTTCATCAGTTCCGCATAATTAAAACATCATAACACTTTATTTTGATAGTCCACTGTAGATGCTTTGAAGACGCCAAGTCTACCTGTAGACTAATGTAACTAAACTTGACCCTAACCTAACCCTAACCTTGTGGCAAAACCTACACTTATTCCTAAACCTAAGCCTAACCTTAATGTTGTTGATAACCAACTGAGTTTCACCAGTAAGTTTGGTAATAATATAAGTATGTGTAGATTATCTATGGGGGACCATCCAAATAAAGTGTAACCAAAATACATTACATCAACACAACTGTTGCCAACAGTAATGGAGCTGATGTAGTGTATTTCATTAATGTGGAACCAACATGCACATTCAAATCAAGCAAATTCAAAGTAACATCAACTTGCTATATCAAAATAATGACTTAAGTTGTTTAAATTTTATCTTCACATCTCTAATTACTGTATATTATATAATTATCTTCTTCTCAAAAGTTGCACTTACTTCATTAAAATAATTGGTTGTTTTTTCAAAATGTTATCATTTTGACATAATAAGTTAGTTTTCTCAAAATAGTGACTTCCTTTCTTTATGTTCCTTTTCAACATAGTAAGTCATTATTTTGAGATGCTGGGTCTATTATAAGCCCTATTATTTCAAAATTGTAGGTCGAATGTTTTACATGCTGCAGAATGATTAGCCTCTATGAATGTAAAACAATAAAGAAAAAACAGAAAATTAACTCTTTAAATAAATACTGCTTAAAAATTGAGATGAACCCTCTGATGCCATATTATGCACAGCATTCTTTCAGAAGGGTGAAAACTAAATGTGGCCTCTTGAGACAGAAATATTATCAAGTTATGTTAGAACAAGATTCCCTTTGAACATACACGAATAATCTTAGGGGTGGAGTTTTTATATCCTGTAGCAGTTAAAATGAACTTAGCACTAAGATGCTTTTGGGAAGCTGAGCTCCACTGGTTGGATCTTTGTTATTTACATTCTTTTTTGTTCTCTCTACAATGGTAATAACAGCTATGAACCGCATTCCATGTAAATTGGAACCAATGAAATGATAAGGAACTGAATAAAATGACAAAAAAACTGAAAAAGAAGCTGCAATTGATGGTTGTGGAAGGTTCAGGGAAAAGAGTAGTAAACAGAATCCCACTCTGAAGAGGGGTGAGTGCTTAACTTCATGGTTAGAACGACTAATGTGCATATTTCTTCATTTAAAGTTATTAATAGCACTGAGAGGTCAGAGGGATCTCCGCTTCTATTTCTCACATAGCGTGTTCAGCAGCAGTACGGATGTGATAAATCGATGCCTGGAGATTCTGGGTACATGGATGAGATCCATTATGCATTATGCTGTGACACAATGACGCCGGGTCTGCAGTCCGCCTCGCCTTTTCCCACTGTGCTCAACAGAAATTCATATTCGCATAGTCTTAATGGGTACCCTTCAGAGGTGAGTGCTTTCGGTGTAACGTATCAGAGCCCATTTGCAATAGTCACCCATCTTATTACACTGACTTGTCGAGGATGTCTTTTTATAGGATATCTCTTCAATCCTTGTTTTTCGTCAGACCCCCCAGTTCACCAGGGACCCAGCTGCCTGTCATCTGAAGCGTGCTACTCTGAAAAGAATGAGTTTCAATGAACGACGCCACACGCTGCACAGCAGCCATTGTCATTCCACATCCGAAATTGATAGAAGCTGTGGATCAAAGGCTTGGCAATATGTGCATGATGAGTGACAACAATAGTGCAGTAATAGTGGTATTAAACCCCAGCAGATTTGTCTAGGAGGCTGGGAAGGGCCTTCTTCACCTCATTGTGCAGACTGGATGAAGAAAAACACATCAAAGGAGGGATGTCTACATTTAATGTCAACGATGACAAACTGCCAAATGCCTCTAAATGTATACCAATTGACTGAACGCTTAACGGAATCAGGTGGTGGTAGTATAACTGTAGTGCAACTGATGGCAATTTCTCCTGTGATAAAGCACGGCCTTTGATGACTTACAGAAATGTCATAACAGGCTACGGCATTCGCTGAGCGTGCTTATGCAGGATTGTGACTAGGTTAAGTATCTCCTCGCTCGGGAAAGATGCAAGCCATGACTCAGTCTCAGACATGATGTGGCATAATTCTGACAACAGATTCAAATTCGCTTTATTTATAAACATGCAACATGTCACACGCTACTCTCCTCGTGTGTCTAGTCTTCCTGCTCCGTTGTCATGGATGTGTCAGAAGCGGCTTCTTTAAAAACACAAAGATTCGGATAGTCAGACACAAACTTGCTGTCATTCAGTCAATGCCATCACTAATAAGCGTGCTCGGAGCCTAAGATGCCATCTCCAGATATGCCTCAGTCCAACAACCTGTCCTTCAAAATGAGACCAGTTGCCTCAGAGCGAGTGTGTCACAGCAATTCTCAAGACCAGGCAAGTCTTAAATCTAGTGAGAACCATGGAGGTTGAATCACACTGACATTTGTCATTTGTACAACAAAACAGCTTTGATAGAGCTTCAAAGCAGCTAAATATACGGGTTCATGTATTTAAAAACCTTATATCTCCGTTTTTTCTTATATCTCCATTACATTATTTGAAAGCAGCTGTTACCTTTTTCATTATGTTAAAATGTATTTATTTTGCATGTATTTAATTTCCATTCAAACATTAGGTGGAAGCTATTTGTTTTTTCAGGGGATATCCGATATAAGACAGTACACTTGGAAGAGAAAATGGGGCTCCTATCAACTGCGCAACACCTTGTAGGCCATCAAACTGTCACCATGACATAAACAGCACTTAAAGCTTTCATCTTTGAGGGAGAGGAGAAAATCAAGCTCCACTGTTGCTTCAGCTCTGAACACATCCACAGGTGTTTCTGTCCATCCTCCCACTGTGAGAAGACAACTCAACACTAGTCTGAAAGGATGTATAGCTGCTAAGAGGCCAATGTTGAGAAAAGGAAATAAACAGGAAAAGAAAAAAAGAAAACAATCAATCAAACAATGAAGCTGTTTCTCAAAACAATGGACTGACCAAACCTGAGTCCAGACCTCAACATCACTGAATGTGTTTGGTATTATGTGGATTGTGAGAAGCAAAAAAATTCAACCAACTTCCCTGCAAAATATATTTAAATAGTCTAGCAGATTTCTTTTTTACTGAAGGTACGTCTCCCAAAAAATGGAAGTTATACAAAAGGCAAAGAGTGGACAAACTACATAACATGCAGTTTTATCTAATTCTGTGCAAGCCTTTGTTATTTAACAGTGCAAGTCCTGTTAAATAACAGTTTTCTGTTTTTTTTATTTTTTTTATTCTGATGTTGAAAAGTGAATCATTTGTGCTTTTTGTATTTGTACTTCTGATGGGAATTTGAAGTGTGTGTGTGTGTGTGTGTGTGTGTGTGTGTGTGTGTGTGCGTGTGTGTGTGTGCGCGTGTCCTATTTTTTTTCTTATCAAAAAAGTAATTGTGTATAATAGCAGTACAGAATGCAACAGACTGGCAGGCACTGGCAAACAGAAAAACAGGACACGATGAGACATGGTTCAACAGTCAAGATTGTTCATACAGTTAAAAGCCTTTCTGCACCACAGCTCTGAAAGTGCCATTCTGGCATTCTAGAAACCTCACGCCAAACAAATCAGACAATTACTGCAATCAGCAGTATTAGATATTACCACATATACATTATTTAAAGAAGAAATTTGTTATATATTTTATATATATATATATATATATATATATATATATATATATATATATATATATATATATATATATATATAAATGAGAAAATGACGTTTGTAAATGACGTTCATCTCCCTCCTTTTATTCCAATTGTCCAGTTTTTGGGGAACATCCTTATCACTGCTATACTGAATTTTGTATGCTGGGTTATGGGCAGGAACAGACCACCATAAGCACAGCTCTGTGCGTAGCTCCTTATTGAAAACGCAATTACCTCCGTCTCCTCCTCATCCTCCTCGCTCGTGCTCGGTTCCTCGGGAGCTCGTATGAACCACCACTGAATCTCCAAGTAAACAGAAGATGTCCCACTTTGAAAGGCACAAGCCATTTCAATGTTCTGTCCCTCTCTCGCAGTAATGTTGGAAGGCAGATCCGTAAACTTTCCTGCAAAGCAGAGGTGGGCGTTAAATTACCTTCCATCAAATAATGTGGAGCACAAACTACAGTTGACCTGCTGTTGCGCCGATGCCCGTCGTTTATTAGTTACAGAGCGGAGACCTGAGCAGACGCCACATGCAGTCAAGCACTAAAAACATCACTGAAATACTGTCTGAGCAGATAAAGCTCGACTTTGTCCGGGGAGCGACTGGTCTTATGGGGGGATGAGGACGGACCGCTGTCGTTCCT
Source organism: Pygocentrus nattereri (assembly GCF_015220715.1). Classification (NCBI taxonomy): domain Eukaryota; kingdom Metazoa; phylum Chordata; class Actinopteri; order Characiformes; family Serrasalmidae; genus Pygocentrus; species Pygocentrus nattereri. The sequence continues at coordinate 14,269,046 of NC_051213.1, forward strand.
CATCTTTTACCGCCTTTGAGTTTACTACAGAAACACGACGGTGCTTATGGCGGTGAGGTCGCCGTCAGAGTCACTTTATGGGCTCGTGCGTTTGTGGAATAGCTGAGGTGGGTTTGCGGAGCTGTCCGTGGTGCTGAAAAGCCCCGCAGTGTGATCGAGCCCGAGCGAAGCCCCGTTACTGCAGCTCCGCCACTTGAAATGCAGGTCGCGCATCGCGTCCCCTTCAAAGTTATTCCCTTACGTTTAATGTCGAGGAGTTAGCCAAGAAAACGCCTCACGCGCGATCATTAACGACACGAGGGAACACGATTCGCCACCGACGTTGAGTCTTAACTGTCGAGCTCTCCCAAATCAACAGTTGTACGTTATTGCTAATTACGGAGCTGGTGAAAAAGTCCACAGTCCCCGCGCGTTAAAATGCAATAGCTTATATAGCGACCGCACCGCTCTCGCACCGCTCTCGCACCGCTCTCGCATCATTACGGCTTCCCGGAGAGCGCTGAGGCGGACGCGGCAAAGAAAAAGAACAGAGAATACGCGCTGAGTCGAAACAAAAATGGGAAAGATGAGCTCAGAAAAGTCTCCATTCGAAACGTCGTGCTTACCTTGCAGAGAAAATCCGATTTGGATGGACAAACAGGAAAAGAAAACCAATCCAGCACTGTCGTGTAAGGTCCACATCGTTCCGAAGACGGCGAGGGTCTCGCATCAGCTGAGAAACGACGTCTTTCCAACAAAAATGAAAACGAAAAAAAGAGAAAACCCCGTTCAGCGCATTTAAATCGAAGCCGAGTAAACGTGGTCGGAGCGTCTCTGCCAAGCGCGGAGCATGCTGTAACTCTGGCGCGCGCTCACGCACACAGACTCCAGCGAAAGTTGTGCACAGGTGCTACAGGCACGCGGTGAGTTGGACTCGACGCAGGGCTGCGTCTGCGAGCTGTTGTGATGGATGTAATAGCAGGCTCGGTTCCCCCCTCTCTCTCTCTGTCTCTCTCTCTCTCTCTTTCTTTCTCTCTCTCTGTCTCTCTCTCTCTGTCTCTCTCTGTCTCTCTCTCTCTCTCTCTCTGTCTCTCTCTCTCTGTCTCTCTCTGTCTCTCTCTCTCTCTCTTTCTTTCTCTCTCTCTGTCTCTCTCTCTCTGTCTCTCTCTGTCTCTCTCTCTCTCTCTCTCTCTGTCTCTCTCTCTCTGTCTCTCTCTCTCTCTCTCTGTCTCTCTCTCTCTCTCTCTCTCTCTCTATCTCTCTCTCTCTCTCTCTCTCTCTCTCTCTCTCTGTCTCTGTCTCTCTCTCTCTCTCTCTCTCTCTCTCTCTCTCTCTCTCTCTGCGCGTGGCTGCTGCTGCTGCTGCTGTAACGTCAGTGTGCGGCTCTCTATTCAATGCCTTGAACTGTTTTCACCACCACTCATTTCGACTGGTCTGCGTCTCTGCGCAAGCGAAAAGGTTCTTGAAGAAACTGGAAGAGCACGAGGCTTTAATTGGCCCGGATATGAGCACTAGTTGCTGTGACTTATCAGTCAGATGAGAATGGAGGCTGGTGAAAAAGGACTGTTAGGATTAAAACCTAAACTCAATGGTTTCCAATAGAGACCATTCATTTCCTGTAGAATACCTTTAGATCCCAATACGAAACCATCAAATGCATTTAGGATCAGCCACTGGTCACCTGGTAAACCAGTAGGATCCTTTTCATTGTGATGTCAACCTGTTAAAAAAAATCCTACACATGTTACAAAACCAGTAGGAACCAACAGAAACACCTAATGGTTTCTTTGGGATTTGGAGGGGCAGTAAACAACTCAACTTTGTCTTTGACCAAAATAATCCACTGTTTTCTCCCACGCGTCTTCTCCCTCTGGGTGGTTAACATCTGCTGGGCACGCGACAGTCGGCTTGTTGTGCGTGCTAAACGACTTCCCGAGATAAATGTGTGTGTATGAATGTGTAGGGGGTGCAGATTTATGCACGCTAGCAGGGGCTGATGTACTCAGCTCTGTAGCATTGTGGGCTCCAAATAGGCACGTGGGTACGTATATTTGTGTGTGTGTGTGTGTGTGTGTGTGTGTGCACCGTGTTCAGCCACACAACAGAAAGGTGGAATGAAGCTGCTCAGGGAAGTTTTCAACACCATGAGTGGCCTTGTGTCCATCTTCATGAGTGAGTGTGCATTACAGGGGTACCAAAAGGTTTAGTTGTGAATACATACATATTTTATTTATGTATAGCAGCACGCAGTGTGCAAAACCCCTGTGGGCACCCCTGGACAAATCACATGTTTTAGTTGATGTTCTAATGTCCAGTTACTCACTGTTTGTTTGCTGGACTGAACAAATCAGGAAATGTTATGGCCCATTTTAGATTTAATGTTTTACCTTTTACCATTATGTTGTGCAGAAAAGGTTTGGCTGCTGTAGAAAATTGAAAGAACATGTCGTTTGCATTGTTGCTATAAGAGTTTTTAAGTGTTTTATGTGTCTAAGAATGTATTTCTGTGCCAGATTGCCAAACACAAATGTCCATTTTATGCAAATCTAATGGACAATAACGTTTTCTTAACTTATCTAATCTTATTTGACTAGAGTTGTTCTAATGACCACATCCACGCATTTTTAAAACCACAATATGCCCTGTGTAGGCTGCGCAGTCGCACTGAGGCCAGTAGTGACTGACCCCTCTCCGTCATCATTTAGCACCTAAAAATATCCCTTATTATAACATCTTAATATATCCCTCTAGCTGGTGCTTCACATTGGGCACAGTGATGTTAGGTTCATGTGCAGCTGCTTTGGAGCATCTCATTTCGTTTGCGGTGGTTTTCTATGGAGATTTCACAACCAGGACTAAGTTGATCCTAATTACAGTCATATACAAAAGTCTGCACACTCCTGGTCAAATGACATGTTGATTTTCAAAGAAAAAATAAGTCCAAATCCTCAACAGAGAACACACTTCTGCAGGTTTTAATTATGATTCATTCAGTTTTAGATACTGAAAAAAGCATAAAATGTAGCCTGTGCCAAAGTTAGGACACATTTTATATTTTATTTTTTTCCAATAAATTCAGCAAACAAATTTGCAGAAATGCAGGATAGAGGATTAATATCTGGGCGACACGGTGGCGTGGTGCGTAGCGCTGTCGCCTCACAGCGAGGAGGGTCTGGGTTCGATTCCCCTGCCGGGTGACCGGGGTCCTCTCTGTGTGGAGTTTGCATGTTCTCCCCGTGTCTGCGTCGGTTTCCTCCCACAGTCCAAAGACATACAGTCAGGCTAATTGGACATGCTACATTGCCCCTAGGTGTGAGTGACTGTCTGTGTCTGTCTGTCTGCCCTGCGATGGACTGGCGACCTGTCCAGGGTGTATCCTGCCTTCCGCCCGAAGACTGCTGGGATAGGCTCCACATCCCCCCGCGACCCTGACAGAGAAGCGGCTTAGAAAATGGATGGATGGATGGATTAATATCTACATTTTTCTGTCTGCACCATGATCAGTATTTAATAACTCCAATTCTTAGTTCACATGTAAAAATGACATGTCTTTAATGGTGAGGATGGTGAAATCTAACCTTTCTCCACAACCACCTTCAACTGGACTCAGTAATGAACATCACTCTTGTTTGCACACTCTCTTGCCACTCAAGCACAGCACATTGAGTTTGACCCAATCTGATGGCGTGCTGAGCTGTAGATTGCTTTTCAACTACATTGTGCTGTGATTGGATCTTAGGGCAATCGCAGAGGGCAGCGAATGATTGCAATAGTATTATGGGAATGATCTTATAATGAGTAATAGTTACATTTCACATAGAAGTTGTCCAACAGTGACTTTGTTTCTCATTGAATTGAAAGTGTAAATATATATATTTTTTTTCACTGTGGCCAAAAAGAACAGCTGTTTAACTTCTTAATAAGACATCATAACCTAATGGGTAATGTTTTACAGTAATGCCAGTAACACTCCTCAGATTCCCAGCAGAAGGGCACTGAGATCAAGCTCTCATTTGCATGCAGGCCTGAGGGCGGAAGAGTGAGTTGACAGAGAGTACACTCCTTGGGGTTAAGCGCTTAGCTAAAGGGCACAACAGCAGGGGTCACGGGACAGAGACCTTACAGCCTGCAGTCATGTAGCGGTTATCAGGTCTTGACATTCAGCTTGTTACACAGATAAAATCAGACATTTAGTGTTACACTGTAAACATGCTTTGCTGCTTGACTGTATTGTGTGGCAGGTCAGCAGATGTAATGGTTGGTTTCACATTGTCCCAAGAACAAATACCCACAATGGCAGAAAACATGCATATAACAGCTCAGAGTTTTCTCCTATAATGCTTAACAATACTGGAGGATACATAACAGAGGATCTGAGATCATTCTTCCATTCATAACCTCTCCAGAGTCTTCAGATTCTGAGCTCCACACTGTGGCTGTCACAATATTCCTAACTTTGTAAATTTGTAGGTTTTTTTTTTTTGTACAGAAGTAGCTTTTTTATTACATTATTTTGATTGCATGTTTGCATTGCATCCATTGGTTACTTGGTAAGAGACACAACAGTTAGTTATCGACCTCAGTTGAACATTTTAGATTTCCTAACTTGAGATAAGACCAGAGTAGGCTAGCCTAGATTCGCTGAATCACCAGGCCGCGCACACTCTGCTCTGAACTTTTTGACCAAAAAGTAACACTGGCACAAAGCAGCCATTTAAAAAGTGATGGGATCACAGTTGTCAGTACGTGATGCCAATGAAACCCCACGTGTGTAGATTCAGTATTACTTTCATAAAGCCTGTAACAGTAACTGCTTTCTTTCAATCAAACCAATTTGAGTGCTTGGGGCAGCAATATACAAACATAACCCAGAGGGACATTAACCAGCTCACAAACATATGGTACAAAATTATCCTTTTAAAGTTTTTAGCACACAGTCTGCTCCAAGAACACAAAACTATGGTTATGCTTCAAGATAAGAAGCTGATCCATCACTAACTTATGGGGTAGTTGCTCAAAAAAATCTTATATTAACAGTTACTTCTCTCAAACTGTAATGAGATCACTTATTTATAATCTCATAATTGTTGTTACTTTACATATACATTGCTTTTTAAGCCCCAAACAAATCTGTACCAGTCTTAAATATCCCATCTCATATCATTTTAAAGGCATCTCACCACCAATGCCACCATTGCTTACACCATTTTGTAAGCAAAATCCAGGATAACAAAGTGAAAGTATAACACTGTTAGCTGGAAGCTGGGTGGAAAAAAGAACTACTTAAGTAACCATTTCAATGGGGAATTCAGTATTAACTGCCATATTAAAAGTTCACTTTAAGGAATTGGTGGTATAATATATATATATATATATATATATATATATATATATATATATATGTATGTGTGTTTTAAAATTAATACTACCTTTACAAAATGGGACTTGGACTGAATATGATTCTTAACTTCTGCATTCTGATTACTTTTTTCCAGTACTTGTATTCCATTACATACTAATCCTGGATTTGCTCCTGCAATACAAATTTGAAAAATCTTATCTTGAACTTGTCAGATCTTAACAGGACAAAAGGAAGTTTCTGTAGTAAAAAACGTTCTGTATTATGGCCAGCACACTGCACTGAAACAGACAGAACTGACAAACAAGAAGGAACGGAGTGTAATCCACTGGTTTTTGGTCTTGCCTTGTAGAATAGGAACCAATTTATGCCCAGTCCAAAAATAACAGACAGGATTTGCATTATGAATATTGAATATTGACTCTCAGTGTTCTGGTAGAGCACTAAAAATTGCTCTTACTGACAACTACATTGCACTGTGCACTTTCATGAACCACCTGAACCCTAATGTGTGAGATATTTTATTTACTTGAGACCAAATATAATTATCACATTTTCAGTACCATTTCTCAGTCTCTTTCTTGTTGGTAATGATTATATATATTCTCAATATGCAGGCATTGCTAATAACATATGCATTAGGCAAATGAGAGAAACGAGCCTGGGAAGACTTTTTTAATACATCATACCTTGTAAATCTAATTACAACCCATGGTGCTACATTTAATACCCAATGTCCACTTCCCAAGAAGAGCACAAGGCATCTACAGTCAAATAATTCCACTCTGAGAAAAATGAATAAGCTACAACTGCAATGTTATCATGCACAGTATTCATTAAATATATGAATATTTTAGAAATTAACAATAATGCTGCCAAAGATGTAGCAGCTTGTTTACTTCCACAAAATGTTCAATTTAAGTTCATTTGTAAGCTGTTATGGTACAATGAGAATGGCAGAGCACTTCATTTCATTTATTTTCTTCACCTAAAAAAACATAAACACTAAAAAGCATGCAGACTCATTTGTCTACCCAGTAGTTCTTAACATCTTAATGTCTAAAACCCTTTAACACATCAGCCAAAGCTCTTTTTTCCCTGCTTTCTTGTTCCTTTCTATCTATGTTCAACAAAAGCCAAAATGGAGGTAAATTGGGTCCAAATTTGCTGAGTATTTGGAGTGTAATTGCAGAGCAGGCAATTCCCATTAAGCTTGGCAAGTGAGTCATGAAGCACCTCCATTTGTTGCATAGTCCAAAATGACAGACAAGGGATTTGCATAGCTTTTGAATATTGGCTCAACTCAAAGCTAAATATTGGCAGAAGACTGTGGCATAGAAAAGTGCACTAAAGTGGTATGGATTTCACAAACTTGGTCATGTCTTATACTCATAAGAAGTGGGTTTGTGGCGAGAAGGAAAGGATCTGGAGGTCAGTGATTTGAGACAATGTAGTGGTAAATGCTAAACTGGCTGGAAAATATCCACCAAAACCAGAAACATGAACAATGGTGGTTTTATGCGGAACCTGTGATCAAGCTGATCTTCAGAAACAGAGAGCACTGAATTATCATTCATTACGCCTCATTGACCAACCGTTCTTTAGAAGAAGTGTCTTTTTAAAACCTTCTTAACCAGTTTTTATATATATTCTGAAATTCACAAATGTTTCTTATTTGGGATTTATTCTTAGGTAAGAACAGAGTTGACACAAACTCAAGAGCACAAAGGTGTGAACAGTTCCGCGCTTTAAGAACACGTCATGAATCTGATGTAGACTTTTTCTTAGGACCTTTTTTTAAGAACAAAATGAAGAAAAGCTCAAGAAGATATTAGTGAATGAGGACCATTGTGAGCATTGTTATTCTTCAAATAAATAAAACCTGGTGCATACATCTAAATATGAATTTGACTACATAGTCCTTATGAAAACTATTTTACAAATGTAAAAGGTTTTTCAAATGTGATCGAATGTAGTGTAAGACTGAATCTCACAGAATTCATCCTTAAAAAAACTTGTTTTTTGTAAATAAACATCAAACAAATGAAGCTTTTAACTGTATACATTTCCACCAAGCCTACACCATGTAATGCAGTCTTCTATTTCAATGACTTTAAAGCACTATAGTGAACTAACTGTTGAATAATTGGTTTGGAACATGGAAATAGTACAGCATGGAGAGACACTCTGTAACAACTGAACTGCATAACCTGTAAGCCAAGTGTTACAAGACAAAAACACAAGTAAATAAATGTGATTGTATAGGCAAATAGATAGTTTTACAACTGAAATGTGTAGAAAAACATTTGCATGTAACTGTAAAATCTCTCTGATCTAATGTCATCATTGCTTGAGATTTGAGCCTGGAGCAAATTTTATGGCCATAGTTTTATAGTTATATTATAGATGGACCTTATAAAATACAGATAAAATTCTTAACCTTACTATTTTCCTTTGGGTCACTTTGACCCCATTCAGTGTTTAACATCTCCAAATAAATGACAGATAATTCTTTACTTCACATATAATTAGTTTTCCTAATTTAATAGGGACAACTAGGTGTACATTTTGTATGCATGTACGGTGTTGTTTGCGTCAATTTTACCTCAGGCAGTCTTAACTGTGTAAAATGCAAGAAATATTCATATTTTGCACACATTTGCTTTGGTTGTTTTGGATGATATTGAGGTCGCTATACCAGGCAGTTGCATAAATCTCCCTCTGCTTTATGGGCCTAACCTAACATGACCATAGTACAAGAACAGAAGAACTGATAGTTCAACCATGGGTCAGGGAAAACCTTAATTCCCATGAGAACTTTTTAGGAGGTTTAAATTTTGGGGTCAAATTGACCCCAAGGATAAAAGATGTTAGTGAATTTGAAGATGACAGGATGCACATTGTACTTTAATGACATGCAGTATCTGTTGACGTGCAGTTTCTTGTTACAGTGTTATTCTGTTTCACACTAAAACTGTCCCCATAAGCAAATCAAGTATATATCTCAAAAATAACTCTGGCACAAAGGTGGCAAAGGGAGCTCCTGTTTCTGCTGAATAGAGACAAAAAATGTGTTTTAATTACTTTAACAAATTAGTTTGTAATGACAAAAAGACACTAATGGTAACAGGGTATGTCCGTTGACAATGTCTTACCAGTCAGTCCCCCAACAGGATGTGCCCACAGCAAACAAGCTGGAATATGGATATGACGAAGCAGAATAAAGCCTAATACAGTAACTTCCAGGGTAACAGCCTTCATTATAAAAATGTTATCATCCATCAATTTAATGTTACCAATGCTAAGACAGTGGAGTGGAGCTGGTTGCGATGTTAGCAGCAGCTTAGCTAGCAGCCTAACAGCTCCACACACCACAGAATGGCTGTCACTCAAACACTCAGCTTTAATCCCTCGGATTTCAGTCTTTACTCTCTAAACTTGTCAGTAGAGCATCAGTTAGTGAGAAGGAACCCTGTTCTGTTGTGTGTGGAGCTTTTCGCCTGCTAACTAATCTACTACTAGCATTACAACCAGCTCCACTTTGCTATCCTAGCACAGTTAACATTTAGCAATTACTGTTGTAAAATGTTATTACTGTTATTGTTGTTGGTGATTAACTGGTAAATAACATTTATTAAGTAATGAATTGAAAACATGTTTGTTTATTTCTCACTAACATCCTCTACAGGGACCTTTTCCTGCACAATACAAGCTAAGTGTAGAGCGTGGGCCCCGTCATATTAGCCCAAGGAAAGACATGAGAAGGCATTTATGTATTGTGTGATTACAGCTGGGCTGAGAATAATGTTTAAACATGTGGTAAATGTTTATCAACATGACAATCCTTGAGTTAGTGGCCATCATTGATATGAAACCCATGCATGTTATTTGCTATTATAACAAACAAATTATATAGGTTTCCTTGAGTTTTTGAGGAGGACATATACCATTAAGTACAGTTCTACAAACTTGAATTAAAAATATAAATCTAGAAGTTAGTCCATGTGTAAGCTTGTAAATGGATTTTGGAACGGATTTGGAATGGATTTGGTTCCTCAAGGAACAGCTTGTGTGTTTCCTAATAACCTATGGATGTGCACACATTATCCAAAAGTAAATACACACACACACACACTAGGCACTGGGCAGATAAACAAAAGTAAAACATTAAATTAAATGAAAATCTGAGTCTGATACCAAGCGATACAAAGTGTATTGTAAGTGAAAGTCTATCGTATTGCAAGTGAAAGTGTATTGTTAGTGTATTACAATGAAGAACCGAAAAAGCAACCAAAAATCAAGTCTGTGTTCCAGGTATAATGAATGTATACTCTTTATTATTAGACATTTGGCCTGTGTAGATGATATATGGTGCCTTTAGGGATGTATCTATAAATTAGACTTCCAAAGCAACATCTGATCAACACATCTTTTATATAGAATCTGATAATGAGCTTTAGATGTGGAGTCTGTGAGAGTGCCTGTGTTCTACAGTAGCAGCCCCAGTTCCTGCTTGTTGTCGTGCATTATGCACCATTCTTTACAATATGTTTATTTATTGTTTGTCTTTCAAGATCAAAATGAATGCCAAACAAATTCCCTGTACAAATACTGTAGTGCAGACACCAGGATGAAAACTGGTGAACCTTTGCAAGAGGTATATCTTTATGTTCCCTTAAATCAGAAATTATTTGTAAAGATTATGCAAATACAGCATTAGGGCTTTTGTAAAAAGGAATTATAATTGACCGTGCACGCTCTTGCTTGAGAAACAACTGTCATCACAGTCTACCTACAACATTCATTTCTTATTTAAGGCTGAATAAGGGTTGAAATCCTTTATTGATATACCATTTCTTCTTCAATTTCTGTTGAAATTAACATGATTTAAACATGTATGTCAAGGCTTCACTGAAAAGTCACTGAAAAAGCTTTCAATGAATCATCAAATAGTGGCTCTGCACTTGGTTTCTGAAGCAATGTGATAAACATTTTTTTCAGTTCTCAGAAAACCTGTGCTTAAAGCCTGCTAGCTGCACACCTCACTGAGTGATTCACGTGTTCTTTCACTTGTTTGTGAAGCCAATTCACATTGTGCATGTGCTTGTTCAGGGGGTAGTTGAGAGCATCATTAATTTTTCAGAAATCCTGCCAATGTATATTAAGTTTGGATGTAATCCAGCGGTGCAAATCAGGATTAATCCTAAAACAGACTCTTCTGAGTTCCACAGACCTGATATTTTACTCATTTTTATGAGATCTCAGGTGGCCAAGAAGAAATCACAAGTGAATAAAGACTATGAAATGTCTGACTTGGGTGTTTTCTAGGTGCTGAAAATAACAAAAATAATGACTGACTTGGGAGCGCTATAGGTTGAGCTGACAATGTCAGCTTTAATCTTTTTTCTGAGGAAGGAAGAGATAAACATACCAGCAATCCCAGTGCCTCATCCTTTTCCTGCATTAATGGCATTTGTGCACCTGACTTGATGCCACAGGCATCTATAAAAATATGCAGAGGGCATCGCTGGTTTGTTTCAGTGATACAGATGAGATTATTTGAAAATGAAGTATTGCCTAGCCCCACGTTCAGCATTCACAATTGTCCACTGGAGCTTGTTTGTGGTTTTCACTTGTCTATAAGAGAGAGCTGCAGTAATAAACACATCAGTCAGCTGGGTTGTGTAACTGTGAAGTGTGTTGGTGTCTGCCTGATGTCTTTCGCTAAATGTATCACACAAGAATTTTTCACTTCTGAATCTATTTGAGGAGTCTAAACTTTAATTAAAAGCAAGTTAATGGTCACATTTAAATGTAATTTGGAATGGTATTGTAACTCATCCTGGCTCAGGCTCTGACTTGTTAGTGAACTCCAATTCCCACAACTCCCTGGGAGACCATGTGACTGTGGCACCATCACCAATCAATCTGCGCTGAGTCTCACCTGAATGCTGAATTGCTGCACCTGTCTCGTTTATCACATGACTCTGTTTAGTTAGCATATAAGCCCAGGCTTTGTATGGACCACAGTTTCTATATTTTTTGACTTGGGCTTTTTGTATATGGCTTGCTCTGGATTTGATATATACCTTTTTTTTTCTTACCACAAATATTGATTATGTTCAAATTAGCAAAGCCTCATTTCCCAATTTTACCCACAAGTGGCTGGCCAGTTCTCTCTTGTTTCAGGTATTAAGATCAAATGCTCAGTACTTGCATTTATCAAATGTTGTTGTTCAGGGTCATAGTCCGGGAAATTCTGAAAAAAAATACATTGCTTATAACATAAGGATATACACTGCTCAAAAAAATAAAGGGAACACTCAAATAACACATCCTAGATCTGGATGAATGAAATATTCTCATTGAATACTTTGTTCTGTTGAATGTGCTGACAACAAAATCACACAAAAATCATCAATGGAAATCAAATGTATTAACCAGTGGAGGCCTGGATTTGGAGTCACACACAAAATTAAAGTGGAAAAACTTGACTGTTGCTTTTAAAATACACAAAGTAGCAAAATAATTGGAAAGAGGTAAGAAAGGATATCAGGTTTGGGCAGAGATAAACTCTAAGTACTAAATGCAGTGATGTACTTGTACAAGGGATTTTAGCCACATGAAAAAAATCACATTGGGCCCCACCACCTCACCACTACAGGTCCCGCCAACTCTAAAAATGTATCACTGTGCAGACATGCTGTAACAGGGAGCGAGGTAGCGGACGCATGTGCGGAGGTAAGCGACTTTTATTGAGGGCAAATCCAAAATCAGGGTCATCACGGTCCCGGGTCATAGAGCCAATACGGAGAGATTGTGGGGCAGACATGACATAAACCAGAATACAATCACAACACAGAGATTCAAACGAAGCAAACAAACAGACCAATACACGAAACAAAGACCAGCAAACAGAAGGGGCAAACACAGGGCTTAAATACACAGGGAAAACGAGGGACAGGTGAAAACAATCAGGGGCGGAGTCACAAAACAAGGGGCTGGACTGAACCAAAACAAAAACGGACAGGACTGGGAGGGGCCAATCGTGACACATGCATACAACATTCTGCATATAGTGGAAATCACAATTTGATGCAAGACTGATACCCGCTATAAGAGATGTGCTAAAGACCATCTTTTACAGTTCAAATTTAATTTTAATGGTAAAGTTCTTGAATGGAAAACTCTTAATATTAATGAACTTAAAATAAATAATAATAAAGAAAGAAATAATTAAAAAAAGAAATTCCCTCTGGACTCTGGCTCTCTGCGTGTTTACTTTTTGCCAGCAACAAAAAAGAATCCATTTGGTTTATAAGCACATTGCAAATACAATATTTGGTTAATTATAATAGGTTAATAATTTAACACTGGGGAAAATGCCAATTGTTCAGTTGAATCTTTCTCTAAAATTTGGCAGTTGCAACCCACTGTTACAATGCATAAAACAATTGATGAGTTTCCATGAGAGGATAAAGGGATTAAAAAAAATTCTAAAGGATGTTCACATAGACAAGTATATCAGTGTGAAATGCAGTCATGTGCTTTGGGTAAACATCACTAATTTTGGTGGCTCTTACTCAAAAACATTCAGTGAGCAAGTGAATGCAATCCACTGAGTTTCTATGGGATGATGGGGAATGAAAAGATTGCAGGCTTGATAGATAAGTGCTACAGTTATGTGCTTTAGGGAACATGATGAAATCTTTATACCAAGTTTGGTGGGCACAGTTTGAAATTTCAAGGATTTTGAAAATCTGGATTTCTTTAGGAGGTTGGAGGGAAGGAAGAAATGAAACAGGCACAACAGGATAACAAGTAGTCTTACATATGGTTAAATCAATCTATATGAGTTTGTGTCAATCATGGATTCAAGGACTTGCAAAATCGATTTTTTAAGCAATGACGGAGGGTTCCAAGAAAGCATGTGGTCATAGACCTTATATCAGCAGAAAATTTCTGTACGCTATGGTGAATGCACCTCAGAAATATATGAAGTAATGAACTGAGTGGGATGGTGGATGGTTGAATGAAAGTATGAATGAAAAGATGTAACTTAATGAGTGCTGTCAGCATGAAATGCAGCCACATGTTGGATCATCAGTTAAATCGTTGTATCTTTGTATGTATATAACCTGAAAAGGATGAAGGAGCAGTGCACGAAAGGATAACACGGTTAGAAAGATGAACGCTATAAGTGAAGTGCTGTACTTTATCAGATGTGTAATTTGACCAGGTTTAATGGCTTCAGCTTAAAAATTCAAAGACTATTAAAATTAGTGGGTTTCCATGAGTGAATAGAGGAATGAAAGAAAGAATTTCAAAGTTAAATAGATGACTGCTTCCAGAGTGAAATGTGAAACGAGCCTTTAGGTGACATTTGGATTCAGAATGGCAGCAACGTTAAAAGTCTTACTTACATTTTGCTGCATGATTTAAATGGAATCACATATTCATATAATTAACTAAATAGTGAGTTATGTAATGAAATGCCTATATATTCCATTTGCATTGATACTGATAGATTCAAGACCTTTTTCTGTGTATTTAAATGCCAAGAAACACACAGCAGTAACTTTTCATGGAAATTCACATTATAAAAAAGTATTCACTCCACTTACGAACACAAATGTGTTATCAAACGTTGCCATATTCAGGCATATTTTCCACAGACTTTTTCTACCTGTTCATTGAAAGACAAGTAAAACGTATGTAGAATCAAACATGCTTTTTAGTTCAATCCCCTGTGATGCCACAGCCATCCATGTCTGGGAATCCAACACAGCATAATTGGCCTTGCTCTCTCTGGATGGATGGGATTGCTTTGCCTCTTCCTCCATCACTCAGTGCAATGCTAGCCAACATGTGTGTCTGTTAGCTGATGTAACAGAATTGGCAGTTAGCATTTTTCTCCAAGTGTGTTAGCCTGTCCAGTGAAGTTGAGTTAGTAGCACATAAGAAAGATGTGGTTCTACTTCACATGTCTCAGAGAACTTGTCACATTTGTGTGATAAGTGGCTAATTCCAGCTAGCAGGCCGAATTAGACACAAGTAAATTAGGGAGTAAACTGACAGAATGAAGCAAAGTTTGTTTGGGTAAGTCAATCGTAATATTCACTTCATTAACTGGTTTGAAACACGGTTTGAGAATATCTATCAGACGGTGAGAACATGACAGCAAACCCAAAAGGATTGGTCACATAGTCACATAGAACAGAGTTATACAAGCAACTTGATAAAATCATTACATGCAAAACCATCAGACCATGGGCAGATCAGTTTCACGTCAAAATGATCTCATTCATTTCCAGTGTTATCATCATGGGAAAATATCCACAAAAAATAGGAATCTGATCATCTTAAAATTACCCAGATGTTCCAAAGGGCTTGTAAGTGTAATACATATGCAAATTCATGCTTTTCATTCTTTATTCAAATCCTATCAAGTCCTTGTGCAAACAGATGCCTTTACAGCCAATACGTTTTTGCTTTATGCCAAAGTGCCATGTGAAAATCAAGTCACTTATGCGAGGACACAGGAGCTCCACTTGCACAAATGATCAGTGATGTAATCTGGGACAGGGGCAGAGCCAAGAGTTGCTAAAATTTCATGAATTTCATTTACACCAGATCTGGTAGGTCAAATGCAGTTGCTGCTCTTCCCACATGTACACAGAGCTTTAGAAACTTGATTTGTGCAACTAAACGCAGCTCAATTTCAAGCTCACTTGACATGAAACTACAAAGAAAACATGAGGAAGTTATGAGCACTTTAATGCAGGGGTGCCCAGTATCATCAGCAAAAGGGTGGATTGTTTGACTGAGACCACCTGATTAAGCTAATAGAATCATGTGTGCTCCAGCTTGTGTGGAATGGAGGAAAAATGTAGCCATGCTGGGCCTTTGAGGGCAACATTGGATGACCCTGGTCAAATGTATAGTACCTTTGTTTTCAAGGTTGTCCGTATGAATCCATGAGTTATCTAGTGCTTAGCTAGTAAGAAATCAGTCAAAGTTTAGATTAGACTGTCCAGAAGGTTGCAGTGGTAGCTAGTAATAATAGCAATTAATAAGCAAGAACTTCCTGCGTTGAAGTGGGTGTTTTAGAGCAAGAAAATATTCAGGGCAAGTGGTTCAAAGTAAGAGCTGTTTTCCAATGATTGCCAACCAGAATTAGTTCAATAAAAATGATTTATTGTTTTTCCTAAAGCTGAGAATCAAAGAATAACAGAAGAGATTATAAATCAAGGCATGTGAGAAAATCTGCCATCAGAGAGGTTTACAGCGCATTTAAGGACCATATGATGCAATGCTGAAGGGATGATACAAAAACCTTTTAGTTACTAGATATTAATTGACTGAAATGTGATGGGTTGCTGGACAGTGTCATTGGTTTTTTAATAAAGTTAGTATTAGAACTAGCCAAAAAGGTGAGTGGTAGCCAGTGGCCTTCAGACAATGTAATGTCAAACTTCATGCCATAAATGGGTTCAGTCTGGAAACTCAGAGCTAATTTTGATCAAATAGTGATCAAAACGTTAGATGTCTGGAACTTTACAAGACATCTAACTGACCTTTTAAGATTAAAATTAGATTAATTAAGATTATATGACCCTTATTAGTCCCACAGCGGGGAAATTTCACCTCCACATTTAACCCATCCATAAAATGAAACACCACATACACTCTAGTGAGCACACACACACTAGGGGGCAGTGAGCACACTTGCCCGGAGCAGTGGGCAGCCCAATCTGCAGTGCCCGGGGAGAAGTTGGGGTTTAGGTGTCTTGCTCAAGGACACCTCAGTCATGTGCTGTCGGCTCTGGGGATCAAACCGGCGACTTTCCGGTCATGAGGCTGGTTCCCTAACCTCCAGCCCATGACTGCCCCAAGGACCCTGCATTAAGATAGAATACACTTCAAAACAATCAATAACATATAATCGCATTAAATCAAATCAAATGTAATCAAGTATGCATATTATCAAGATATTCTTCTAGTTATGATTAAATTAGAGGTAATTGGAAGTTATTTCATAAAATATTAATATTTTATTCAGATTCAAATAATCATTTTTAATGAACTAATGAGTGATTACTTAATATGATTCCTGAATAATATCTAAATCATATGCTTAAAATCATTATTTTAATTTATTTTTCTTTGTAGTTAATGATTTATAAAAAACCCTGATTAATATCCATTGATCTGGTTTAAACTTTAGCAATTAATTAACATATTACTAAATCAATTAACCACCATCGAACAAATTACCGCGAACAAACATCTGTGGGATGATAATTCTCCTGTAGTTAACAGTCAAGGGTTGACTAGATCTTAGGTTATCACCTGTAATGAAAAAGGTGTACTTTTGATAAGATTTTTTTATGGAGTCTGGTGATTAATAAACAGTCAGTTTAGCCCTTATTTTGTCATTTATGTCATTTCCCAAATATTTTCATGTAAAAAAAAACATTCATTATGTTATATTTCTAGAAAACCCTTTACAAATAAGTCATGGTGAAGTGGACCAAGCTAGATTCCAAAGATAGAAATGAAATTTCACATACTTCTTATTTTACCTGCATCTAAACATAGACATTAATCATACAGCGCCCTCCACAATTATTGGCACCCCTCGTTAAGATGTGTTAAAAGCCCTAAAGTAAATAAAACTTTTATTTCAAAAGCATAATCTCACACTGAAAATTGTAGAAAAATGTAACCTTTAGCTCAAGTGAATAAAAAAAATCCCTGACTAAGAAATTGTTAATTTTCATAAAATCACCTGTTCCATAATTCCTAGAATTCAACATGGGAAAGACAAGAGAACACACCATTCAAGTAAGGCAGATGTGTGTCGACCTTCATAACTCAGGTAATGGCTACAAGAAAATAGCCACTCGCCTACACCTGCCCATATCTACAGTCAGAGGAATCATCAAGAAGTTTAAAACCACTGGAACAGTGGCAACAAGCCTGGACGAGGACACAAGAGAAGTAAAAAGGTCTCCAAAGCTCACTGTTAGAGAACTGCATCAAAGAGTAGCACCTTAGGGTCACAAAGTCTTCATAACAACCATCAGGCGCTATCTACATGCCACCAAGCTGTTTGGGAGGCATGCACAGAAAAAGCCTTTTCTCACTTACAAGTGAGACAAGCACAGACATAAACGTCTGGAGTTCGCTAAGCAGTCCTGGGACTTCAACTGGGACCATGTACTTTGGTCAGATGAGACCAAGATTTTTTTTTTTTTTTAAATGTATGTGACAAACTATTGATTACATTCACTCTTTATTAACAAATCACCAGAGGCCTTAAAATATAAATTAAACTATATTTTGGTTACAGATAATTAGGGAATTTAAGACAAATATAGTTCTAATGTTAAAACCAGATTAATGTTGTTACTCTACTGTACATGTAGCTAGGCTTAACTCCATTATACGGAAATGGCTGTTCTAAACATTATTACTGGTTTAAAGTACACATTTAAAGTAATCCGTTTTCACTGTGACAGGCAGAATTACACTAGCACTTCCTAGTATTAAAACATCAAAACACTACAAAGTTACTCTGCTTATAAGCAAAATATGGGAAAGGATGGATTATTGGAATTACTTGGGTTTTAGCTGAATCATGAAAGGCGTCTCACTATTGTATTTTTACGTATTTTCCCCGCATCAAGTTTATCAGTCATTCAGGTTTCGCTATACCATTGCTGGTGCACATTAACTTCATGTTCCCCAGTCAGAATGGTCTGGATCTGCCGCTTAACCTGGGCCCTGGAGCCATAGGTATGTTGAGTTCATGCTGTGAGGAGGTAGTATAGAGCTTGATGGACGTTATCAGAGAAAATTCCCCATAGTGTTTTCTTAGGACACTGTGCTGGAAGGTTCTGGTTGATGAATGTGTTCCAGGATAGTGTAAGGGTAATGTTTTTTTCAATATTGCCATCATCTTTTTCTCTGACACTGCATCCAGTGAGTCTGGTGATGGAGCTGGCCTTAGTCGTCAGCTCGTTCAAGTGTTTGTCATTCCTGGTAGTGGCATTTCTCCCCAGCAGACCACAACAAAAAAAGGATACTTGGCTTCCAAGCAAAAGGAGGGGGTGGGGGTTTGGGTAAATGGACAAATGAAAGAAAAGATGGATGCATGTGAGCTGCCTCTCTGAAAAATTATAACGAAGCAGGAATGTGCAGGATTAAGGGTTTTCATAGGATAGGAGTTGTGTATAAAATATACATATAATATTGCTCAAAGTTTCTGTAGAACAAAGACACTAAGAGGAATAATAGCACCATGTCTTCATGGTTTGAAAAATGTCTTGAGAAAATGTATCAGTGAGAATGTGATAACAAACCCACACAGTAGGAAGGAGACCGTCAGAACATGGATGGAGCTGTTTTGCTGCCGAACAATTATGTTTGTTCCTATCATGTCATTGTGCATTCAGATGTATTTACAAACGCATTTTATGCCGAAGTGCCATGTAAATAATAAATCACTAATGAGGGAAAAAGTAAGTGCTCTGCAAACATGACAAAGACAGAACACTTATTGCTGCATATTGGCTTTAGTGCAGGGAGTTTCTATTTACAGACAAATTACTTGTATTTTCAAGTCATGGCTATTGAGTACACTAATCCCACCCTGTCTGTGGAGAATCTGATTATTATCGAGCCCCCAGAGCAGATGTCGGCAATACAAGAGGAACTTTAAGACACATTAAATGCTCTAGCACTGTGGAATGATACAATCTGCCACAACGTTATTAGTTTCCCATGGTAATTAACGTTTCATAAGCGAATTTGTGTCTAGGTAGTGCTTGCACTGCTGTCTTCCAAGAAAAAAAAAATCTGCAATTACATGTGGATCTGGTAGTTTTGTAAGAGTGGAGCGGTGCAAAGCTGCTTAGGTGACAAAAAATGGCTATTTTTAAACAATCGATGTCACTGACACCAAGATTGAAGCTGTAGTTCCTAGAACAAGTTCCTACTTGTTTTACTTGCTACATTGCGAGCAATGTTATTGGAAAAATGAACCTTTTCCCCCAAATTCATTCCAGCACAGTGATCACCTCAAGACTGTAGAACAAGTATCCACTTATCAATTTGAAAGAATGGATTCTTTTCATCCTTGAAAATACCACTGCTGCTTCTGCTTTAAACACTGGTAAGGTTACAGGGTTTCATTCCCACAATGTCAACTTAAAAGTGATATTCTTATTCTTCTTGCTAGTCTGTTGGCCATAGATTCCAATGCCACACTGGCTTATGTGGAATATTTCCAGCGTGAAGTTATTACCAGACCCGTGCTCCCTTACCTCCTGCCTCCCACTGCTGTCAGTGCAGAACAGCATGCAAATACAGTGAGCTCTCCCATATTGAAGCATGCGTTTCTCCTCCCCAGTTTGCTCACTGCTCAGTGGGCACTCCAGCAGAGTAAATACCAGACCTGTCAACGTCCACCTCTGTTTGCAGGAGTTGCTCATTTTTGACCTTTCCTTTATTAGATTCTTGTCTCGTGTGGGAACGGTTTTGTTCCGCTGGCACATTTTATTGTGTTAAGTGACGAGAATGGATTCTTTCTTGTGCGCGAAGCCAGATGTCAGGGGGGAAAGAACTGAATGATGACCCGTTACTGTAAATCCATTTCATTTATTTCACCCTGGGTTTTTATGGTTAGGTAACCTTCGCTCATGAAGTGCACTCAAGCTTTGATATTTGGTGTTTTATTTCTACGAAGCCATAGATACTCTCAGGGATTATGTGAAATTGTGTAATTTGATACTTTTCATCAAATGTCACTTCTCTTGGTTTCTTTTTCTGGCTTATGCTCTGTTTGCTGTATTACCTCCACATGCAGAAAATAAATATGGTAAGTCTTTTTCTTTCATATGTAACTTCCATGGCTGCTTTATTTTGGTTTTATTAATAAGCCATAAACATCAGCACACAGAGAGAAAGTTTTCTTAGCCTGGGGACTTAAAACTGCAACCCACGGAATTCAGCTCTTGACGTTGTTTGACAAAGTTTCATCATCCTGTGAGTCCTCTCAGATGGCAATGACTATGATGACTATAGTTTTTATGTAACATCACTATGAAAAAGAAAACAAGATGTCTTCTTGGAGTCATGGTGATGGAGTTTCAATTTCTGACTTGACTAACTGTTGCTATTCATGCACGTAATCTTATAAGTTGATTTCAGCCTGTAAAGAATGGCTCTTAGCTGAATAGTGTTGATGAACATTGCTCTGAACATTTTTCCCTGCATGCAGCTCACTAGACTCATCACGTCAGCTAACTAACATGATATTAATGCGATTAAAAGCCCAGTCACACTAGCTTTTGTCAGCGAATTTGTATAAGCAAAATTACAGTACTTTCAAAGGAATTTGTTGCAGTGAGTAATTTTGTGTGGCACATTTCAGGGATGAATACATTTCGCAAATGAAACTTTGCCCGGACACACAAATTCATACCCATGATCAATAGCACTGCTGCTTTGGCTTTAGGACAGCCTTTCATATAGCAGCACTGAATGTCAAAAAAAGAGGAAATGCTCATTTTTGCAGCATCTAAGCACAGATAATTGTTTGCTTTTGTGTTTTTTGTGTTTAAAGTAGGTGAGTTAGCCAGCTTTCTCACTGCTGTGTTAGCTCCTTGGCTACTGCAGCTGCAAAACGTCACCCCACAGCTGCCAAAAATGGCAGTTGTCAGCATTGTAAATGCATGTGTTTCAAACATAATGCTCACTTTTATGCTTTTGCTGTTTAGGTTTCAGGCACATTACAGTGACTGCTAAGCACTGTCTACACTTATTGTCCATTTGAGACACAAATACCTTGTTGGTAGTTTGTGTAGGCATACAGTTTTTCTATGCAGTGTGTCATCCTCTAGCTATTCATCAGCAGTTTATATCTAACAACAGGACCATTGTTAGTTGGGTTTGTTTCGCAACCCAGAAGTGAAAGTGCTGTGTAAAAATCCCAGGAATGGCTGAACACTTTTACCAATGCAACACATCAACATACCACTGCCTTGATTGCTCTACTGCTGTGCTGAGAATGGTCAACCACCCAAATAATGGTCACCATTAGTGATCACTTTCAATAGATGGGTCCAGTCAGTAGCCGCATACACAGTGCAAAATGTTAAAAAAAACACCAATAATTTCTAACCGGGTGTGATCATGAGAAGATAATGTTTTCATTTTTTATATGTAATTTAACAATATTTTTTTTTTTATAATAAACTGAAATATGTTATCTAATCGATTTTGTACTGTTACAAAAATGCCTGTAAAGAAACTGTTTTTCAGTGGTGAAGACCAGCTCACCTCTAACCTGAAGCAAATTGATCATGTTTTTTTTTTCAGCCTTTTGTCATTTTTAGCATTTAACTTGAGAAAATATTATGGGGGAAAGGATATACAGCACTGTGCAAAAGTCAGAGACTAACTTTCAATAATTTATTCATTTTTCAATGTCAGGAAAAAAAAAGCATATCTTTAACAGTAAATGCACTAAGGTCTCAACAACTACATATATATATATATATATATATATATATATATATATATATATATACACTGCTCAAAAAAATAAAGGGAACACTTAAACAACACAATATAACTCCAAGTAAATCAAACTTCTGTGAAATCAAACTGTCCACTTAGGAAGCAACACTGATTGACAATCAATTTCACAGCTGTTCTGCAAATGGAATAGACAACAGGTGGAAATTATTGGCAATAAAAGAAAGAAAAGAAACTAAAGAAATTAAAGAAACACTCAATAAAGGAGTGGTTCTGCAGGTGGGGACCACAGACCACTTCTCAGTACCTTTCTGCTTTCTGGCTGATGTTTTGGTCACTTTTGAATGTTGGTGGTGCTTTCACACTCGTGGTAGCATGAGACGGACTCTACAACCCACATAAGTGGCTCAGGTAGTGCAGCTCATCCAGGATGACACATCAATGCGAGCTGTGGCAAGAAGGTTTGCTGTATCTGTCACCGTAGTGTCCAGAGCCTGGAGGCGCTACCAGGAGACAGGTCAGTACACCAGGAGACGTGGAGGAGGCCGTAGGAGGGCAACAACCCAGCAGCAGGATCGCTACCTCCACCTTTGTGCAAGGAGGAGCAGGAGGAGCACTGCCAGAGCCCTGCAAAATGACCTCCAGCAGGCCACAAATGTGCATGTGTCTGCACAAACAGTTAGAAACCGACTCCATGAGGATGGTATGAGGGCCTGACGTCCACAGATGGAGGTTGTGCTCACAGCCCAACACCGTGCAGGACGCTTGGCATTTGCCAGAGAACACCAGGATTGCCAAATTCGCCACTGGCGCCCTGTGCTCTTCACAGATTCACACTGAGCACATGTGACAGACGTGACAGAGTCTGGAGACGCGTGGAGAGCGATCTGCTGCCTGCAACATCCTTCAGCATGACCGGTTTGGCAGTGGGTCAGTAATGGTGTGGCCCTCCATGTCCTCACCAGAGGTAGCCTGACAGCCATTAGGTACCGAGATGAGATCCTCAGACCCCTTGTGAGACCATATGCTGGTGCGGTTGGCCCTGGGTTCCTCCTAATGCAGGACAATGCTAGAAGTTCCTGCAAGATGAAGGCATTGAAGCTATGGACTGGCCCGCCCGTTCCCCAGACCTGAATCCGATTGAGCACATTTGGGACATCATGTCTCGCTCCATCCACCTACGCCACGTTGCACCACAGACTGTCCAGGAGTTGGCAGATACTGTAGTCCAGGTCTGGGAGGAGATCCCTCAGGAGACCATCCGCCACCTCATCAGGAGCATGCCCAGATGTTGTAGGGAGGTCATACAGGCCCATGGAGGCCACACACAATACTGAGCCTCATTTTGACTAGTTTTAAGGACATTACATCATAGTTGGATCAGCCTGTAGTGTGTTTTTCCACTTTAATTTTGTGTGTGACTCCAAATCCAGGCCTCCATTGGTTAATACATTTGATTTCCATTGATTTTTGTGTGATTTTGTTGTCAGCACATTCAACTTTGTACAGAACAGTATTGAAAAGTATTCAATGAGAATATTTCATTCATTCAGATCTAGGATGTGTTATTTGAGTGTTCCCTTTATTTTTTTGAGCAGTGTGTGTATATATATATTATTACCCTTTGTCTTTTTTAAAGATTTCTTTCAATTTTCACCACAATTTGGTTGTATCCAATCCCACCCATTAGTTAGGCCAATCACACAATACCACCAGCGCAAGGAGGGCAAAAGCAAATAAAAGCCTTTTCTGAGTCACATGAAGTCAGCTGTCGCATCTTTTCATCTGCTGCTAACACAACGTTAATGGACAGCTGAACGCAATTCTGTTACGTCAGTTAACAGACACCTGCACTGGCTTGTTGTGGGAGTGAGCGCCATTCTACCCACCCAGAGAGAGCAAGGCCAATTGTTCTCTCTTAGATTTCTTGCCACGGATGGCTGTAGCATCACCAGAGATCTATCTTGTGATCTTCTGATGATGGGGTCAATGCTTTTATGCATCTAAACCTCAGTCTTAGAAGTTGGTTGCGTTTGATGCTTCTCGCAATCTAAGTCACAAACCATTTACTTTATATCTAATCAGAAATGTTTCCTGAAAATAAATGTTCAGGGCCATTTTAACACTAACTAGAGTTCTCTTAGTATCTCATCCTGTATCATACTTTACCAGCTTGATTTTTCAAGGAGGATAGTAGAATTTTTTTCGTTTTTATATTTTTAATTTAATTAATAAAGTGCTCAGAGCAAAGACTTCATGCACAAATTCTTCTGCTGGTTAATACTATACCTTCTGCTGTTTTCATTCTGTCAAAAAAGAGTGTCTTTAAAGAAAGGTCAGAACTTTCAGAAGCATGCAGTCTGCACCTAGGCTCCATGACATAAATAACTAAAGACCCAAATAAGAGCTGTCAGTTAGGGCAAAGGTTTTGTTTTGAATATTCTCTAGCTGCAAGCTGTATTTGGAATCAAAACAATTGTGATCACAGCTCCATGCATTTATTTATTTGTTTGTTTTTCTTTTGTTGTTTACAGTTCATTTGTTTCCCATTGCTATGAATGAGACTAAACTTTTTCAGTAAAACGGTGTGTGTGGCTTTGGTTAGTTATCCTCCAAATGCAGTGGTGTCAGATAGAGAGTATGTATGGAAAGTGAGAAAGGGGGGCTAAGTTGTGCTTATACAGTGGAGTACAGTGTAAGCTCTGCCTGTATGTGATTCAGACCGGCTGTGCGAGCCTTTGCCCCCTGATACATATTCTAGCACACAGAACAGTGGGAGGGAACAGAGAGACAGAACTGGGACATGTAGTGACTGGAGCCCTGGAGTAGGTTTTCCTGAACGGGTGAAAAATCACACATGCATACACACTTGTTCACTCACACACACACAAACACACACAAAGGAAGATGAAGATATTTGTGCGTGACTGTGGCCCTTCAGGCAAACATGCCATGTCTAATTGGTGAAAAAGCGTGGCAGCGTGCTGAGCACAATCGGAGACAAAAACCTGAATGTTATGGTTGCCCTGGTGTTTGTTTTCCATGTTGTTTTACAAGCTGAGATGAAGCTCACCATGTATTCTGCTTTCCCCATTTTGTGAAAGTATATGTTTTGTGAACCACCACTTTTGATCACTTATCTAGTGATTAGAAAGAAAGAAAGAAAGAAAGAAAGAAGAAATACAGCATAGAATGAATGCTCTCACTTCCATTATATCTCATAAAATCTCAGCTTAGTAAAGTTGAGATCAATATCAATTTACAAAATTTAGCACAATTATGAGGATCTTAATTGAACTAATGTCCAGCAGAGAAGTCAACATTTTTGTTTAGTCTTATTAGCTGAAGGCATCACGTTGTACAGAAGAAAAGCCCTACTAAAAGCCTGCCAACTTCAGCATGACTTTCTCTCCTTTTTGTTTTAAGGTAGATTCTCTTCCCTTTGCCATGAATAGGACTAAATGTCTAAGTAAAATAGTATCAATTGTGCTGGTCAGTTTTCCTCCAAATGCAGTAGTGTCGGATGTCCAGCATATATGGAAAGGGAGAAGGGAGGCTAAGTAATGAGAGTATAGTGTAAACTCAGCCTGTAGATTACCTGGGGGTTAAATGCTAGCACTGTTATACCCTAGATAGAGTGAGTGATGCCTTAGAGGTGGTGATCTTTCTCACTGAGGGTGATGGAAAAGACCTGAGTAATACTACCTACTTTATTTTTTTTATTTTTATTGTTTTTCACTCTTAAACAGTGTTTTTGAGGTACTTTTGCCATTATTTATCTAAATTACATTGAATTGCCATTTTATGTGTATGAAATGTGCTTCATATATAAATTGCCTTGCCTCACTTTTCCTTGTAGATAAACTGGTAATACTTGACCTCAAAATAACATTGACTTGACAATGTCATAAATATGTCATGGCTGATATCATATGTTGTTTATTATGTCCAGTAATATACACTGTCATGTTATCTTAACTGGTAGTGCTATCATGTTTTATTATCATGATATACGTAAGTTTTCGATGTTACAATCACATGCTAATGTTTGCTGTGTACTCTAGTTAGTTATCATGATATCAGTTATTATGATCATGCACTACTGTGGAAAAGTTTGGGGAACATGAGAAAATCTAAATTAAAAAGTCATTTATCTGCATTTATTTGTGCAGAAAAACACTAATATTAGAACAATTAATACATTAATTAAGGTAGTGTTTTTATGAATGTCTGTGTGCTCATTTACACATTTCCATACCTCTGCTTGTTGACAGGTCAGTATTGCTTGTGGTCATCATCCAATATCTGGTTTGGCTAATCAGTGCTTCATTATGTTCAATCATGAGTGCTGGTCATGAGTTTAACAGATGTACTGCGCCCTCCACAATTGTTGGCACCCCTCATTAAGATGTATTAAAAGCCTTAAAATAAATTCAATTTTTATTTCAGAAGCATAATCTCACACTGAAAATTGTAGAAAAATGTCACCTTTAATCCCTGACTAAGAAATAATTTTCACAAAATCACCTGTTCCACAATTATTGGCACCCCTAACAATTCCTAGAAAATAAATGTAATTGAAACATTTCTGTCATTTCTGCTGTAGTTTATAAAGTTGATCAGAGTATCTGATATTTAAATAGTAATTCCTCACTCCCTGTTTCCCTGGGGTATAAATCCGACGTGACGCAAAGGCCTATTTCTCTTATCCACTCTTCAACATGGGAAAGACAAGAGAACACCATTCAAGTAAGGCAGATGTGTGTCGACCTTCATAACTCAGGTAATGGCTACAAGAAAATAGCCACTCGCCTACACCTGCCCATATCTACAGTCAGAGGATTCATCAAGAAGTTTAAAACCACTGGAACAGTGGCAAACAAGCCTGGACGAGGACACATGTTAATCTTGCCACCATGCACAGTGAGGAGGATGGTAAGAGAAGTAAAAAGGTCTCCAAAGCTCACTGTTAGAGAACTGCATCAAAGAGTAGCATCTTGGGGTCACAAAGTCTTCATAACAACCATCAGGCGCTATCTACATGCCAACAAGCTGTTTGGGAGGCATGCACAGAAAAGGCCTTTTCTCACTTACAAGTGAGACAAGCACAGACATAAACATCTGGAGTTCGCTAAGCAGTACTGGGACTTCAACTGGGACCATGTACTTTGGTCAGATGAGACCAGCTTATTGGTAACAATCACACTAAGTGGGTCTGGCATAACACAAAAGATGAGTATGCGGAAGAGCACCTCATGCCCACTGTGAAGTATGGGTGAGGATCGGTGGTGCTGTGGGCCTGTTTCTCTTCCAAAGGCCCCAGGAACCTTGTTAGGGTGCATTGACTCTTTGAAGTACCAGGATATTTTAAATCAAAATCTGGTGAAGATGGGTCATCACTGGGTCTTTCAGCAAGATAATGACCCTAAACATGTGGCCAAATCTACACAAAAATGGTTCACCAGACACAAAATCAAGCTCCTCTCATGGCCATCTCAGTCCCCAGAAATCAACCCAATTGAAAGCCTGTGGGGTGAGCTGGAGAGGAGAGTGCATAGGAGAGGACCCCGGACTCTGGACGGTTTAGAGAGATTGTGCAAAGAGGAATAGTATTCTCTCTCTGTGTTCTCCCATCTTGTGAAATGTTATAGGAGAAGATTAAGTGCTGTCTTTTTGGCAAAAGGGGGTTGTACGAAGTATTAACATCAGGGGTGCCAATAATTGTGGCACAGATGATTTCATGTAGAATAATTATTTCTTAATGTGGGATTCTTTCCCCACTGAATAAATGCACTTGAATTAAAGGTTGGATTTTTCTCTTTTTTGCATTGTTGTCCTATATATATATATATATATATATATATATATATATATATATATATATATATATATGTATATATAGGTGCTGTATGTGATGGCTGGGGGCATGAAGTAGAAATATGGAACTAAAATTTGTTCTTAAAAACTCACCAGATATCAACTACAAAAATCTCACCAGATATCAACTACAACTTTTTACTGTAATTCTGTTTATTTGCATCCTAAAAAAGTGAAAACACACTGCCAAGATCAATTGTGTCAAGTAATGTGTTTAGCTGCCTAAGACATTTGTACTATACTGACGTCAAGACAATTAACAATAATGGAAACATGAGATTGTTATATTACTGGACATAATCTGTCATGGCAACTTATGACAGCATATATCTTATTTGTCCATTTTATGTCAATATTATGTTGCAGGATAAAGTGTAAGTAAAGTCTGAAGGACATTAAGCACCACATACTATACAGTAAAAGCTGTGTTTAGAGGAAAGAAACACACCTCAAACTGTTGGTTGGTTTGTAGCATTAGTTTAATATATAGAGCATCTATGCTAGCTAGCAGAACAGCCAATCCAGCTAACGTTTTACTAAGTTTTAAAGTCATTGGGTGAGTCCGAGTCGAGTCATGAGTCAGTCAAAAGGCATCTTGAGTGCAACATGAGTCCGAGATGCTGAAGTCCCCATCTCTGATATCCAGCCATTCATTTCAATGCAGATGAATTTCTGTTGTCCCCTGAATTTGCAATGAAGCTCAGTGAACCTGAATTTTATCATGTAAGAGAACGGCTGAC
Source organism: Pygocentrus nattereri (assembly GCF_015220715.1). Taxonomy (NCBI): domain Eukaryota; kingdom Metazoa; phylum Chordata; class Actinopteri; order Characiformes; family Serrasalmidae; genus Pygocentrus; species Pygocentrus nattereri. The sequence continues at coordinate 14,297,546 of NC_051213.1, forward strand.
TGGGCATCAAATTTATATAAATGTGTGAATGCAATCATGTTTTTTTTTATAATTTCTGTTTCTAAAACAGACAATCCAGAAAGACTAAATAAGCACAGACTGGTGCATGCAGCATTTGATTCATGGAAAGCCCTGTAATTTTCATCAATTATGCAGCATTAACAGGCAATATGCTGAGTTGTCTGCTCTAGCATTTCAGTCTATAGCACACAATATTTGTTCCTGTCACTTCTTCCTTGCTTGGTTTCACATGACCATATAACTAATCTAACATTACAAATAACTGAACACAGAATTTAATTTGCCTTCCTTCCCTGCCATTTAATGCACTTTCATTCAAATGAAAATGGCTGCCATCCAGAATCAATCTTTGGTTTCTAAATGTTGAAGACTGATGGGGAAAGTTAGCCAAAGCTCAACTTAATTGCTCTGGAATGTCCTTGAGAAATGTATTCCATCCGTGCCAAGGATCTCTTTTTCCACCTCTGTTTCATCTTCATGCCATGTATATATATATATATATTTTTCAGTTTTTGACATCATTTGAAAATACCTGCTGTTCTGTACATTGTGTGTAAATTTCATGAAGAATGGCCCAAAAGAAATATCCCAAAATAACATTAAAAGCAAAGTTTTTTTTTTCCTTCTCTTGAGGTTTTCTTCTGACAACAGCGATATATATATATATATATATATATATATATATATATATAAAGAAGCCTTTTATATATATATATATATATATATATATATATATATATATACATATATCTGCAGTTGGAAGAAAGCCTCATATCTCCAAAATGGTAACTTTACAGGATAAGGAAAAAACATACTTTACTTTTAATGTAAGTCAATGGAGCCAGGTTTTTTAGTTATTTTTAAGTTATTTTGGGCTGTTTCTTTTGTTCCATTCATCATGAAATGTACAGACAATGTAAAGGGCAACAGGCATTTTCAAATTGTGTAAAAAAACTACAAAAATGGATACACACACACACACACACACACACACACACACATACACATGTATATATATATATATATATATATATATATATATATATATATATATATATATATATATATATATATATATATATATATATATATGTCGGCTACATAAAGAGGCTTTGCTGTTAGACCTCCACTGTACTACGCTTGAACCCATGTGTACTCATTCTGCTCATGGCAGCATGTAGAGGAAACTCAACTCTTTACACAGCCCCATACAGAATTCTTCCTTGTTACATGCTCGTATGTTGAGTGCAACTATGATCTTTAAAATATAACAGTTCGACATAACCAGCACAAATGCAGCAACACAGATGCTAAATATATATATATAGCATTTGACAGGGTCATCCATACATGCTTTGATTATTCTTCCAGAGAGCATGCGTGCACAGTTTGTTCCAGAAGGCAAATGCTTTGACGTGGGCTGTGTTTTGCTGAGAAACGAGTGAGTTGTAAACAGACTGACACACTGGTAAACATAGGGTGTTAAATTAGCTCTGCAGGACTCCTTGCTGCCAAGAAGAAGAGAGAGCATTCACTCTTGCTTCCTCTTTCACTCCTCTCTTGCCTCCAATTCCAACCAGCTTTCTTCTGCTTTCTTGCTCACTTCCACTTGTTCCCTCATTTAGCATATCACTCTCTTTCTCTCCTGCACTCTCATGAAAAAGTGTGTGGGAGCTTAATGAGCCTTTGACATTTCACAAATGGAGGACAGTGAGGATTCTCGTTGTGGGGGGAAAATAACAGAGAAGGTCCTGCACTGCAACATCAACCTCTCCAATCCTGCAAGTGAGCAGCTAGTCACGCAGACCCTGACTTGATGATCTAACAAGAATGTTATGGGACGACCAGGAGCATTTCAGGCTAAGTGTAGGTGAGAGCATAGACTCATTTTGGGATGCTATAGGAACAAACTGAGCGTGACATTTCTAAAGCAGTCCAATATCTCATAAAGGCAAAGCACAAAGTCGGGGGTGATGATGCATTCAGCAACATTGTCCGATAGAAGGCAAGCAGAATTAGCAGTCGGAACTATATGGAACCATACTGGCACATAGCTCTTGGTACTCTCACGACAGCCACTTACATACAGTGGGTTGCAAAAGTATTCAGCCCCCTTGAACTTTTCAACCTTTTGCCACATTTCAGGCTTCAAACATAAAGATATGAAATTGTAATTTTTTGTGAAGAATCAACAACAAGTGGGACACAATTGTGAAGTGGAACGAAATTTATTGGATATTTTAAACTTTTTTTAGAAATAAAAAACTGAAAAGTGGGGCGTGCAATATTATTCGGCCCCTTTACTTTCAGTGCAGCAAACTCACTCCAGAAGTTCAGTGAGGATCTCTGAATGATCCAATGTTGACCTAAATGACTGATGATGATAAATAGAATCCACCTGTGTGTAATCAAGTCTCCGTATAAATGCACCTGCTCTGTGATAGTCTCAGAGTTCTGTTTAAAGCGCAGAGAGCATCATGAAGACCAAGGAACACACCAGGCAGGTCCGAGATACTGTTGTGGAGAGGTTTAAAGCCGGATTTGGATAGAAAAAGATTTCCCAAGCTTTAAACATCTCAAGGAGCACTGTGCAAGCGATCATATTGAAATGGAAGGAGCATCAGACCACTGCAAATCTACCAAGACCCGGCCGTCCCTCTAAACTTTCAGCTCAAACAAGGAGAAGACTGATCATAGATGCAGCCAAGAGGCCCATGATCACTCTGGATGAACTGCAGAGATCTACAGCTGAGGTGGGAGACTTTGTCCATAGGACAACGATCAGTGGTACACTGCACAAATCTGGGCTTTATGGAAGAGTGGCAAGAAAAAGCCATTTCTCAAAGATATCCATAAAAAGTCTCATTTAATGTTTGCCACAAGCCACCTGGGAGACACACCAAACATATGGAAGAAGGTGCTCTGGTCAGATGAAACCAAAATCGAACTTATGTTTGGCGTAAAAGCAATACAGCTCATCACCCTGAACACACCATCCCCACTGTCAAACATGGTGGTGGCAGCATCATGGTTTGGGCCTGCTTTTCTTCAGCAGGGACAGGGAAGATGGTTAATATTGATGGGAAGATGGATGGAGCCAAATACAGGACCATTCTGGAAGAAAACCTGTTGGAGTCTGCAAAAGACCTGAGACTGGGACGGAGATTTATCTTCCAACAAGACAATGATCCAAAACATAAAGCAACATCTACAATGGAATGGTTCACAAATAAACGTATCCAGGTGTTAGAATGGCCAAGTCAAAGTCCAGACCTGAATCCAATCGAGAATCTGTGGAAAGAGCTGAAAACTGCTGTTCACAAACGCTCTCCATCCAACTTCACTGAGCTCGAGCTGTTTTGCAAGGAAGAATAGGCAAAAATTTCAGTCTCTCGATGTGCAAGACTGACAGAGACGTACCCCAAGCCACTTGCAGCTGTAATCACAGCAAAAGGTGGCGCTACAAAGTATTAAAGCAAGGGGGCTGAATAATATTGCACGCCCCACTTTTCAGTTTTTTATTTCTAAAAAAAGTTTAAAATATCCAACAAATTTCGTTCCACTTCACGATTGTGTCCCACTTGTTGTTGACTCTTCACAAAAAATGTCAATTTCATATCTTTATGTTTGAAGCCTGAAATGTGGCAAAAGGTTGAAAAGTTCAAGGGGGCTGAATACTTTTGCAACCCACTGTACACTATATAGACAAAAGTATTGAGACGCACCTACTAATTATTGATTTCAGGTGCTTCAGCCACACCCACTGCTAACAGGTGGATCAAATTAAGCGCATAGCCTTGCAGTCTCGATAGACAAACACTGGCAATAGAATGAGTCGTGCTGATGAACTCAGTCACTTCAAACATGGCACTGTCATAAGATGCCACCTCTGCCATCAGTTAGTTTGTGAAACTTCTGTCCTGCTAGATCTGCCCATGTCAACTGTACTTGAAGTTTTGTTCTTGGTGAATGAGCTACAGACAGACTCCAAAATCTTGTCGAAAGTTTGGAAGCTGTTATAGCTGCAAAAACTGGGACCAACTCCAAATAAATGCCTATGGATTTATAATAGGATGCTATAAAAGCTTGTGTAGATGTCCCATTACTTTTGTCCATATAGTGTATGTGTACATGTGTGATGTAATTGGTAGATGATAGTTTAGCTCTCGTGGTGGTTGTAAGATCATCTTTTCTTACTTTGTGATTGCACCTATGTATTGCTGCTGTCAGACCAAAACCTCACGACTACATATATTAGCTATATTCTAATACAACTACTTATGTTTATCAGTTGAAGTTTGGGTGAACATCATGTGAGCATTTCATCAAAAGTGGAAGAATATTATGGATATTAATGGCAAAATAGCACAAAATATAAAACTCCAGAATGTATTCAAATGGCCAAAAGATGGTATTAAATATCTTGGTATGCACATCCCTAAATCTGTACAAAACCTTTATGTTGCTAATCATAAGAAAATAATTTGGTGTATTTGTGAAGATTTGGACCGATGATCTTTGCTAGGCCGTATGTAAACTATACGTATGAATGTTTTGACCAGGTTGCTTTATTTATTTCAAATGTTACCCACTGAAGTTCAAAAGTCTACTTTTAATTTGGATAAATTGATTTCTCAGTTCATATGGCACAGAAAACATCAAAGAATTAGGCTTAAAACATTGCAGCTATCCAAATCAGATGGAGGGCTTAAATTGCCTAGCTTATTAATATCTGGGCTGCACAGATGAAGACCTTGTTAACATGGATTCAGAATAATATATGTACATGCTGGCTTAATATCGAAAAAAGCATGTGTCCAGAGCCTCTTCGTGTCTTACCATTTTCGTATGCCCCTATAAAAGAGTTGGGACAATGGACTGCAGTTACCCTTAAGATATGGAGGACAAAATGCAATCAGTTTTCAGGCTGCCCAAAACAATCTCACTGTTAACAAGTATTGGACATTTGAAAACCTTTATGACCAAATGTTTGGATACAGGGTTTAAAAGATGGACAGAGTATGGTTTAATCAAACTCTATCAGATGTTGGACAGGGGTAACCTTAAGACATTTGAAGAGCTGTGAAATGAACTTGCTCTCCCCAGAACAGACTTTTTTTTAGATATTTGCAATTGAGGCAATTTCTAAATATGTACAAATAGTGGGAAAAACGTATAAAACCTACATATATAGAAAATGATTTCATGGAATTACAAACAAAGAATGGAGGGGAATGAATCATTTGTAAACGGTATCAAATATTCCTGTCTATGAACCTACATAATTTCTTAAATATAAAGCAGAGATGGGAATCAGAACTAAATGTAGATATGCACTGAAGCAAGTCTAGTGACCTGTTCAAACATCTGGAGAGAATTCAAATGGAAAGTCATCACCAGATATTTCTGAATGCCAGAAATAGGGTCGAAGATGGGTCTTACACAGAACAGTTCTTGTTGGAGAAATTGTGGAGCACAAATTGGAAACCACACTCACATATTTTGGCTGTGCCCTAAGTTACAGATGTTCTGGAATTAAGTAGTTGATGCTCTTAAGGAAGTGTTTCAGCAGAATATTCCACAAGATCCTAGAGTAGCAATACTGGGTGTAATACTGGATAACTTAGAGTGAAGATCTAAGAAATACTTTCTGGGAATATTACTAACAGTAGCTCTGAAATGTATTACAATTAAATGGATGAATCCAGACCCTCCCACATATAGCTTACGGATCCAAAAGGTGTGGGATGTCTAACAAATTGAATAAATAACATGCTTATTATGAAATCAAAAATATATTTCATATATATATATTTATGAACAGATGGAGCCCTGTTACAGATCTACTAATGCAGAAATCATCTGTTCTTTTTAATGATTTGTCTAATTATTTATGTGTTTATTTATTTCTTTTTAGAAAATCATGTTCTGTTCTCATAACATTTTCTTTTTCTTATGCTATTGGCTACTTTTATTTTTGGAGTGGATTCCCTTTGTTGCTTATTTGTGTAATAATTGAGATTGAAGAGTATATAGATGTCACGTTTGGCTCCTCTCACTCCTCCATGTGCTTTTTGTTTACTTTTGGTTTCTTTTGGTTCAGTCCTGCCCCCTTGTTTTCTTGACTCCACCCCGATTCGTTTCACCTGTTTGCCACCTGTCCCTCGTCATCACTGTGATTATTTAAGCCCTGTGTTTGCTCCTAGTTTTGTTGGTCTTTGCTTGTAAGCCTATTTGATCTTGTTTGGTTCAGTATTTGGATTTCCGTGTTCTTTGTCATGTCTCTCTCTCCTGCTCTCCACATTGGCCATTTGAACCTGAACTGTATCGACCACGACCCTGGATTTGCCCTTAATAAAAGTCGCTTATCCCAGCACATGCGACCGCCTCCTCGCTCCCCGTTACAATAGATATAGCTTGTATTCTTATAGCTTTTTTTCTTTCATGGAAACTGTTAAAAAAGAATAAAATTAAGTAAAAAAATAGAAGAATAGAATTGCTTCAAAATCACCTGGAATAAAATCTTACATTCAATTACATTCAACTTTTTTTTCTTCTCCTGAAAAGCTGCTGTATTGAAGATGCAAGGTTTGGTTCTGACAGCAACCATATGTTTAATTACCAGAATCTCTTTAACATAGCAGATGATTAGCTTGATGTAATTAGCCCTGCATCTGAATTAGTTATGTAGATTTTGTCCTTATTTTTGAGTATAACTCCATGTCTCCTTATATCCCTCTGAAAAAGTGATGACTTGAGCTGACTTGGGTCTGATGTGCATAACATTTCCACATGAATAAAACAGTACATTACATCTGGGGGAAAAAGCAAATACAAAATTTTACTATATTTTTTCTATGTTGAAATTAAAGTCAGTTTAATGCACCTTTTTTCAGCACTGCTGGCTTATTATATGACAGGTGTGAGAAAAAGAAATTCCTAATAGACCTCATGTACATGACAACTGTCTGTGGTGGAGTTAATGAAGTCAGCCTCTTAATCAATCAGGCAATTAAGGATTGGCTAAATGAGACAAAGGTTAAAACTGCCATGCTGTAGGAGCAACTGCTATTTGCAATGTTTCCTTCTTGTTTCAGTCTCATTTTCCACTTTTGAACTTCAGCTTACTTATGAACTCTCAGAACTAAAAGCTGCACACTTATAATACATCAGCGCCCTATTTATTTTTAACGCAGCTCATTTTGCTGTTAAGCAATTTGCACTCATTTCATACAGGCCTCACATGGCACAGGGAGCCCGAGTGCATCCCTAAAGAGACCATGTTGCATAAAATGTTTTGTAGTCACTTAGTTTCACTCCTGCCTGCATCCTCCATTCATTTGCATACTCCAGGTCCTGATTCTGAGCCCCTTCTGCCATAAGCTTTAATCTGCTTTCCCCAAGACTCTTTCTGCAAATGCTCTTGTTTGAGAACACTTGCAGCCAAGATATCCCGCTGCTATTTTGTTTCATTTTTAAAATGAGACTTGTTTTTCATTCTGCATTTCTTGAAATAAAAGTCAAAGCAGTCATTTTAAATAAACCACAGCTTTGTTAGGGTCTAAAGGTAAAAGCCTTTTATTTTGAAGGATGGCACAGATTGTGAAAACTCTCATGCATGCATCTGAGGAAGGTGAATGAAAGAAGGTTTGGCTTTTAAATGTTGGGTAGAAAGCAGATGAAAGGGGCTTGTAGTTTTCCATAATAACTAAAATCCAAACAGCCACAGTGAAAATGTTTGTTCTGAAGAAAAACACTGATGTCAGTACGACTCCCATAAACGAACTGATAGTGTGTCTCATGATTTCACCCCTGGGAGTTAAAATTGAATGATTAAGAGAGTTACTTTGCCTGTGATTGCAGATTACCATAGTCTGATTACTTTCTATTACAACTCACTTTCCATTTAAAGGCAATATGCTGCAGTATGAATTGAACGTGTTGGGTGCATTTAATTTAAATAATGAGCTTACTGGAGACGATCCCTACTGTTAAGGTCTCTCATGTAGAGCTTACTGTATTATATAATGTTGTTGCATCATTTTGTGCAAAAGACCTCCAGGACCACTCTCTCTGCTAAAACCAAGTATCAGTATTTTCAAAAATAATAATTTCTTATTACATCAAAGGAATGAATTCAGCACATGGTGTATTATTGTGATTCTGCACAGCGAGAAACGGAGATGCACTAGCATGTCATGATTTAAATGAAGAGGTTGTGGGAAGCAAGAAAATGAACCCTCACACGCCATTAGACAACAATGTTGCAGCATCTGACCAGAGGCTTTTAAAAGCAGAGGATTTTAAAAGCTTGCACTTCAAAAACAAGTCAATCTCAATACGTTTTGTGCTTTTGCATCACAATAAGGTTTTCAATACAGAATTTGAAATGTTTCTTAGAAGACATATCATTAGTATAAAACACAATAGACTAAAATGCAATATCTACATAAAATTTAACAAAAGTAACCTATGAGGCTGCATCTCACATTAAATAAACTGAGCATTACAGGCACATTTTCAGTCTGATTGTGTGTTTGTGTATAAAATGTGGCTCTTACCTTCTGACTGAAATGAGTGACAGAGGGTGGCTCAATGAGCCTGTTCACACCTTGTTATCAGCGCAAGTTCAAAAGCCAGCATCTCTGATGGTGTAGGGGTGTGTTAGTGCCCATGGCATGGGTAACTTGCACATCTGTGAAGGCACCATTGATGCTGAAAGGTACATACAGGTTTTGGAGCAACATATGCTGCCATCCAAGCAACGTCTTTTTCAGGGACATCCTGCTTATTTCAGCAAGACAATGCCAAGCCACATTCTGCACATGTTACAACAGCGTGGCTTCATAGTAAAAGAGTGCAGGTACTAGACTGGCCTGCCTGCAAAAAAAATGTGTGGCGCATTATGAAGCGTAAAATACAACAATGGAGACCCCGGACTGTTGAGCAGCTGAAGTTGTACATCGAGCAAGAATGGGAAAGAAATACATCTACAAAGCTTCAACAATTAGTGTCCTCAGTTCCCAAACACTTATTGAGTGTTGTTAAAAGGAAAGGTGATGTAACACAGTGGTAAACACGCCCCTGTCCCAACTTCTTTGGAAGGTGTTGCAGGCATCAAATTCAAAATGAGTGAATATTTGCAAAAAACAATAAAGTTTATCTGTTTGATCATTAAATATCTTGTCTTTGTAGTGTATTCAACTGAATATAGGTTGAAAAGGATTTGTAAATCATCATATTCTGTTTTTATTTATGTCTTACACAACATCCCAACTTCCTTGGAACTGGGGTTGTGTATATATATATATATATATATATATATATATATATATATATATATATATCAAATCATCAAATCAAATCAAATTTATTTGTATAGCGCTTTTTACAACGGATGTTGTCACAAAGCAGCTTTACAGAATTTCAGAAAAGACAAAGTTTCAACAGGACTGTAAGAATGTACAGAAACCCCCTGGTGGGCAAGCCAGGGGCAACAGTGGCAAGGAAAAACTCCCTCAGAACTGAGGAAGAAACCTTGGGAGGAACCAGGGTCACCAGGGGGGACCCATCCTCCTCTGGTCAAACTACCTACAAGTGATTATACTACTAATATTAATAGCAGTAATATTGGTATTAGGAATAACTAGGAGTCCATCAGCGTAGGGTGGGCAGCTCGTCCAAGGCAGGTGGTGGCAGTTGGGGAATGGGCAGCTGGTCTGAAGTGGGTAGCAGGAGGGCTCAGCAGTCAGTCGTCCTTCAGTGTCCAGCCGGACATATGAGTGATTGTATACTCCAGAAACCAGGGAGATGGAATTAGTTTTATTCTATCCGTTTGTACATAAACAGGGAATGTGAACATTTCCAGAGTGTGGCTAACGACTCCAGCAGATCTGACTATGACAGCTTAACTAAAAGGAGAGAACCAGAAGGACACACAGACACAGCAGCACTCTGAAACAGTTTGGCATCCCTCCACTCCACCGTCCAAACTTGAGTGACCGCGTGCGAGCAGCGGGACCACAGCACCAGCGTCTCAGTTTACTATAATTCCCTGTGTCCATGGAGCCCTGGATCTGCTGCCTTTATCTAAGGGGGAACATTAGCTACCAAAAGCTAAACTGAACAAGTGAGTTTTCAGCCTAGTCTTAAAGATTGAGACTGTTTCTGAGTCCCGAACAGTTTCTGGAAGATCATTCCAGAGTTTGGGGGCTTTATAAGAAAAAGCTCTTCCCCCAGCTGAAACCTTCTGAATTCTGGGGCCTATTAATAAGCCAGCACTCTGTGATCTGAGTAGTCGTGATGGCTCATAATGAGAAATAAGGTCTTGCAGGTACTCAGGAGCAAGACCATGTAGGGCTTTATAAGTCAATAAAAGGATTTTATAATCAATACGGAATTTAATAGGTAGCCAATGAAGTGATGGTAGCACTGGACTAATATGCTCAAATTTTCTAGTTTTAGTGAGGACCCTGGCTGCGGCGTTTTGGACTAGTTGGAGTTTGTTTAAATTCCTGCTCGTACATCCTGACAGTAGCGCATTACAGTAGTCTAGCCTAGAAGTAATAAAGGCATGTACTAGTGTTTCCGCATCACGCAGGGATAGGGCATTTCTTATCTTGACAATGTTGGGAAGATGTAGAAAAGCTGTCCTAGTGATGCTGCCTGTGTGTTGATCGAATGATAAATCTGAATCTATTATAACACCAAGATTTTTTGCTGCTGATCCAGGTGTGGCTGGAAAGTTGGCGAGATTTAAGATTAAATCTGGTAATTTACTTCTTGCTAATTTTGGACCCAGAAGGAGAACCTCTGTTTTGTGTCTGTTTAATATGAGGAAGTTGTGTGACATCCAGCCTTTCACGTCTTTTACACAGTCCTCCATTTTCTTTAACCTGTATTTGTCATCAGGCTTGGCTGATATGTACAGTTGAGTATCGTCTGCATAACAATGAAAGTTTATGCCATGGTTACTTATAACTGTGCCTAACGGTAACATGTATAGTGTAAATAGTAATGGTCTTAATATAAACCCCTGCGGAATTCCAAATCTCACTTTTGAATAAGTGGAAGATAAATTGTTTACCCTAACAAACTGATAACGTTCTGATAGGTAAGATCTGAACCATGATAGGGCCGTCCCTGTGGCTCCAACCATGTTTTCTAACTTTTCTAAGAGAATAGTGTGGTCTATTGTATCAAAAGCCATGCTAAGGTCAAGTAGCACTAAGAGAGATATGTAGCCTTGATCAGAGGCAAGAAGAAGATCATTAGTTATCTTAACTAGAGCCGTCTCAGTGCTGTGGTGTGGCCTGAATCCAGATTGGAATTTTTCATATATATGGTTCTTATGTAGATATGAACTAAGTTGTTGGGCCACAGCTTTTTCTAAGATCTTTGATATAAACGGTAAGTTAGAAACAGGCCTGTAATTAGACAAAACGGTGACATCAAGAGATAATCTTCTCTAGCTCTAGCTGTGGGAGAGGGTAAAAGGTTTCCAGGCTCTTTTCTACAGCTGTGTTTTGTTCTATATCAGCCAAGTCAGATGACAGCCAAGCTGGATTTGAATTTGATACTGTGGGTTGAATTTGTTGTCTAATATTATCAATTTTATTATTAAATAAGTCCATAAAAACTTCACTAGTGAGAGTTGCTGGAATTTCTGGTTCAGTACCTGCCTGATTTTGTGTGATTTGGGAAATCACATTAAACAGTATTCTAGGATTATACTTATTATTCTCGATCAGCGAGGCCAGATATGCTGAGCGAGTTTTAGTGAGAGCATTTCTATACTCTATAAGGCCGTCCTTCCAGGCAGTGTGGAACACTTCTAGTTTGGTATGACGCCATTTCCGCTCTAATTTCCGAGCTGTTTGTTTTAAGGTCCGGGTTTTATCATTATGTATATATATGTGTGTGTGTGAGTGTGTGTGTGCGTGTGTGTGTGTATTCACCAACTGTAAAACTGAGAACGCTGAAACAAAACATGAGTTCTTTTTTCTGGACTTCTAACTTCTAACCAGTCAGTAACTTTTTAAAACTCTCTGAATCTTTTGTGTAGTGTTTTATTGGCAGTTCAGTCTTAGAAGTTGGTTTTATTTTTACATTTACAAATTTAGACTCATCAGTCCATAAAAACATACTCCTTATCTCAGATGTTCAGTTTCAATGTTCCACTGTTATTCTTTGCTATTTCCTTTTTATTTCACAGCCACACATGTTCAGACAACTCTCAGGTGTATTTGATCTACTGATCAGAAGCATTTGCACAAACTTGTGGCTCAAGTTCACACAAAAAGCAAAAGGGGGCATACTAAGTACTAAAAAATTCTGCTTTTCCCTAAAATGCTATGCTGATAAAATCATTTATCATGAAAAACTTTGTACTAAATAAAAAAAAAAATGCAAAATGTAAACATTTTCAGTAGAGCTGAAACATCCCCATGCATCCTCAAGTCACAACAGTGACATTTAGGTTGTAAACATTGATTCTGTTGCCATTCTATCAGTTTCTGTATCTTTAGTTATATTTCTTTTCATTTTTTTATTCAACTAATACCATGTTTAAGCATCTGCCTGTCCCTGTCAATCAGCTTCATCTTTCTAAAGCTGTTACTCCATCCTCAGGCCTTGTCTGAAATATGCCACCATGATTTGTGACACTCTCCCCTTGACATTTTCTACAGTATGTTTCAGTGACTGACATGCTTGCAAATTTGTTACAAGCTTTCCTATCTCTTTTACAGTGTGCAAAAGCCTCATTAAAACATCTGCTTTTATTGTAACTGGCCATTTATTTTTTAAACATGAAATGTCCGATTTAATTAGATTGAACCTGGATAAGAGTATTATTTTTATTCAGAGGCTTAAAAATAGTTCTTTGCTTTTCATTAACTGACACCTTTGTCTCTTGATTGTGCTATTTGTGGCGCTCATGACTAGAAGCCTAAACCCAAGTGAGAAGCTGAGGTTAGAGTCCAGAAATAGCCACAGTCACAGTTGTTGGTTTTCCATTATAAAACCAGTTGCACTGGGGAAAATAATTGAGGAAATTGAACAACCCAGCATTGAAAACAGGGTTACACAGCCATGCCTATGTGATGAGGGTAAGCAGCTCAGGTGTTAATTGCTAAGTGCGCTCAGCTGGCAAGGCAGCTGCTGAAGGAGCCGGTGCATTGTGCTGGTCTACTGACAGGCTGCTATGTTGAAAGGGCAGCTGTCCATGGTGCTGATCCTGGAGCTTAACTGCCTCCTGTTGACTGCTGACAACTGTCCACCTGTCACAGTGATGCACTCCTCTAGCTTATTTTTTGTAAGTTAAAAACACTATAATTGTGCAGTTTTAAGGCTTAAACTACAAATATACATACATTAAAGAATAGCTGACAACAATAAGAATATTGAAAGCTGGGAAGTTCTCAGCGTTCTACTTACAGTACTGCTTCAGTTACTTACAGTAAAATTGCCTGTTTTATTAACTCTGAGTGTTTTTAAGTGAAATAAACACTGTAGATATTCATTCAGCACTAGTAATCGTTCACTAAATACAGCTCAGCAGCTTCCCAGATCTTCTTTTGTAGTGATCGGAATCAATAATCACAATATTTGGGGAGTGTGGAGCACAACTTGCATAGTAACAGATACAAGTAAAATGTGGTAAAAAGTGTGATCACTTTCTAGTGTTTGGATAGCCAAACTATAGTAAATTGTGATAGGTATCTATCAATTTCCTTTGATTTCATTTTTGTACCATTAAAGCAACTGTTTTGTACACAAGCATTTATCAATCATTAAGTTGTGTGTCCCTTCCTCGTTCCGGGCCTTGTTGTGGTGGAAGGGCTTGTGTGGTCTGGGGATCTTCAGAGCTAAATTGTTGGGAGCAATATGCTCCTGGTTGGGTCTCCCAGGGCGAATGGGTCTGGAGTGAAGACCCGGACTAACTAGATCCAAAAACTCTCCATGATAAATGGACACAGACAATCATGCACCATGCCTGGGAGAGGTTCACCAGGACCTACACCTGGAGCCAGGCCTGGGGGTATCGTCCCTCAGCCCGAAGAAGCAATGTGAGGAGACCATGTGGGACCACCACCCACTAGGTCCAGCATGGTTGAGCAGTGCAGTGCTGTATAGGCAGTGGGAGATTGCAGGGAGACCCTTTGTGGCCTTGCCTCTGCAGCAGAAACTGGCTGATGGTATGTGGAATTTAACATGGTGGCGGGGGGGGGGGGGGTTTGTGTGGGAGATTGACAGGTATCTATATAACTAGCTTATAGATGGGCTCATCTCCACCCACAGTGTTGGCTGTAGAACCAAAGTCCTAGAAAGGGGTTGGTCCCTCTCCTACTCAGGGGTTGCACAGGATGAGAGGGGCTGGTCAGGTGTGGGGATACTCACGAGTCCCTGGCTGGCGGCCATGCAGTTGAAGTTTGTCCCGGTGGACGAGAGGATCGCCTCACTGTGAATTAAAATCACAGAGATGAAAACTGACTGTTGTGTGTGCTTATGCACCAAACAACAGGTCAGAGTTTTTGGCCGTTTTGGAGCTTCACATGGCCAGATGGGTTTTATTTAAGTGCATTTTAGATTCAACAGGTCTAGCTATAATCATGCCTGGGTGTGGCCAGTGAAATTGAACACAATAGTCAATTGAATTTAGTTAAATAGTTGATTTACTAGCTAAAGGGGACATTTAGTTCACATCGAGCCAGGCAGAGCTGAACAATAAATGAAGTCATCATTTAAAGACATTTTGTGTATATTCAAGTTATCTTTGCCTAATACAAAAAGTAATTTGTCACAGCACAGTACATAGAAATTATCTTGCTAAAATACTCATAAAATGATTCTTTAAAATGCAATATACATTAGACTCTTGCCTATTAGGATGGTGTTAGCTATGTAATTGCTTCGTCTCCAGCCAAGGTCACAGTACCACATCCACTGAATGAAAACAACTGGTCGTCCTTATTTGTCTTCCCATTATATGATTTTTCAGAATGAAACCTCATATAATAATAGAGAAATCACACTAGCAACTGAAAACACACACAAGATAATGTTCAATTAATGGGGTAATTAACTTTCTTACATAATACCCAGGATGTAGAAAATCAGTTGAAAATCTGAATGCTGTATTCCCACAATAGATACACTTTAAATAATAAGTGCCTCTGAGCCTTAATATTGCCAGAAAACTGGATCTTTAGTTCGACTCCAGTTTAGACTAACAGAGAAGCTCTTAAAAGGAGGAAAACGGAAGCTCACTGGAAATTGTTGATTGATGTTGTAGTTCCATTCGCAATTTCTACTGTGAGCCATTATAGTTTTAGAATCTGGCTAATGTCAGGTCATTTGTCTGGCCAAATTGCTGATTTGGCACCTTTCATTGCTGGGCTGCAGCTGTTCATTATATTGAATAATGTGTCAATCACCTCCAAAAAAAAAAAAAAAAAAAAAAATCTAAATGCATTACGTAAGTGTGTACAATGCATTCGCAATTACAGTGCGATTATAAAGACAGATGAATCATTTTTCTTGCTTGAGAACTTCAAAATATATATAAACAACGTAACATTCTGTAGGGTTCAGTACTCTTTGTTGTTACATTTCTGTATTTTGACAGCCTGTTCCCAGACTTAGTCCACTTATTTCCTTAAGATTGTGGTGGTTCTCCAGAATAACCTTGTTCATGATTATGATAATGAATCTCATCACAGATTACAGACCCAGCTGTTCGAGGGTTATGTTGAGGGAAGCAGAATCTAGCTGTAGATTTTGTAATGTGGAACCCAAAATGGTGGCACCTGTGCACATACGAGTCATGGCTGTTTATTTTTATGATCCAAATGTTAGTTACAAACTGGGCCTGTACATTGTAAATCTATACATTGAAATACCATTCAGTTTCTTTTGTAAGCAGAATAATTAAATAGTTGAGATGTAAAATAGAAATTGAGTGATGTGATGTGAAATCTTCATTATACAATAAAAAAAATGAAGTATTGGATTTACTTAAAAGCTTTATGTCAAGTGGTTCCACACCGCTGTTTTTAGTAGCTTTTAAGATGCTCATTATAGTGGTGTGTGCTCAGAGAGCTCTAATTATATTCTGTTCTACTAAAGTAGAAAAAGAACACAAGATTAATAGGTTTATGTTAACTCTACATAAGTAATTATTGTGCTACTGTGTTGTAGATCATGTTCAGCACTTATAGCCAACAATGGTGAAACTAGCTAGTTAACAGTGGTCTATAAGAAAGACACATGCACACAATGGAATGTATGTCGGGGGGAAAGATATTGAGTTTGACCAACTAAACACTGAAGTAAATCTGAGAACTCACATTAAGGGTCACAAAAGAATAAAAAATTATATGCTAATAATGAATTAAATACTCATTATTTATATATTAATGAATGGTTCATTTAGCATTAATTACTGATTAAGTACTTAGTAATTAGTAATTGAGTACACAGTAAAATGATAGCTCACTTCTCAACATGTCCTCATTTCACAACTTAATTACTCCTTAACTGTGTACTAAGACCTGATTATTATACTGCCAATGAACTGATAAGTGTGTTTACTCATATAAATAACATGAGAACCAACAAGTACTTATGAGTTAATCCTGTTTTTTATCTATTACTTAATCTACTGATTTAATGTAATTAATTAGCTAATTGCCACTTTGTGGCAATTAGAAAAGTGATTATTCTTGTTACTAATTAAACTATTAACTTATGATTAAGACTTACTGACATCTTCGTTTCTCTCTGATGGTTTTTGTGTCTTCTCAAGTAAAGAGGAAAATATACACACGTTTTCAATGAACTTTTAGTCTGTTAAGTCGTTTATAAGGATCCAAGATTGAATTTTCATGGTATCTTCACAAAAATCCCCTTTTGGCACCTTAGAATTTAAGATAAAAAAAAAGAATTTAAGATAAAAAGATAATGCTGGGACAGATACTGTCTATATGTGTACTTCTTACATACACTCACTGGCCACTTTATTAGGTACTTACTTGCTAGTAAAAGGTTGAACCCCCTTGCCTTCAGAACTGCCTTAATTCTTTGTGGCATAATTTCAACAAGGTGTTGGAAACATTCCTCAGAGATTTTGGTCCATATTGACATGATAGCATCACGCAGTTGCTGCAGATTTGTCGGCTGCACATCTGGGACGTGAATCTCCCGTTCCACCACATCCCAAAGGTGCTCTATTGGATTGAGATCTGGTGACTGTGCAGGCCGTTGGAGTACAGTGAACTCATTGTCATGTTCAAGAAACCAGTTTGAGATGATATGAGCTTTGTGACATGGTGCATTATCCTCCTGGAAGTAGCCATAAGAAGACGGGTACACTGTGGTCATAAAGGGATGGACATGGTCAGCAACAATACTCAGGTAGGCTGTGGCATTTAAACGATGCTCAATTGGTACTAAATATCCTCCCCACCACAACCCTTGATACAACGCATGATGGATCCATGCTTTCATGTTGTTTATGCCAAATTCTGACCCAACCATCTGAATGTCACAGCTGAAATCAAGACTCATCAGACCAGGCAACATTTTTCCAATCTTCTATTGTCCAATTTCGGTGAACCCATGTGAATTGTAGTCTCGGTTTCCTGTTCTTAGCTGACAGGAGTGGCACCCGGTGTGGTCTTCTGCTGCTGTAGCCCATCTTCTTCAAGGCTCGACGTGTTGTACGTTCAGAAATGGTATTCTGCATTCTTTGGTTGTAACAAGTGGTTATTTGAGTTACTGTTGCCTTTCTATCATCTTGAACCAGTCTGCCCATTCTCCTCTGACCTCTCACATCAACAAGGCATTTTCGTCCACACAACTGCCGCTCACTGGATATTTTCTCTTTTTTGGACCGTTCTCTGTAAACCCTAGAGATGGTGAAAATCCAAGTAGATCAGCAGTTTCTGAAATACTCAGACCAGCCCGTCTGGCACCAACAACCACGCCACGTTCAAAGTCACTTAAATCACTTTCTTCCCCGTTCTGATGCTCAGTTTGCACTTGAGCAAGTTGTCTTGACCACCTCTACATGCCTAAATGCATTGAGTTGCAGCCATGTGATTGGCTGATCAGCTATTTGTGTTAACAAGCAATTGAACCTAATAAAGTGGCCAGTAGGTGTATATTTTTAATTCTTATGCATATAAATGCTGTTGTCTACATACATCTTTGAATAAGCAGCCTGTGCTTTAGGCCTGACCAGTATGTTCATGTAAGTTTCCTCTGTGATTCACAGTGAAATGTGTGTAGGCTGCTCTTAATCATGAATTTGCAGTATACCGACTATATTAGTAGAATAGGGAAGATCATTACTTTACTTGGAGGGACACAAAAAGCAGTAATGAATAGTTAAGTAACATGATGTTAATGGTGAAAATGTAAAGTAAATAATGCTTATTGAGTACTTATATATAAATAATGAGATTTGAATCACAAATTAACAGATAATTATGAATTAATTTGCACCCCTTAATGTACTCTAAAATGGCCAGAGAGCCTATATGTGTTTTCTGGATTTTCATATTATAATATGAAATTGATAATATCAAACCTGTGGTCAATCTGAAGGGGTTTTCTTTGGGCACTGTTTTTCTTTATATTGCCACTGCTCCTACATGAATGGATTTGTACTCATCTTAAAACTACCATAAAGCAATCTTTCAGGCATCAGGCTGGGTATTCTTAATCATTTCATGTAATAGTTGTCCATGAGGTATTTTAAGAGAAAGGGACTTTTAAGAAAGTGCCTTTTAAGAAGTTAAGAAAAGAAATGCCTTCAGATGTCTGGTTCCTATCAACACCATTGTGAACAATTCTGACTCTTTCACTTCCTCTAGAATGGAGCATTTCATATCAAACCACTCTCAATGTTTACATTTGAACAAGTTAGTTGTGCACATTGTCAAATGTCTGTTGAGCTTAGTTCCACTATTTAAGAACAAACTATGAAATTTATCCCTTTAACATCATATCAGCATCCGTGCTTCAGACCTAAACACAACACTGGACGTTACAGTTGAGTTTTCCACAGTTTGTTCTCAAATAGGGGAGCGGCTCAACTAAACAATACAATGCATTTAAAAAGCATTAAACAACAAAATGTTTGAATTTACAGTCTAATTCAGCTCTTTATCAGTTAATGACTAGCATGTCGCCTCTTAATGTGATTATAAATCTAGTAGCTACTTTCATCTCTTTCATATAAAACATATATTACTTTTATATTATTATATTACTCCTGACCACTGTTGCATCTAGAGTGCAGTAGACAGGGCTTTGGCCTTTGTTTGTTTGTTTGTTTTTTTACCCCAAGGCAAATGTTCCTAACCACTGAACACCTTAACAAACGACTTTGGTCTTGCACACACTGCCAAACACTTTCAGAAATGTTATTTCTCCTGCCCTGTAAAAATGAATGATTGGATAGAATAAAAGTGTTTCTTTAATTTATCACATCCAAAACTTCACTCAGTTGAGCTAATCACTCTAAGTGTATCTTTCAGTGATTTGGTGCCATTGCACTCATTAAAGAATTTAGATGTGATAAACTAAGGACGCACTGTAAGGGGACACTTTTTATGGGGCAGTTTTGTGAGCACAGTGTACTTGCCCTCATTACAGAGAGTTTGCTACGCAGATGTTTCAACTTGTTTTTTCTCCTGTCAATGTTTCTTCACTACTTGCTGTGCTCCTACTTGCCATTTTTCATTATCGTTCTCAGTAATATCTTTGACCCAAGCGACAGATTATGTTCACATGCTGCACTGGGTGTTAGTAGTTAATACTAAGTGAACATAAGACATAAGACTGAATGTACATTCTAGCGTGTTTCAGGGTAGACGGTATGACATTAGTATCACACATTGTGTACCTGTTCTCCTTTCTTTATCTGGACTCTACACAGTCCACCAATATTAAAACAAAACTTAAAAGGAACTTCTGAGATATTTCTTTTGGAATCTGTTATAAGACAAAAACACATGCTCAGTCCTTGTGTAGACATTGTGGCACCCATTGCTGACACAGGCATCCAATAACTCACACACAGCTCACATAATCTCCATAGAAAATCATTGCCAATAGAATGGGATTCTCTGGAGCAACTGTACAGAAGACTAAAGTCACCATGCCTAATCCAAAGTGGCAGGTAGAGGAATATAAATTTAGAGTGGAATCTCATCAATATGAGGAATATACAGATAAAATGAGACAAAAGTGTGTTGCAGCAAAAAAATAGCCACACATCTTAAAATGCCAATATTCACTGTTGAGGAAATTTAGAAGTTTAAAACAAACAGGGTTGTAGTGAACCTGCCTGGAGCAGGAGACAAGCATATTTTGTCCCTACACATGGTGAGGAGGGTCGTTTAGAGAGCCAAACATTTCTCAAAGGATCACGGACAGAGATTTGAGAAAGGTGGCAGCATTTGGGGGACACCAATTCGCTAAAATCTACACCACCTAAAGTACCCAACAAATTCTTTAGAAAGTGTGCCAAAAAAAAGCATTTTCTTTCACCTAATCACAGACTTAAGCACCTGAAGTCTGTCAGCACAAAGTTGAGTTTGGTGTTAAAAAGAGGGATAGTTATATTGAAAAGTATCGCATGCTCACTGTTATGCATGGTAGACAGATCTGTTTTTGGGCTGTTTTACCTCCAAAGTCCCTGGGAATCTTGTTACGAGATCACAAAAATCTGCCTGAAGCTGAAGCTGGATCATGGGTGGATCTTTCAGCAGGACATGTTCCACAACATATGTCCAAAACCATACAAAAATGGTTCAGTGAATAGAGAATCAAGCCTTTGGCATCTCAGACCTCTTAGCTAACTCAGTTAAAACCTATGAGGTGATTTGAAGAGCGGTACCTTAAAAAGAGGACCAGGATAATCTAGAGTGATTCTGTGTTGAAGAGTGGTCTCACATTCCTCACTTTGAACCCTCAAACGTATAATTCACATCTGTTGGATTGTAAAGATCATCTGTTTATCATTCTCTTCTTCTTCTTCTTTCGGCTGCTCCCCTTAGGGGTCGCCACAGCGGATCATCTGCCTCCATCTTGCCCTATCCACTGCCTCCTCTACTTTTACACCAACCATCTCCATGTCCACCATCACTACACCCATAAACCTTCTCTGAGGTCTACCTCTTCTCCTTCTACCCGGCATCTCCAACATTCTTTGACCAATATATCCACTATTCCTCCTCAACACTCTCTGGCTTTATCTCCAAACTGCTCCACCTTCACTGTCCCTCTGATCTGCGCATTTCTAATCTTGTCCATCCTTGTCACTCCCAACGAAAAGCTCAGCATCTTCATCTCCGCCACCTCCAGCTCAGCCTCCTGTCTTTTAGACAGAGCCACAGTCTCCAAACCATTCTGTTTATCATTCTCTATCATATAAATTATTTTTATGTTACAAGAAATTATTGAAATTTTGATACTCTGTCATTTCTTTCCTTTGTCACACAATGTTGCCTCAGGTACACCAATATATCCCAAAGGAACCCCTGCACCCATTATTTAAAACAGTGTTTTTGATTTTAACAATCTGATCTATTTCATGCAAGAAAAAAGCAAATCAAGTATTTTTGAAAATATTGCCCCCATGATATCCCATAATGCAATAGAGGGTTAGTCTCACCAGCATTATAGGAGAAGACTCTTTGCTCTTATATTGGTAAAGGGAGGTTGCAGTGCTAAGTACAGGGGTGCCCATAATTGTAACCTATGATTTTGCTAGAAATGCAGTTTTTAGTAAAGGTGTTTGTTTTCTTTGACTAAATTTACTTCAGTTAAAAGGTAAAACGGCCTCGTATGTTCAGTGAGAGATTAATTAACAACAAGGATATTGTCTTCATGACTTTTTCTACCCATCTTTTCCAATGGTGTGAAGAATTATGAATCTGACTGCGTAGTGTTTCTAATAAGTTACTGTGTAAATCCCTGGTTGCATCTAAACTATACACTTTATACACAAGGCTGTACCACTGCTTCTGTGCTGAGATTACCAGAAAAATCAGTTTATGAGCAGTGAATCTGTGCAGATCTGCATGAAATGTGTGCGAAAGCATTCTAGCTATTGCCCACAAAGAGGCATAATTAATTGGTTGAAAAGAGAGTGATGTCAAGTACATGATGATTGCCCAACAAAACACTGAAAGAAGATAATGACACATTTGTGAAGATAATCACATGAGTTGCAGTGTCAGTAATCCATGGCTTTCTGCGAGATTACTGTAAAAACAGAGGGTGTCTGAAGCAATTGTATAATGTCCTCATGCAAATGATGAAAATCATATGAAGCCAATTGGTAAAGATTAGCTTTTCTTCTCCTACTTGTTAGCAGTATGGAAGAGGGTAGATGAAATGGCCCTGAACAGAAGTGCTGCTGTGAGGCAACTTTTTCCAGAATACTTGTTTGTTATGCTTCCAACCTGTTTGCCAGACTAGCGGTAGTGCACAGCCTGATAGACAGGCCAAACAAATGTTTTGACTTGATTTGTATATCACCTTGTATATCTGATGTCTTTCAGACAGCGTCTCTAATAGGACAAGTGCCACAATAACACAAAACTGTTCAACTAAAGCCAAATTGTTTTGACTGCTGTGTGAAAGTTGTGCTATTTTTTATTTTTTTTTAATGTTGATGAGCTGACTGAAGTTGCCTGTGTCAGGGGCCTGGTCATATCAGCAAGGCTAAAATTGATGAATTTGTGGATACTGTCTCTGTGGCTTTGCCTGAAGCAACTGACAAGTGGACTGTGTTGCTATAGAAACTACAATTTATATTTGACTCCAGACAGTCTAATCAGATTTTTTTTCTATTTCCAGAATTATCATAAGTTAAAAAGTTACAGGAAAGGAGAACAGTGTTTCATCTCAACCAAAGACCATCCTCAGCACAATATAATGTTTTAAATTGATTAAATTATGCAGTTACAATGAATGGGCTTTTATTTGTATAGTGCTTTGTTAATGTCATCCTTAAAATCAAGCAAAAAGGCCCTTTTGGTTGAGTCTGTCTTTGTTTTAATAATGAGCTTCATAGATTGATACTTTGTGTAATGACTTATATAAATCAAATATTTGTTTATATGATTTATATTTATCTTACAGAGACCACCCCTCCTTTTGTTCAATTTCTGATCAAGACACAAAATCTTCTAACAATATATATATGATATGAGAACAATCAGTATTTAATTTGTCTTTACTGTCTTCTCTTTATTTTCACTTTTTACTTTTGTACCCTGTACTGCCACTTTGACTCATCTATCCTTCCAATTTTAAAAGCAACTAGTTATAGCAGAGCCCCCCGTCCCCATTAAAAGACAGTTTGTTCACCAAAGATTCACTCACATAATGTTTCCCTTCAAACTGACATGAACATTCACACAAGTAACCACTAAACCACCTTAGATGCTTCACTTTTTTCACTGTCATGCACTTCCAAAATGGCTAAGGGACATTTTTCTGACGACATAAGATAATAATGGGGGAAAAATGGTTCTCAAACAAAAAGTTATTACATACAACTCCTGGTAGAGTATGGTAGATGCACTGTACTGTATAGTTTTACTATATATAATAATATACTACAATAAAATTAAAGATAATGTACTAGAACACCAACACTGGACATCTGAAGTGTGGAGTAAGGTCTGATAGACTGATGAGTCTAAATTTGTTACTGGGCTTACTTGGATTGTGATTTATGCTGAGACTGAACTTTGGAGATTTTTTTAAAGTCCTCATACCCATCTAACACCATGCCTGGGGATGTCTTAAGACATATCTGAAGACACATTACAAGATAACTTAAGACATCTTGAGGTGTATTAAGAAATGAAGACATGTCTATAAACACATTCACAAGATGTCTTGACCATATTAATATCCTTACATATCTCAAGATGTAGAATGTATACCATTGTTTTAAAATATAGAATGAATAGCATAGAATGCCTTTACTGTAAAAAAAACACACTTGCAGATAAATTTTAAAAATCAAATTCAGTGCTTTTAACCTCTTTGTGATAGTGAACTCTTCATTTTGACCTCTTTGTAATAACAACCTGTTAATGAAAACTAACTAATTATTGTGATAATGAAAAAATAAACACATCACAGTCATTACACTTAAAAATGACTATTATTTTACAGTATGTCTAAATATTTTAGCTTTAAAACTACTTTTTACATTACTTCTTTTAATTTAATTATTTGCCCATATTGTACCAGTTATTTTTTATTTACTGTTATTTGTCATGGAAAATGCAATTTTTAATTAATATTTTTTATAACCCCGCCCCTGTCCATCATTTGCAGCAGAGTATATGCATAGTATAATAATGTCATCACACTTGCTCTACAATGTTGTTCTATGCACAATTAACCAGTTTAAACCAATTCATATGAACTAAGGAAGAAAATCTGACCTCCACTGTAACACAGAGATCTGAAGAGCAGTACCAGCAGTGCTCCTATCACACCTGAGCCAGGAGCCATCAAACACTGAATACCATGCTGGGCGCTGAAATAGAGCAAAACTGTGGCCATTTTATGTGGACATAGTTCTTTGTCTGGGTTGAGGATGCAGGAGGAAGATGCATCTGTTGAAAAATCCATTTTAAGGCAACACATTCAGAATTACTTTTTGTTCTGCATACACAAACATTTTGAATTTTAAAAGTGGAGCAATTTGAATTTGAAATGCACTGAAGCATTTAGTACACAAATAACTCTTGGTGAGGCTTTAAATCATACCTCTGCATGAACTCCAGCATGGTGTCCAGCTCACGTGCCTAGCTGATGTTCAGAGCAATAAGAGAAGCATCAGGATGAGGACACTTGGGTAAGAGTACAGTCGAGTGATGACAATTACATGAACTGTCATTACATTGGATGAGGCCAAAAGGGAGGATGTGCCTTTGGAAGGAAAACAACACAGTTTATTACTTGATTCACAATTCTATACTTTTCATTCTCTAACATGCCCAAGTCGACACATGACAGACATGATAGTTTGCTGTTGAGTTGAGGCAGTTGTGAGCTTAGTAGTGAAGCTGTTAAAAAGTGCGTCAAAGGGGAAGTCCACCATTCTGCACAGTTCAGTCATTAAGATGTTAACAGAGTGGTTTGATGTGAACTACACTGTTCTAGAGTCTGAACTGTTTACAGTGGTGATAGGTATGAAATGAAATGACTGTGAATAAGAGCTAAACACCAACTCTTAGAGCATGTTAAGTGCAGGATATATGCTATAAATTGTGGTGCTATCAGACTGCAATGCAATATTACACTTAAAGCACAGTATCAAAGTAAATTCATTAATACTGATACAATATTGCTATATGGATATTTTGAACAAAGCCTTAATGGCCAAGAATATTGGTATCATTCTACCTTAAATAAATAAATTAATAAATAATAGTTTTTCCCCATAAATTTGCCTAATTGGGTTGAATGGCTCCACATAACAAAATATTCAAATTTATCATGTTTTGTAGGATCAAACTGGTGACTTTCCAGGCCAAAGTGCTGCAAAGATTAACATTTACCCTCGTCTAACGCTCTGAATTCAGTTCAGTTTAGAAGACTTTGCTAATTACCTGATGAGCTGACTCAGGTGTGTCTAATGAAGTAGATGCTGAAGCCTGCAGGGATTTGGCCCACCAGGACTGGGGCTTGACATATGTGGCCTAGGGTGCAAAAAAACTGCATCCATACTATGTATTCATTTTCAGAATTTAAAGGACAGATTGTGAATTAAATGAAAGCTCAGAATTGAAACAAATATTCTGTAATATAAAAGTGCAATAAAGGCCAAACCCTTCAGGTAAATTTTAAGAGAGAACTGTGAGTTGTCTGATGTGTCAGGTGCCAGTATCATTGGCCGTAACTGTATTACCATGATTAAGATGATTCAAAATATATATTGAGAACAGTGCACTGCAGTTCAGATTATGTGTGTAGGGAAAATCAGTAGCTGTGTTACCTGTTTTGCTGTGTTTTACCTAATACAATCTGAACATCACCTGACTTACTGCTGCTACTGTGATCAAGACATTCTTTATTTAGGACATTTTCATGTCAACGGACTATAGATTCCACAAAGCTCTTTTCACAGCTCTAGACTTTGTGGTGTTGGGGGTCTTGGGCTGGACTTTAGGCTATGGCAGGAAATCTTTGTAGCTCCAAGGTGCTATTGGTCAGATTCTCTAAACTCTGTCGCAGCTTTTAGACAAGAATGGTATACAAAATGTTTTCTTCTCCTTCTCCTCTCTTGCTTCTCCACTGATCACCCATTCACAATTGTTAATCTGAGCAAAAAAACAAGCATTTGTTATAAATAAAATGCACATATTTCAGTGCAGTAACCTAGAGTCACATACATTTCTGTATTACAATAAATGCATCATCAAATGCACTTGTTTGAAATACCCATCAAATCTAAACATCTGATAGCATCCCTGCAGATTTATTTGCGCTACCTGAAAGCAAGTCTCCTGAAAAGAATGGAAGCTGTAATAAAGGCAAAGCGTGGCCGCATTCAATCCTGAAAAAGTGACATATTTAGTTGTTAAGGCTTCTGTGTAATTTTCTGTTAGATATATTATTCTCCTTTTGTTCAGACAGTGGAATATAAATAACTTCATTACGTTTTTTACTTTTTTAAATGAAATTTCGTCTGGAAATTGAATAAATGTACGTGTGGCCTCTGACGTTTGAGTAAGTACTAGTTGCTTTCCTCAGTTATCAACTTAAACAATGGAAGACACTCTTTGTCTTCTGTCCACCAGATGAAGAAAAACACTCTAAGCACAGTGGACATGCACCATTCCCACGTCCTACTGACAGATTGAACTTTCTGCTAGTCCTCTGGGACAGCTTCGCTGCACACCGCACCTTCTCGCGTGTAGCAATTCTTGACAGATGCCGCTTTACCTGCCAGGGTCTCTCAGGTCTGAGGAGACATTTTCAGCAGACAGGTGATGGATTCATGGGCCATGCACTGTTTCCTGTCCTCCTGGGAGAGAGGATGTCATGCAGGATCAGGTCCTGGCCGCTCCTCACTGTAGAACCTCAGCTCCAGTCTGGCAGTCAGCTCTCCAGCGAAGGGTTAGAGGATGTTGGCTCGCTGAATCCCCTACTGTCGGCGAGGATAAGCCTCGTGATTGGCTGTGCTGCGCATGGACACGAGCAGCAGCATGGTTCATGAACTTCATTATGATCATCAGTCTACAGAGATGGCAACTCAGTCTCCAGAGAATCGCTGCTCGAAACTATGTGACAGAGCCCTCGAAAGGTCATATGCTACCAGAGATTCAAATAGACTTATGCTTTTACATTATTATCTTCTCTGGTTATTATCTCTATTGAGACATGAGAGCAGCCACCTATTACTGATGAGATCAGCTGATGGCACTTTGGTTGGAATGGGCTGTGTTATTATGTATTAGTCATAAGCAGTGTTGGGTAATCACATGTTACATGTAATCTTGATTATGCATTGTGATTAAAAATCTGGTATGTGTAAGTAGAGTAGGATACTTTTGAAAGTACAAGCAATCAGATTACAGATAAGTTTTATGAATGACTGTTTTTTTAGGATGTTTTTAATCAGGTTGAAATGCCCTCCTCAACAGGAACAATGTCCATTTACAGGGAAAGTAAACCATGTCTATGCATGAGTCTAGCAAAGGTCTAACTCTCAAAACCATGTGCACTGCTCCAGTGTGCAAAATACCCACAGGTATTCGAGGGGTCCCACGTTGGCTGGCTTCCCCAGCACTGACAGGCTGCTAATGCACTCACCATAGCAGAGCTGATCTTTTTCTGAAAATGCTCTTTCTAGTTTGGAAGTGTTGTCTTCCACACATTAACTGAGATCTTACACATCTCCTCTTTTGTCTCCAGTTTGAGAAATGACTAACAATTCTTTGGTGGTCTTTCCACCAAAGTTTTGGAAAATAAGCATGTGTTTTCCGAATATGCCGCAGCATCATTAGTTAGTTAAGAATATATATATTTTTTTAAACCTTTATTTTACCAGGTAAAATGTTTGAGAACCAGTTCTCATTTACAAACATGACCTGGCCGAAAGGCCCCAATAAAAATAGGTCCACGGCACATAAAAACAGATACATACAAAAGCAAGTATACCTACCAAAAGTAAAACATAACAAAACAAACAAAAAAAATACAGATTTACATAAAACAAACCAAAAAATATGAAAAAAACAGAAGTAAGGATAGAGAAAAATGAGTATGTATGAGTATGTGCATTATTTTTATCCATGATTATTAACAAGAGCAACAGTCTACTATTGTATGTTTAATTGTATGCTTGAAAGTGGTAAGAGGTATTAAAATTACAAGTCTAAGGGTGGTTTGTAAAGTATTCCAATCATTTGCTGCTGAAAAACGAAAGGAATTGCAGCCAAAGGTACTGCAGGTTTTGGGAATGGGAATATTAAAGACAGAAGCTTGCTGATTGTGGGTGAAGCATTATAAACAGTGACCTTTCAATGAATTTGTATTTGATCATCTAAATTACCATAATGGACAGCATAATGTCATAACTTTATTTTCAGGGACCCCCCAGAAGTTTCACTTTGAGACATTCATGTCAACACTGCACTCTACTTAATGTAAGTAATCAATCAATAGAACAACTTGAAGATATTTATTTCAATGTACTAGGATGCCACACTATTTCACTGATATATTGTTGTGTTACTGAGACTTTGTTAAGACTTTATTAATCATCTACAAAAAACCACTTGAAATAAAGTATTGACATAATTTTGACTTAAACATAACACAAAAGTTGTGTAATTTTATTTCTTAAATAATCTACTCACAGGTAATATTAAGCTCTTGTTTCATCACATTCACATGTGCTGACCTAATAAGGCCTGATTTCTAGGTGGACACATTGATGGGATGTGAAGTGAAAACAGCCTCGCCACTTTTGGGAAAGACTAAAAAATCAAACATGCACAAAAGCGTAATGAGGAAAGTTTTGCTGTCAACGTCAGCTTTTTTCCCCGAGGCCTAGAATACAGACCTTTAACATCTGGCGAGTGTGCATTAACTTGATTATTGAGTACGTCTCACTGTTGTTAGCATGAACAACTGAGTTTGACTGACTGCAATTCAGTGGATGACCATATCCAGTTTGTGTCAGGATGGCTGCTTGTGTAATGCAGATGCGGTAGGTTTCGTTTCAAAGACATGCTTCTTATTTTAATCCCAGAAAGCTCAAGTGAACACATTAAATGGAGGTAACGGCAAGTTGTTGCTGTTGGAAATTGGATTGGCAGAGGAACACAGACTTTCTGTGAAAATGTGCAGTGCACTGCAAAAACCATGTATACTGTGGAGGGTATCAGGGAGCATTTCATGTGGCTTTATTTACACTTACAAGAAAACTGTTTCTATTTGAATATATGTATGAACATCACAT
Organism: Pygocentrus nattereri; assembly: GCF_015220715.1. Taxonomy (NCBI): domain Eukaryota; kingdom Metazoa; phylum Chordata; class Actinopteri; order Characiformes; family Serrasalmidae; genus Pygocentrus; species Pygocentrus nattereri. The sequence continues at coordinate 14,327,082 of NC_051213.1, forward strand.
TCCTCCTTCAGTGCTTCTCAAATTATTGCCTGCTCTTCAGTGTCAGTCAACCACATCTGACAGTTCTTAGTCCTTCGTTTGCTTTCACCACCATGGGCCTGGAAAATGGAAAGCGATGTGCCAGCCTTTCAATTTATAACCTTTCTTTGACAGCTGTTGTCTTTCCACAGTAAAGTTTCAACATAAAACTCTGTCAGAAGCCAATAGACTGTCATTTTTATTCTTAGCTGAAGTGTGTATAGCTGGTGCATCATGGATTGTTGTCAAGCCATTCTTTTGCTAACAGGCAGGAAGATAAGCAGGGCTATGTAACCTGTATGATGGAATTGTTGTCAAAGGTGGATGGGTACAGAAGGGGCAAAGCACCATGGGTCCCTGGCACAATAATCACAAAAAACAAATCAAGAAAAAAAAGTGTTTATGTTGTATTTCTTTATGAGGTTGGTTGGTATGCATTGAAGGGCAAAACAGCTAACAATCAATAAGGTGAGGTACTTGGCAAGTGAAATTATCTCAAATCTTGTTGATGTATCTTCTTTTATTTCTCATTTTGAGACTGTTGTAAGCTTATTTTAGGATTATCTCAATAATTTGTAGGCATTTGTACTAACTTTAAGTAATCATGTTGAGTAAAATTATTTTACTTGGCAGATCATTTTGATTGTTTCATGTATGTTTCCTAAAACGCAAAAATATCTGGCCGTTATAGTGAGATATTTTGACTTATTAAAATGACCTAAAATAAATAGAAATGCCTAGAATAGAGTTAAATAATCTTAAAATAGGGGCTCCAACAATCTCAAAATGAGAAATACTAGACATTTTAACTAGATTTAAGGCAGAGGGTATTCTGGAAGTTAACATTTTATTATAACAAGTTATTATTTCTACATTAATAGAACGTATCAAACATAGAAACCAAGCTCAATGTTTTTGCTAGAAACCCCCCCATCCAGACAAGAACCTGGTTAATCAGATCCACCAGTGCCTGCGATTTAATGCCCCTGGGTGGAGAGCATCATCATTCATACATGAGATACTGACATGCAAACTAGTTGGTGTTTTGCAAGAGGACCAACAAATCATCAGTCTAAGCCCTGCTGACAGCTTGAGTCTGTAAGGTTTGTTTGCATAGAAGTGCTATTGAGAGAATGGCAGTTCAACTCAAGATGATGTCTTAGGGTGTTTTCACACCTAAGGTCCAAACCAAAGTTCATGTTTTTATCAGACTGTATACATTTGATCTGGCTAGTTTCGCTTTTACATTGCAATTTAGTGAGCGTGCTACAGGACTTGGCATGACACACCTATGTCCTGCCAGCATCACCTACGTGGGCTGCGTCTCTTTACATTCATTGATTTGTAGAGGAGGGTACGGCTGACATTGGCATATTGTCTATTCGGTAGCCTTTTGTGTTTGAAAGCAAAAAATGAATGCCATCTCTCTTTCATCCTCTCAGAAAATGAGACAAGTTTTGGTGTGTTATGCATTTTGTTATGCCTCTTTTTACTTTTGGCGTTTTGTCATTGGAGCAAATTACACTTAAATATTTCATCTCCGCCTCTCCCCACGTACTACTAGGCGCATTTTTACCTCTGTCTTGGTTCTTTTTCTTCATCTGTTGTTTAATAGTGATGATAGCCTACCTCAACTTCCTGTCATAGGTGCAAAAGTGCCAACCGTCCAAAAAAATTTGTAGTTTGGAGCTTGGAGTCGTTTGTCATATTAAAAAGCTTAATTTTATAAGCAATAATAACTTGTGTAATGTATATTTAAATGTCATAAACTAGGTACTAGTAGTACACTTAATAAAATATTTTTTATGTCATAGGTTAAAGCTACACTATGTAAGTTTTAGGGATTTGGAGACCTCTGTGGTGGAAAAGTTTAATTGCATCCCACGTGCAGAAAGACATTATGTAATGTCGTTTGTGCTTTGGACCTTTTCCCCTGGGCAGATTAATGTGATGTGGTGAGGGTGTTGAAAGAATATTCAAAGAGAACTGAGTCAAACCTTGGTGAAGGACGTGTCTTCTAAACTGTCTACTGCTATCATCACAATGTTGGTTTTGCATTTGATTCCTCAACATTGAGCCAGACCTTTTTGAGCCTCTGCGTGAGACGTAAATACATGGTTTGAAGAACTTCCGCAAAATCCGACCAGACACCTCTGACTTTTAAATCAGTATTTCAGGCTTCACAGGGTGGCTTGCAGCAATGCACACACACTATTATTTAGCGTGTTTTCTCTCCTGACTCACCAGCAGGCATTTTGTCTTGTTATAAAGGTGTGACAGTGTTACATCTCAATGTTGATTAATGGCTGTCAGTATGTTGAATTTGAAAAATGCATGTATGTAACTTTTCCATATTGGCAGAAGATCAAATGTAAACACTGCCTTAACCTTGAAAGCAAATATTGTCTCCACATTACTTTTCAACACTGTGCTGACATCATATACCAACATTGCTACAACGTTGCAAAAATGCTGTGTCTTAATGTCGAGCTGATGTTGTTTTGCAGCTACCAAGTGCAGGATGACATGCTGTAGTAATGAAAGTTGAGAGAGGATGTCTGGTTCAGTTCAATAACTTTACATGCATTTTTATTTAGTTTCTAATTTTTATGCTTACTTTGTTTGGATTCAGAGCTTTATTAAAAAAAGACCTCTGTGCCTACAGCACATGTTTGCTTTTGTAATGGCATGATAAGGCTTGGTACTTAAAGCTGTATTTGTCTTAATTTCAATTTATACTCGGAATTCCTTGTTTTCTCAGTTTGAGATATGGTGGCGGTTTAGTTAGAGGGGGTTCAGCCTCAGGATCTTTCTAAAATATCCTGTTTGTCTCCATGATGGATAAATTCCATATGAACTAAGAGAAACATTTCACTCTTTACTTTTGTACTGAAAATGTAAACAAGGCCAGCATTTTGCCAGAGTAATAAATTAAGTTGGCTTGAATGTTATGCTCTATTTTTGCAAATAGTCATATTTAAAATGACACGTGGCAGCCCCCTAGTGCCACTGCAGCCCACTTGGTGCCCACTGCTCACAGGACGAAAAGTTCAGAATTTAAACTGTCAATCTGTGTATGAACCACAGAACAGCTCCCCTAATCATCAGGCACCAGGGAATTTAGCAGTTTTCTAGTAGTTTTCTGTGAATCAGCTTTAAGAGGAATTAAACACTGCAGATGTCTAGTTCCTGTAAATAAGTAGTTTTTTTCCCATTTTAATTGATCAAATTAAGTGATTTTGTTTTAATCACTAAAAATGATGCTGTTTAAATCATAATTTAAAACAAATTATGCAGATTGTTTGAAATTTCACACAATTTAAAACCAGTAGAATTCCCCTTTAAGCAGATTCAATCAGATTCACTGTTTTTGAAAAAGTGTTAGTTGAATTTACTTGATTCAGATGTGCACATTCATGTGAATGAACGACAGTAAATGTGTCGATGTAATATATGCCATTCATATGGAACCAATGTAAACACTTGAATCAAGTAATATCAAGGCAATCTTTATTTCCAGTGTAATGAAAAAACATGTCTTCTAACACAAGCTTCTAAAAAATTGTGAGTATTAACAAAACATGCTGGAATAACAAAACATTAGATATATTTGAGTCCAGCAGCTCCTTAAGCAGCTAGCCTTTTGTCAGGCTGAGGTAAATTTAACTAACATTAGCATTATCATTGCTAGTCTTTCATAAACTCTTTAAGCTCACTGACAGCATTACATTTTCTTTTAGCTGAAATAAACGTAGTGACTGTCTGTGTCTGTCTGTCTGCCCTGCGATGAACTGGCGACCTGTCCAGGTTGTATCCTGCCTTCTGACCAATGACTGCTGGGATAGGCTCCAGCACCCATGCGACCCTGAGGGAGAAGTGGCTTAGAAAATAGATGGATGGATGGATGAAATAAACGTAAATCATTAAATTGATCAATGAATCAGTTTTTTTCTGTTTAACATATTAATGAAGCAGAAGACTTGCCAACTCATACAACTCAGATAATGCTAGTATTCATATTACAAAGTAATGGTAGCAAGCTAACCCTGTGCCATCATTTGTTTGAGGTAAATTTACAGCCTGGCTAGCCAGCTTAGCCAAATACTCACTGTAACTTCACTTTTACGCCCGCAATGTTTTTTTAACAACGCAAGGAATTTGATAAAAAATCTTTGCTGCAGCATGTACTGTCACTTAGTTATGACTATGCAGATATACTAACACTGAAAACTAGTTCACAGTGTAATGTTATACCAACTCAGTGTTGTGCCAATGTTGAAGAGATGTTGATATACCAACCCTGAAGGGAATGTGCCAGTCATTAACCTGAAAATCAGCTGTTCGTTTGTGCCAAACCTGATTGTGATGCCAGTAGTTAATTCATTTAAAGTTCATTGGTTCATCGGTTTGTATTGCTGTTAAAATTACCGCCCTGTAAACATGAATGCAGCATCATGTTCTTACACTATTTTTCAGCTTCTGTTTTCATTCTATAAATACATTCATCCGGTAGATATAATTAAAAAGGGTCATATCACATGGATTCTGATTCTGGTTGCTGCTGTTCCCTGGAACTAGAAAGATACTTTCTGTGCAAGCTAGAAATATGCAAAAAACATTAGTGAAATAACCTTAAACACATTCTGTCTTAATGTACTCCAAATGAGTGAGATCAGCAAGCCATTCTTTCAGAAAGAGCCCTTTGGGTGCGATTATGAGCTGTCCAATGTGATTGTGAGAATGTATTTATTGGCAGTGCCTCAATTCTTGTGCATTAACCTCTTATATTATGTAGCAATCCTGCTGTCAGGCCTGGGAGGCGTTTCACTTGAAAGAAGGACTTTTCTCAAAAAAAAAAAAAAAAAAAACGAGAAAAGAAAAAAAGCTGGCCAGTCTAATTTAATTAACTCTGATAAGAAGCCATGGATTAAGCTTGCAGCGCACTAAAGTGTTGAAGGGATTATGAACTTTTCGGACACAACATCGGCCAGCTTTTTCATCAGTCACTGTTGTCAGCTCATGCAAATGTAGCCACCTGCATTACGTAAACTGCTCATCTGCTTGCATTTCATCCGAGTCTTTCTGCACTGAGAATGAAAGACAGTGCCAATTGTGAATGCATCTCAGTTTGCTATGACTGCACGGATTGTCCAGTTGCATTATATCAATCTTCAATACGAAGTTTGAGTAAGCATAAGAAATTGAAGCTGTTTGGAAAGATATCGTCAAGATTGTTAAAAATCAGGGATGACTAAATAAACTGTGACTTTTCTGTGCAGTGCTTGACATACACTTATTGGAGAAATGCTGCACTGAAATATTTACATTTACATTTACATCATGCTTTGCCCAAAGCAACTCACGTTAACCAAGAGTACACACTGGAGCAACCTGGATTAAGCACTTCGCTTAAGGGCACAATCATAGCATCCGTAGGCTTAGACAAGTTTTCCCTTCAGCTTTCTACAGATACCAGTTGTCAGAATTTCAAGTTTTCACACCTGAACATTTAATATTTGGCAGCAACAGGACCGCAATGTGTGTGCTAGTTTGTATCATTCGTATTAGCACATGCTTTTTTTGAGTGTCGACTCCCATGTGCCTTTAGTACAGTGGGGCAAAAAAGTATTTAGTCAGCCACTGATTGTGCAAGTTCTCCTACTTAGAAAGATGAGCAAGGTCTGTAATATTCATCATAGGTACACTTCAATTATGAGAGACAAAATGAGAAAAAAATCCAGGAAATCACATTGTAGGATTTTTAAAGAATTTATTGGTATATTATGGTGGAAAATAATTATTTGGTCACCCACAAACAAGCAAGATTTCTGGCTCTCACAGACCTGTAACTTGTTCTTTAAGAAGCTCTTCTGTCCTCCACTCGTTACCTGTATTAATGGCACCTGTTTGACCTCGTTATCTGTATAAAAGACACCTGTCCACAGCCTCAAACAGTCAGACTCCAAACTCAACCACGGCCAAGACCAAAGAGCTGTCGAAGGACACCAGGAAGAAAATTGTAGACCTGCACCAGGCTGGGAAGAGTCAATCTACAATAGACAAGCAGGTTGGTGTGAGTAAATCAACTGTGGGAGCAATTGGAAGAAAATGGAAGACATACAAGACCATTGATAAGCTCCTTCAATCTGGGGCCCCACGCAAGATCTCATCCCGTGGGGTCAAGATGATCATGAGAACGGTGAACAAAAATCCCAGAACTACATGGAGGGAGCTGATGAATGACCTGCAGAGAGCTGGGACCAAAGTAACAAAGGCTTCCATCAGTAACACACTATGCACAGAGGGACTCAAATCCTGCAGTGCCAGGCGTGTCCCCCTGCTTAAGCCAGTACATGTCCAGGCCCGTCTGAAGTTTGCCAGAGAGCATATGGATGATCCAGAAGAGGATTGGGAGAATATCATGTGGTCAGATGAAACCAAAATAGAACTTTTTGGTAAAAACTCAACTCATCGTTTTTGGAGGAAGAAGAATGCTGAGTTGCATCCCAAGAACACCATACCTACTGTGAAGCATGGGGGTGGAAACATCTTGCTTTGGAGCTGTTTTTCTGCAAAGGGGACAGGACGACTGATCCGTGTTAAGGGAAGAATGAACGGGGCCATGTAGCGTGAGATTTTAAGCCAAAACCTCCTTCCATCAGTGAGAGCATTGAAGATGGAATGTGGCTGGGTCTTCCAACATGACAATGATCCCAAACACACCGCTCGGGCAACAAAGGAGTGGCCTAGCCAGACTCCAGACCTCAAACCCATAGAAAATTTGTGGAGGGAGTTGGAAGTCTGTGTTGCCCAGTGACAGCCCCAAAACATCACTGCTCTAGAGGAGATCTGCAGGAGGAATGGACCAAAATACCAGCTACAGTGTGTGCAAACCTGGTGAAGACTTACAGGAAATGTTTGACCTCTGTCATTGCCGACAAAGGTTATGTTACAAAGTATTGAGTTGAAAAGTATTGAACTTTTGTTATTGACCAAATACTTATTTTCCACCAAATAAATTCGTTACAAATAAATTCTTTAAAAATCCACTCAATGTGAGTGGCTGACTAAATACTCATTTGCCCCACTGTGTATATATATATATATATATATAGATTGTTTTGTTGTGGTAAGAATGTGAATGGAGATGCATTTTTAAATAAACTGTGAACAGGATTGCAGTGAGAAAGAGATAGACAGGGTCTCATATGTTCTGCTGTTGATTTGACCTTCACCATACTTTTAATAAAATTTGTATTGTTCTGGGTGCATTCACTTGATTGCAAGAACGCCCTGTTTCCGGATGTCATCCAAAATCAAGCTTCAGGAATGCGTTAAGGACACCCAGAACTGAATCATGCCTGCTTTCCACTGCTCGTGTATTCCACGCTGCAGCCATGGGGCCACATTTGTTTTGCTGATTAGATTTTGCGCGAGCGAGACAAAAGCATTCTGAGGCACACTGCAAGGTCATATGCATGAAGCTGGTTTTCAGGGTCATTTTCTGCCACGCTGATGCAGATGGTGTTTGAAACAAAAGCCTCAAGAGTCTGCTTCCATCTCAAGTGGATGATTGTCTTTTCATAATGGTCTGTTGACATGCTCACCAACTCTCCACATTCATAGCTGGTAATACTTTCTTTATCTTTCATTGTGAAGCAGTTTGTATTAGCAGTACAATTTCTACAGTAATAGCTTGTTTTTGGGCTTTTACATGTCAGATGTACATTACTATAGCACTGCTGGCAGGATTGTTGGCTACATCACTCTGCACAGTGTCAGGATCTCACTATCTCTGAAGCTGACCTGACTACTGTGTGAAAGAACGGCTTTATTCCTTTGCCAAAGTGTACTCATGCACATTGCAGTCACATTATAAACTGTAAGACAGCAAGAATCATAGAAGTTATGGAATTTTGTTGATACATGCTAAGGCCAATGACTGGCACAAATGCAGCACAATAAGCAAACCATATAGCTTACTGATCCATTGGGATGCTCATCTGTCAACCATTATAGCTCTGGTGTTGTACTAGATAGCAAAGCAGTGCATTTACAACCTGAACATGGCACTGTGGCCCTGTGGATTTATGCTTTTTCTAGCTCTTTGATTTAAAACGACATGTTTTGGGTCCAAATATATATGGTATAAAAAGCAGTGTATTCAACAATGGTGTATTTACATTAAGTGAAATGAGCTTGTTTATATTGTTCTTTACAGCATCCACAATTAAAGCTTAAGGCATTGCCACTCTTCACTTGAACTGAATACACAAGTTCTTTGTACGTACTTAGCAGAAATAAATTGCTTCTCATACTTTTACCTCACTAAAAACAATGTATAGTTCTTATAGTGCTCTGTGATGCCCACTGTATTGATATGAAATGAGACAGCTCATATAGTAATAAGACTTCATTTGATGTAAAGCCTATGAAGCCTGGGAAGAATGCTTTATTGATTTTGTTCGCTTTCACAAACGCTTGACTTTAAGAATTATTTTTGGTATCACTTTACATGAAATGCAGGTAAGTGGGGCACTCATGACATATTCATTAACAGTACAGTAACACCTCATTACCATAACAATTGTTCTGAAACCCCCATTAAATGTATTTATTAATCAGTAATAAGTATATGATGTAATGGATTTAAAATGCAGTCAGTGATGCTTAGCATTCATGATGCACTACATGGCCAAAAGTATGCAGACTCCTCTTCTAATTAATGTTCAGGCCTTTTAAGCTACATCCTTTGATAACAGGTGTATAAAATCAAGCACATCACTATGCAATCTCCATAGCCAGATGTTTTCAGTCGAATGGGTCATACTGAACAGCTCAGTGACTTTAAACGTGTCACTGTCATGAGATGCCAACTTTTGCCACAAGTCAGTTTGTGAAATTTCTGCTCTGCTAGATTTGCCCTGCAAGTCAAATGTAAGTGCCATTATTGTGAAATGGACGTGTCCAGGAGTAACAGTTCAGCCATGAAGCAGTAAACGATACAAACTCAGAGCAGGACCACTGAGCATGTTATAAATCTCCTGCTGCATCACTTACTACTGAGTTCCAAACTGTCCCTGGAAGCAACATCTGGAGATTCATGAAATGGGTTTTCAAAGTCAAGGAACTACACACAGGCCTCAGATCCCTATGTGCAAAGCCAAGTGTTGATTAAAGTAGTTTACCAAACATGCCACCACCAGATTTTGGAGCAGTGTTTTATGTTCTGCAGAATAAATAATCAGACTTCACTAGTCTGACAGACGATTCTGGGTTTGAAGATGCCAGGAGAATGCTATCTACCAACTGTAAAGTTTGGCGAAGGAGGGATAATGGTCTTGGGCAGTTTTTCAGGATTTTAAATGGGTCCCTTGGTTTCATTGAAGGGTATTTTTTATGCCACAGCAAACAAAGACATTTTAGACAGTTATGTTTCCAACTTTGTAGCATGAGTGTGCACAAAGCGAGACACATAAAGACATGATGTGACAAGTTTGGTGTGGAGGATGTCCAGTGGCCTGTACAGAGCCCTGACCTCAACCCCACTAAATACCTTTGGGATGAATTGGAACAGTGATTGTGACGTGTTGCAAAAAAAAAAAAAAAAACTTTGGGGTTTTACTTAAGGGTTTCCAAAAGTTAAATCATCCTACACCCTTACAGTTTCCCTTAATGATCAACTTTCCCTTCATTTATCCCTGAAGTTGCATAACGTTCCTTAACTTAATTAACACCATTTACCTTTGGATAAGTTAAGGTAATGAAAACACTCCAATAAAGTTACTGGCCAGCGCGAGAAGCTGAAAACATGGCTGTCTTTTGGAGGTGTTTAAGGAGGTAAATGTATCTGTGCAAGTTCTTCAGGATTTAGCGAATCCTAAGCAAATAAAAAATATTGAGAGGGCAGATTTGAACTTTGCATTTTAATAAATGTAGAGCTGTGTGCAGAAGGAAACAGTGTCTTCAAAATAAGTTAATATATAGCTAAATGCACTAATCAGGCATAACATTATGACCACCTCTTTGTTTCTACACTATTTTAGCAGCTCCACATACTGTATAGGAGCACTTTGTAGTTCTACAATTACAGACTGTAGTCCATCTGGCATACTTTTACCCTTTTCTTCAGTCGTCAGGGCCCCATGGAACCAGGTGCTATTTGGGTGGTGGATCATTCTCAGCACTGCAGTAACACTGACGTGGTGGTGGTGTGTTAGTGTGTGTTGTGTTGCTCTGAGTGGATCAGACACAGCCAGTGCTGCTGGAGTTTTTAAACACTGTCCACTCACTGTCCACTCTCTTAGACACTCCTACCTTGTCAGTCCACTTTGTAGATGTAAAATCCGAGACAATAGCTCATCTGCTGCTGCACAGTTTGTGTTGCTCATCCTCTGGTCCTTCATCAGTGGTCACAGGACATTGCCCAAAGGATGCTGTTGGCTGGATATTTTTTAATAGTGGACTATTCTCAGTCCAGCATTGACACTGAGGTGTTTAAAAACTCCAGCAGCACTGCTGTGTCTGATCCAATCAGACGACCGCAACACACCCTAACACACCACCACCACATCAGTGTTACTGCATCCAAATAGTACCTGCTCTGTGAGGGTCCATGGGAGTCCTCAACACTGAAGAACGGGGTAAAAGCTGGCTAACAAAGTATGGAGAGAAGCAGATGGGCTACAGTCTGTAATTTTAGAGCTACAAAGTGACCCTATATAGTAAGTGGAGCTAATAAAATGGACAATGAGTGTAGAAACAAAGTGATGGTCATGATGTTATGCCTGGTCTGTGTACACATTCATTTTTACACTCATAGCACTCAGGCTGGGTGTTGTTAATCATGTTAGCCTATAGACTTAATGGCAAAAAGTCTTTCTTCTGGTTGTTAGCAGCTATTCAACATCTCAAACATATGTTTATGTCAAACATGAGATTTTATTTTAAACAGTGAGAGAAGTTATACTCCATCCATATAGATATTGATATAAAATTTGTCAGTTGGTTAAAGCCCACCTCTTTCATGAGTAAAGGGATTGACTGGCATGCAAAACGGCCAACTTTTCATGTTGGCAAGAGTAACAGGTTATCAAAACTGATTTAGCAGATTCTGTTAGTTTCAATATTAATCTAAGTTATCTGCTGATAGTCAGACAGTCAGAATCCCTTAGTGTTTTCCCTTAGCTAAGAAAAATGTCTAAGGGATTTTATGCAACACTCTTAACGAATTCCCTTTGGTAAGGGAACATTCTCCCTTAAGATCCATACTTAAGGGAAAACACTTATGTTTCATGTAATCAGGCACTGGCCTTCATGTCTGACATCAGTGTCTGCTTCCATATATGGCTTTTTTTGACTGAATAGACACAAATTCACACAGACACAAACCAAAATCTTTAAATAGTGGAAGCTGTTATAGAGGGGGGCTAGAGGGGGGCTTTGGAATGAAATGTCCAACAAGCTCACATAGGTATGATGGTCACGTGTCTACATACTTTTGGCCATATAGTGTATGTTCATGTATCTTTCTAAATACTAAATAATAAAGTCTAAATACTGTTCAAAAACATTAATGACTGACACAAAGCAATGCACATTAATGGCACATGATATTCCTATAAATTACTTGGACCTGCAGTGAGTTCCATACAGTATTCACTAATGTTTTACTTTGATGAGAACCCATGTACCCCAAAAACAAAACACACAGCCAATTTAAAGCTAAGTCATGCATTGAATTTCAACCCGGAACATTGTTTGTTTGCTTTTATGCTCACTAGCATAACAGTCTTCACTAACAATGACACAATGGTATATTCAACAATAACTCTTTCCACAGAGAATGTAAGTGTGCTATTAAACAGAAACTCTGAATAAAACAGAAAAAACAGTACAAACGGCGCAAAAGAATAAAGGAATAAATAAGTCTGTTGATTACTCAGCCATTATCCCCTTACGTTCACTAAGCAGGACAACACTAAACAAAAGAGCTCAACCAAGAGGCACAGATCCAGAATGATAATGTGATTTTATTGCAGTGGTACTGTACAATTCATGAAAGCTACAAGTAGTCGGTACTGCAATTTGCATAGGTGTGTTATAAATGCTCTTTTTTAACTGTACTGAATGTAATTAGGATATATCCTGAGTAGCCTTACCATATGTTTAATATCATAGGCTGTATTTTACTAGGACAACTATACATTTTATTTGAAATAAAGTGGTTGAGATACCTTTCCATATTGCAATATAAGCAATATCTGCACTCAAAAATATTTAAGCCCAAAAGTTAAAAGTTATGTATTTTAATTACATAAATTTTCCATTAAATTTAAAAACATAAGTCCAATGTAAAAATGGTTTATTATTATAAATTGTTATAAATGCTAAATTATGTTCAGTAAATCTGAATTAATTAAATAATGTTTAAATTAGAATTGCTTGTAGAATTTATGTAATTCTTTTACATGACACGTATGTATTTCTAAAGAGTTTATAGTACCTTCTGTATTCACAGCACAATTACTTAGACTGCATAAATGTATTAAATGACAAAACATGTTAAATTCACAAACACTTATTGTAATCCAAACTGTATTAAACAGAATTTACTGAAGTTCATTTTTAAACACATGTAAACTTGAAAGTCTAATGTGAAGGAAATAAACATAACTTTATGGATTTCCGCTGTGATCAAATTCCCTGCTTTAGAATTTCTGTTCACTCGCAGTTTAAACTACTAATTAAAGCAAATGTTTATGCGCACAACATTCCTATTGAGGCGCAGCTCTCGTGCTAACCATTGTGCCAGTTAGCAGCTAACGCTATCAGTCACTTCATGCAACTCTAATATGTCGAGGTCACCTCAGTTACAAAAACCTTGAACTGTTGATTTGAATATTAATGGAATACATCTTTATATACTGCACTTCACAATAAATCACTGCCACTGTTTATTTAATCTACGTTTTATACCCGTTAACATGGCAGCGGACCTGGCAAGGATGCTAGCTAGTTCGCTGGTGTTGTCCAGAGTATCTCTAAAAATAAGCAAATTGAAACATTAATATTTGGTCAAAAACATTAAAAACACAAATTAAGTTAATATGCATCACTGTTTCATTGCAGTTGCGCTGTATAACAAAGGATGGCAGGAGATTCTAAAAATAAAAAAAAGCCATTTCATGTCCACCGTGCCAGCTGAAGCAATTTCCTGGTTGATGATGCGTCTCCTAATAAGTTTTAATGGAAATATCTAAAAGGTCTTATACAGTTCATTTAAATCCGTTTTGGATTTATCCAAATTAGGTTGCTTCTAATGAATATACATAAGTAAAGTATATATATTCTTTTGTTTTATGTAAAATATTTGCTTAATGTTTATGATGGCCATATATGTTTTGAGTGTGTGGTAACATTTATGACAATAGTAGCCAGTAAGGCTGCAAAAATCACTTGTGATACAAAATCTGATATGGTCAATAGGCAAAGAAGAAATTGCTTCCTAAAACCCACTTACACGGTGTTCATGAAGATTCCGATGTTCACCAATGTTTTCTTATTTGGGATTTGTTCTTAGATAAGAATAGAATCTACATTTCTGCGGTTTAAGAACACGTCACGAATCCAACTTAGACTTTTTCTTAAGACCTTTCTCAGAAACAACTTTAAGAAAAACCTTAGGAAGGTACTGGTGTATGAGGTGCATTATTATCAAATCTGACATCTGAAATATGGAGAAAATAACAAAAATCTACACTTTAGCACTAATAAATGTCTCAAAAATAGGTCGTTTTGACCAAACACAAGGGTTAATGAATGTATTTAATAAATGTTTCCAAGTAATTATTTACATTTACTTTTACATTTATGGCATTTGGCTGATGCTCTTATCCAGAGCTAGATTTTTTATCCAGAGATAGAATTTTTACATAGGTAGGCCAAGGGGGTGTTAGGAGTCTTGCCCAAGGACTCTTATTGGTATAGTGTAGGGTGTTTGCCCAGGTGGGGATTGAACCCCAGTCTACAGTGTAGAAGGCAGGGGTGTTAATGAATATGGCGTTAATGTGTGAAACATTACCTTACCATGTTTGCAAATACTTTGTAAATCAGTAGTACAGCTTATAACACATTATCACCATATTTACAGTACAATGTATCATGTATACAACATTCACATAAATGCTGACAAACCACTTATTTAGTAAATAATCAGAAGTGTAATCAGGAGTTGTTATGAGACGTTTTGTGATCCAAGAGTGAACAAGACAGTCCCATAGTCCATGAATGCTCAAGGATTCATTTAGCTCTGGATCACAAAATCAAAATATTTGCATAAACATTTTACCTTTTAATTACAGCATAATTCTCAAATCATGCTTGGGTGTTATGCCTTTGTGCAGAAAGGCTCTTGTTTGATTGAAAATAATATAAGAATACTTTAATGAGTGAAACACTGAAATATTATGAATCACTGAACATCAAGATATCGTTGAAGATCTAATCTCAAGTGGACACTCCTATTTGATAAGTGTGCTTCAGTAGCACTTCATCCAAACACCAGTAATGAATTGTGTTCAGACATTTTAAATGGTAATTCTGCATTTCTCCAAGCTGTGACATGCATGTGCAGCACAGGACTTTCTTTTGCATAATCTATTCAGCTTTCCATTCAAGGTAAGCACGAATGAATAACAAGCGGTGAAAGTTGCAATTCGTGTGAAACAACCTAAACTAAAATTGAAAAAGAAAAAAGGACCCAAGCCAAAAATGTAAAATATCAGAAGTTGGCAGCGTTTATAGATTCTAATTAGAGTTAATCAATCTGGTGATTACAAATTGCATCCTGTTCCTCTACCTGTTTATTTTCACTCTCTCCATCTCCACTCACTGTATTGTATTCTCAGGCTGAGCTGTATCTCAGAGGATGAAGATGTCAACCCAAAAACAAAGTGAAACCTACACATGGAGCTTTTCAAAGCAGTGAACATTTTCTTTCAAAGAAAATGTGAAATTTTCTTCCTCATAAAAAAGTGCTTTGCAGAATTCTCAAAGACCCTTTGGACTAGCCAGACAAAAAGCAGCATATGTTAGGAAAAACAGTTGAAGAACCTGCTGAGATTTGAGGGATGGTTGTTATGTTAAAACTGTAGTGTATGGTGCAATTTAAGCATATTACAAGAACTGCAAGTACATTTACTATGAATAATGGCTCACGAATGGTGTGTGTGTGCCCAGTTCTTCCTACATATGACTGCATCCTTTGTAGTCAGTAATTCATCTAGCAGTTCACTGCAAAGCAAAGCATTTAGAGAGAAAAGATCACTGCTTTTCAGATCCCTGTTTACCATGTGCAAACTTTATATCACTGCCTACTGGTTCAGCTACAAATTTGCACTGCTCTTTTCTCTTTCTGACAAATATGTTCTCTATCTCACTTTCCCCATATAGAGGTCTTTACATATCTTCTAGAGGCTTTAAAGAGAAGTCACATTTGTACACAATCTTCTTAATAGACTTGCCAGTACCTTCTTCAGCCGCACTTACTTTTGAAAAGCACTAACATTGTGTTTTAGTGTAGTGTGTTGAACCTCTATCAACACAGTTCCATTTTCAGGTCCATTATCTCTAAGACCTCTTTAGACCACTTTTACCCTGCAATATCATAACTGTCGTTTTCTGTATGGCCTTTCACTGCTCTCAACAAGCCATCATCATAACCTGTAACACATTAAATATTGAAAGTGAAGAACTTGCCCATAATAATCTGAGCAATCAATTTCCAGCATGTACATTATTGCCATATAGTGAACAACAAAATTGACCTGAATCCTGGAGGAATCATATCCTCATGCATGTTCTCCCAAGCCTTCATTGAAATCATATTAAATGAATCATCATAATCCTGAAAATACTGGTATGTTTCTACACACATGTAAGAGTGGAAATGGCACAGTTTTACTGAAGGAATCCTACTTTAGATTTTTTTCATCAGCTAATAGTTGTGTGAATCAATCTGAGCTCAAAATATGATGGGAGGTGTTTTGACATAAAAGCTTGAATATTTTTCTTTTCATCAGGGTCTCTGATCTTTTTTTTTTTGCTAACGCTGAAAGAACAAAAACATTTCTGCATATTGCCAGAGCCTTTTTTCAACATTTATTGCAAATAAATCAAGAGTAACATAAACTTGAATTTAAACTGTATTAAACTGAAAAACAAAAACCTTTTACATTGTAAACTTGTTTTTCATAAACTTGTACAGTCATTCCGAATTTTATGCCTGGAATGCATTCCAAAAGTTTTGGGACAGGAGCCTGTTTACCACTTTATCGCATCATCTTTCCTTTTAACAGTGCTTAATAATCATTAGGGAACTGAAGACACCAATTGATCGTGTTTTGAAGGCAAATTTTTTGCCATTCTTCTGTTATGTAAGTCTTCAGCTGATCAACCTTACAGGCCTTTGTTGTAATATTTTGAGCTTATTAAGACACTTGTTTTCAGTAAGTGACAGTTCTGGACTGCAGGGTATCCCTGAAAAAGTTACATCTAGAAAGCACCATATGTTGCTTCAAAATGTACTTATGATCAATAATGCTTTCACGGATGTGCAGGTTACCCACTAATACCCCCCCCCCCACCCATACCATGACAGGCTGTGACTTTTGCAATTTATGCTGGTAACAAGCTATTTAGTCCTTTTCCTTCTTGGGCCAGAGAACACAAAGTATATTTTTCCCAGAAATAACATGAACTAGCATTAGTATGTTTCAGGTGAGCTCAAGCCCAGAGAAGGCGGCAGTGTTTCTTGACATTGTTGACATATGGCTATGGCTTCATCTTTGCATAGTACAGTTTTAACTGCCATTTGTTTATGCAGTGATGAGAATTGTTTTCAACAACAGTTTGTCAAAGTATTCCCGAGCCCAAGAAAAGATATCAATCATAAAACGTGCTGGTTTTCTAGTGCGCTGCTGTCTGAGGGGTTGAAGGTTATGAGTATTCATTTAGGGTTTATGGTCGTATCCTCTATGCATAGAGATTTCCCTGAATCTTTATCTGTTGATACACGCTGGAAAGAGTGAAATGCATAAAATTTATGCAGTCCCTTTTACTACCACTACAACAAGGCTTTCATCAAAATAGAGTAAAAGTACTTAGGCAAATATTAAATGTTCTTCAAAACAACTGCTATTTTGACAAAAGTACTAAACTATCTCAGCCAGAAAGCAGAAAGGTACTGAGAAGTGGTCTGTGGTCCCCTCCTGTAGAACCACTCCTTTATTGAGTGTGTCTTGCTAATTGCCAATAATTTCCACCTGTTGTCTGTTCCATTTGCACAACAGCTGTGAAATTGATTGTCAATCAGTGTTGCTTCCTAAGTGGACAGTTTGATTTCACAGAAGTTTGATTTACTTGGAGTTATATTGTGTTGTTTAAGTGTTCCCTTTATTTTTTGAGCAGTGTATTATGATGTACTTAGTTAAGATTACATTTCTAGTGCCCATTCATTTGCAATTTCATATATTTACACATCTAACATGTGGCTAATGGCAGACATCAGTAGGCTAGTAAGGTCAGTATCAGTCATTACTTCCCCTTCAGTTTGATTGTTTAACATTCTAGTTAAAAATTATAAATTTAATACTAGTTTCTTACTGAAATTAGCAACAAACACATCAATCTTCAAAATGATATGAATTGCATAGAATAGACTAGGCATATGTTGTGATGAATATTATTTGATAATTCCAGTCTTCTATGTGCATGTGTTCACACCTGTTTGTTTATGTCAGCTAATAATAAAATGCATTTTTCTGTGAGTTTCCCTTTATGTTTTTGCGTAAGACTGCTACCTTCTTTAGGCTGAGTGCTATTGTTATAGTTATTATTTATGCAATGATGAAGTGGTTTCAGAGTAAAAAGTGCTGATCTAAAAGAAGCTCTCCACTGATGACTCAGGGAGAACATATCTCTGGAATGGAGCTTCTCATTAGTAATTGCAGCACAATCCTTTGATTATATCAGCTGGCAGCAGAAGCTCACATTTGAAGAGTTTTAAAGTCAGTGGAAAATGTCAGTACCATGATTGATGCCCACTGTGCATTAACTCGAATGCGTCCAGTCATCCTGAGCATAAAGCTTTTTTTTTTTTTTTTTTAATAGCATAAAGCTATTAGAAATGGATAGAAATATCTCCTGGGAAGATAAAATTGCACGAGCCACACTTTCTGAATCAATCTGGCTTTAAGCTCCAATTAATAGACCACCTGGTTCCATAGAAATCAAATCTTAACATGCCACTTTCAAAAGATAATGTTTCATTTCCCTCATCAGGGGTGCCCTATTTGGTGGGCCTGAATAGAGTCATTTCCCCAGATGAAACATGGCTGAGAATGTGCTAATATTCTGAGGAAAAATGTTTAATTTTCAGAGACCTTCAGATGAATCCCTGAATAGGTTTTTGGAGAGAATGGGACAGTATAAATGTATTTCAGAAATGGTTTGTGTTAAACAAATGCTCTCAGGACAGAACTGTGTATTGGTTCCATGTAGACACAATTCTTGCTTATTTATCTAATGATAACATTTCATTTGGGTAACACTGATTTTATAGTCCCTTAGGCTATGTGTAGTTATGTTATTATGAGGAAAAAGTACCAGGAAGCAATATGACATAAAAAGACTGTGCAATCAAATTACAAAAAGTCTTATATTGTATGTATTTGTTTATTACCTATAATCGAAAGTATATCTGGGCTGTAAAAGAAAGCAATGATTTTTATTGTGGAGTTCTTCAGAAAAATCTTTGTTCTTTGAACTAGAGGTGTTTTCAACTACCTTTTTATCTACTAAATATTACATTAAACTTTAGTGTGTGTTTGTGCAGACCACCTTGTTACTCCATACATGTATGAAGTGTCTTAACACTTTACTTTCCTTTATCAATTTAGTAGCTAAAACCTGTCATTACAGTTAGCTACTTGTGATTTTAGTAGGATAATTAATTACTTGTTCACTAATTTCATAAATCTGTTTGTGTCCCACTTTATATGGTCTCTGTAATAACTGTGTAGTTACACATTAATAATACATACAACAATAATGGAACTATTGGTTCTGTATTCACTGTTACAGATATATTACAACAGTACAGCTTAAGTAGATATGTATGAACTCCATTTATTATTCATGCATGAATGTAAAAAACAGTTTTTTTCAGTAAATTCTGATTGTATATGTAATATGAGGTGTGTAATTATAAGATTGCTTATACTGCATCTGCACAAAAATACCAACTTTCTTAAGATTTAACTAGCTGTAGCAGTATACTTAACCAAACTTAACCAAAGTTCTGGCTTTACACCATTCTGAAATGTGATGCCATTTGCATAGAAATAGCATATATTTTAAACATTTTAATGTAATTGATTTTTTCAAATGTGTGGTATTATACTACCCCAATTTTAAGTGTACCTAGATAACTACACAGGAACTGTCCACACGTTTTAAAGTGTAACCTTTACATAGTTACTGTGAAATATTTGTGTTGTATGTTAGGATATTTGGTACACCAAATATATTAACACCCTATTACACAGGTGTAATTACAAAAGAAAATATTTGCTGTTACTGTTATGAAGATACAGTACATGTATATTTACCTAAGCTGTAAGACTGTAATCCATCTTAACTGTAATACATCTTCACTAGCAGTTACATTGTTGTTGTATGTATTATTAATGTGTAACTACACAGTATTGTTAGCAACGCAATATAAAGTATAAGGTATAATTTAGTTAAACTTTCTCAGAACTTATTATAATGTTTCCCAAAATAATTGTCTAGTAATGCTGAGTTTATACCTCATACTTACCTAGTAAATATATTAAACATTAGGGACTTTAAAAGATTGTGTTACCTCCATTTACAGTGTGATCAATGTAGTGACAGTGAATGTTTGCATATTTCATTTACATTTTGCATTTACATTTAGTCATTTAGCAGATGCTCCTATCCAAAGTGACTTAAAACATTTAAATAGTAGAAGCTAAAGTGATGCAAAGTGCCCAGAAATACTGCAAGAAACTCTAACCTAAAAGACAAAAGACATATACAAGTGTTGACACTGAAGGGAGTGAATTAAGGGCATTTTTCAAAATAAAGTAAGAAAACAGAGGCAGAGAACTGAAGAGCAGTGACACAATGATTCAGAAATTAAGTGCGAATGAGAGCAATAAGGTATTATCCTGGGTATTGCCTGAAGAAGAAAGTCTTCAGATCACTGCAGAAGGGACTGTGTGGCTGTACAAAGGAGTTCACAGGAAAGTTTATTCCACCACTGAGGGGTGAAGACATTGAAGCAGTAAAACATGGCCTTACAGGCATGTTTAGATTTCAAGGAAGGACAGGTCAAAAGTTGAATACAGTAGAAGCTATGTGTTTCTAAACCAAGGTGAGGAGCTGAGCCCTTTGAAGCCTGGAATGTGAGAACCAGCGCTATATATCTTGTTCTTGCTTCCTTGGAAAGCCAATGGAGTGATCTCAGCAGTGGAGTCACTGGGGAGAAGTCCAGGAGGTTGTGGACCAGAAGAGCTGCAGCATTTTGAATATTCTGTGAGGGAGAATTCGCATATGGCCAGAGGCAATTTAATGCATGGGCTTACCTGAGATGAAACCGGAGTAATTCAAGGCCTCTGGATGGCCATTTTTTTCTCCCCCCACCCAGACTGACAACAGGCCTACCCAGTCAGAAATACATTTGGAACGAATTTTTATTAAGCCAACTTTATAAGATATTTTTAAAGATTTTTTTCTTTGAGTGCTGTCACTGTATTATAGCCAATCAAATTATTTCGCACTCCAACAAGGTCCACCTTCTTTTCTACGCCCTCCGGTCACTGCACAGCAACTATTGCTATCTGCCTTCACCTCAGTTTGTTATCAGCACACCAGTGTTTGAATTAGAAGCTACAGCTTTGGTTAAAAGATGTAACTGAGGACAGTTAACCATGAGATTCCATCCTACAGGATATGTCCTTTCCTATCATCATTGTCATCAGTTTTCTGTGAATTTGGTATTTACAATGGCTGAAAATGTTTTGTGAAAATGTCATTGTAAACATCTAACGTTACTTCAGTGCATGAAACGTGGGACTAGAATGGACCATTAACATTTTTCATGTCTACTGTGTCACTATGGTTTACCTATGGTGATATGGTTTAGGTTTTTTTAGTTTGCTTTGCTCGTCTTTGTCACATCTTATGTGTCTGATTTTATCGCATTTCATCTTTTTTGCGTCCGCACCTTTGTAAAAGGCAATAAACAGCTTGTCATATACCTTTGTTGTTTTGGTGATGTTGGTTTTACAAAGTAAACTGTATCACACATCACTGGGGAAGCATCAAACAACAGAAGTGCACCTAAAATGTTCACATCAAGCTCAGTGCAAATTTTTAACTTTGACTGTGGCTTTTAGTGGCTTGGTTCTGGGTTTAAGTTATAAAAGGCTGAAACTGGCTTCCTATTTACCAGCTTCTCTTTAAAGTTTTCCATTTCACCTTAAATGGTGCAGCAGTTACAGGTGCCAGAATGCAATAGTACCATTATTTCAGATGGAATGGGGAAAAAACTGACAGATAAGAAGCTAGCTTTAGCTTCGGTTAAGTTTGTGCAGTAGCAGAAAGATGATTGATGGCAGTACTGGAAGTCAGTGGCAGTGAGTGCATCTTTATTAAAAAACAAGGGTTTTGTGTTTTTGGATGCCATGTGTAGCTACACCCATAGGGCCCAAGACCACCAGTAACCCCATGGCCCTTAAGCAGTTTAAAGCACCCCTACATATGACTGAAGGCCAGCAAAGAGGAAATTGCATTAGTCAAGTGTGGAGAAGAACAGTCAGGAAATGTTGTGTTCTCCTGATTTTGTGAAGTTGTCAGCAATGCTTCCTCCTGACTTGAAAAATAAAACTAATAATTTTATTCTGTATATAATTTACATATGGGTGTGTTTCTTACATAATACAACTTGTAACATGTATTTATATGTACAGTTTACATATTTGCATATTTATTTTGAAAAGAATTCCATGCACTGATAAAGCTTTAAGTCTCAAATATGTTAATGGGTTGCAAATAAATAAATCATATTGATGTCTTTCAGTTTGCAACTGTGCTAATGTTTCACATTTTTATAAAACATTCGAACCATGCCAGTTCAACACATCGTTTTAAAAATTTAGCTTTTATATATTTATTTTTAAGAATACATAGTAAACCATTTTTGTGTGACATACATAAAACATATTGAGCTATAAAGCATAAGCAGACAATCACAGCAGTTTTCAAAGACTCATTCAGTTGTCATAACCACTATGAAGAGTAGTGTGACCTGTTTGACATGGATGGCGTTCAGAAAGAGGGTATGTTGTTCCAGAAGCTGCATCAAACTTTGAGTCATGACAGTTTAACATCGACACAAGATAGTATAGACTTTCCAGTTGGGACAAATGTCATAACCGTAGCAGTTAATATCATTGGCTATTCTATCTGAAGAAGATGAAAAGCATGCTCTATAATCTATGAGATAATCTGTGAGGTGCAAAAATGCCACACCCCTCTACCAAAAATAACTAATAGTGCCCAAACCTTTTGTGTCTTTGGGGAGAAAGTGCAATGTTTGTGGTGAGGCAAGCACAACATACAAATAAAGCCAAGTAACTTCCAAATCAAGTTTTAAAAATGTAACATTACACTATATGTTGTAACTAACTTTTGTAACCCTTCAATTCAATTCAATTCTACTTTATTGTCATTATACAATACAGGGTAGTACAGTATAACAAAACACTATCAGGCTACTTTTCCAGTGCAGTAATAAAAGATAAATAGCAAACAGTGCGAAGACAAAAGACAGTAAAAGACAGATAAAATGTGCATAGTCAGTAAATACAAGTATCAAACGTAGACATAATGTGCATTGGCAAAGGTTATAACAGGTATATTGGACCTATAGACAGTATGTGCATAGTCAGATATTCAAGTGTATCATATATATATATATATGATAGGGTGCAGCTGTGCACATTTCTATATATACAGAAATGTACACAGTTGCACCCTATCATATATATATATATATATATATATATATATATATACATATGAATTACATGAAAATATGAAATAGTGAATTACAGTACAGTACAGTAAATGCAGAAGTACTCGTGGTGCAAAAAGAGATGTAAACAGTGATCTGTACATAAAGTGTACAGTGCAGGTAGAGAGTAGCAGCATAATGTTCAGGTATCATCTTAAATAAACAGTTACAGTATAAATATATAAATATACTAGAAATAAGGCTTAGTCAGAGATGAGGTGCACAGCATACAGTCCTCTGAGCTGGTGGAGCTCAGTGTGTAGTGTGCTGGGTGATCAGGCTGATCAGTAATAGACTAGTGTTGTTGTTAAGCTCAGATTGATGCTGCCGGTGTGACCAGTTTGACAGCTTGGGGATAGAAACTGTTTTGAATCTGGTGGTTCTGGCTCAGTTGTTCCGATACCTCTTTCCGGATGGCAGAGGTTGGAACAAGGGGTGGCTGGGATGTGTGGGGTCCGTGGATATGCTGATGGCTTTTCTCTCACATCGCTTGTCATATATGTCCTCTATAGGTGGGAGGACAGCTGCAGTGATGTGTTGAGCAGTTTGACCATCCTCTGCAGGGCCTTGTGTTCAGCAGCAGTGGTGCTGCCGTACCAGACGGGGATGCAGCTGGTCAAGATGCTCTCGACTGTGGCTCTGTAGAAGTTGCAGAGGAGCTGTTGTGGCAGGTTGACTTTTTTTTACCTTCTGAGGAAGTGAAGGCGTTGTTAGCTTTTCCTGACGATGTGTTGAGAGACTAGGTGAGATCCTCGGCTATGTAGACACCAAGAAATTTGAAGCTGTTCACCCTTTCCACCATCGCCCTCTCGATGGTCAGTGGTGCATGCTCTCTTCTTCCCCTCCTGAAGTCAACAATCAGTTCTTTGGTTTTGCTGACGTTGAGGGAGAGGTTGTTGGTGGCACACCACTCTGTGAGGAGCTTGACTTCCTCTCTGTACAGTCCTTCATCATTGTTGGTGACATTGCCTATAATTGCGGTGTCATCTGCAAATTTAATAAAAGTATTGGAGCTGTGCTTTGGAGTGCAGTCGTAGGTGTACAGTGTGTAGAGCAATGGTGAGAGGACACCTTGTGGACAACCTGTGCTGAGTGTGAGGGAGGGGGAGGTGTGTTCAGGTGAGGAAGTCCAAAATCCAGCTGCACAGGGTGTGACTTATTCCAAGTGTGTTGAACTTGGAGATGAGTCTGGAGGGAATGGTGTTAAAGGCAGAGCTGAAGTCAATGAACAGCATTCTTAAATAGTACAAATTCAGAAGGAAACTAAGAATTTAATAAGTTAAGTAAGATATAACAACATATGAAGTTAGGGTAATCTAGCAGGCCCAAAAAATGTCTTGATACTATAAGATGATATAAATTACTTTGGAAAATGACAGCTGTAGCTATGTTGATTATGTTGTCCTGTGATTTTCATTAAATAAATTGAACTCAGTTTAGTGTTCAGTAAGGTATTTTAAAGCAAGTATATTTGCTCTTTACTTGAACCCTGTTATATAACCTTGACAAAACAAAACCATAAGCATGTCTTGGCAGATTTCATACTCTGTCATGAGTTGTTTTGACATATGTCCAGTAATATGTCACATTATTGCATATTATTTGCCGTAATATTTAATGTTGTGATGACTGACTCGATTATACAGCAGAAATGTGACATAATATCAAACATTCTGGCATCTGTCAGTTCAGTTATCAGTATTATAACACAGTAATGACTATAATGAATATATTATGGAGACTATTATGTTACTAATCACTATTTGTCATGAAAAGTATAACAGTACATGGCACATGCTTATGAAATGGTGAGGTCAATGTTTTGTAGCAGGGTTCAGCAAGTAAAGATAATATAAATATTAGGTAATACAAATGAGCCACATTTATCACTTTCACTATTATTTGATGTTTTAGGGTCAGTGACATATAATTATAAATGATGTTGCTAGATCTTCTATAATGATGAGTATGATAAAAAGGCATTACACTGAGAATAGAAATTAGTTGTTTTTGTCCGTTTTCTTTTGCTCTTTGGTCCAGACTTACAAAAACCTATAGGTCATCTTTCCCAAACAAAACACAGTTTGGCAGGTCTTCATTAGCTATGTTGTTTACATGGTTGTAGCAGACCTCGGTCCCTCTCCAGGCCTCTTTAGCCTTATTTCAGGGCTCATCCTAGCCATCAAGAGGAGGAAAAGAGCCTCTCTTATTGCAGCGGCATGGCAGGCCATTTTGACAAAGCCCCCCCTTCCCTCTTGCTCATCGTGCCTCTCAATCCCTGATGATGAGAGGCTGCAAAGAGCTCCTTACAAATGGAAGCGTCCACCAGAAGTCCTCTCTACAGGCACAAAAGATAATAGATCTCTTGACAGCAATATGCTGAAAGATGACATTACCCAGCTACACCATGCCAAATAAGATGACTAAAAAACAAAAACTAAATTTGTAGGGTTGGAAAATATTATCTGTTGCATACCTGAGTAGACCTATAAACCTTTTTCTTTCCATTTAGTTTCTCTGGTCCTCAAAAACACCATGGAAAGCTTTGTTCAGGGACTGAAGTAGTGGACAGTCTACTAGTGCAGCAGCAGTGAATTTCTGTCCTGGTGTCACAGCCCTGGAAAATGCAGTGCAGTACCCGCATCTAATAAAACAGATTCAGTTCCTGAAGGACTTAATAAATACATGATTTGAATCAGGTGTGTTAAAGTATGGAAAACACCAAGGTGTGAAGTTTACACCACTGTGCCATTGAACACTCTGGAATCCAAATGAAGTGTAATTTGACAGATTCTGCAATCCACATACACTCAATAGTAGCCATGACCTATCAACCGATTGCACATTCTGCCATAAACAGAACTTTTTGCTGTTTGGTTATTTAGTATTTGGTCACTCTCTTAAAAAAAAAATTCTATATAGAATAATCAATGCTCAAAGAACCCTTTGCATCATCAAAGGGTTATATATATATATATATATATATATATATATATATATTTTTTTTTTTTTTTTTTTTTTTTTTTCTTCACATGACTTCTTCTTTCAAAACTGCATACATAATTTAATATAGGTAGAGTTAAATGCTTAATTAAATAATGTCTTCAAAATAAGTTAAATGTGCATAAAACACATACAAAAATAAAAATGTTTTTCTACATGCATGCTCAGACAGACAAAAAATGAAAAGAGGTAGTTAAAATTAGTCCAGCATAAAAAAAGATAAGAAAAGAGAGAGTTTATTTTAAGGATTACTCTGCTGTGTTCCACCTATAAAAACTTTGTTGTAGAACTTGGCTAAAATCCACCTTCATCATGTAAGGGATTGAATGACATGCAAAACGACTAACCACAGAGAGACAGGCAGAACCAGTCAAAACGGGAATTATTTATTTTGAATGTTGGGGGGGGGGGTCATATTCTCTTCTCTTTTCAGTAGAAGACACTCATGGGCAATTGTTAAAACCAAGCAGTTGATTTTACAACTTGGCAAGAGCAACAGGTTATCAAAACTGTTCACTGAAATGTCAGTTAGTTTCAGTATTTATCTACATAAGATGCTAACAGTAAGATCTGTTAACATTAACATATAAGGTGTTTTATGCAACTTAGCACATGTCCTCTTTCACGAGCTCATGATTGCAACAATAATGTATTCAAAAAGCAGTGGAATTCATGATAGAAGGTTTATTGTTATCACTATTAAATATTACAAAACATATTTTGCATTTTATTACATGTTTAAAAAAACTAATAAAGGCACTTGATGCTATGCGTTACGGTAATTTTGCCGAAAGTAAGGAGATTTTACTGAGCTTTGTGTTGTGACTGTCATGTTTTCTGGCTGTATTGCCACAGCTTCACTCTACCCCTAACCCTACCACCCGAAAAAAAAGTAAATCATTAAAGTAAAAGGAGACTGCAATACACATGCTAACTTTGTTGCCATACTCTTATACACTATAGCTTTTCTATTCATTACCAGCTAGTTTATTTCCCTATGACCATGTCCAGTCATGTCTGAAGTGTGTTTAAAGACCCACATCCAGCATATACTGCATTTTGAAACCATTAAACCATCCAGTTGGCTTCTGCTGCACACTTGAACCACAGTTACTTATCAGGGACATGAGCAGCTACTGCTGCGTAGTGGCTTCTGTTCTTCAGTTTCTCTCTTGATTCCCTGAGCCTTGCTAATGGGAGCAGGGTCCTCATTAAAGTTTAATGAACGGAGCGAGGAAACATGCGTATCACCTTGAGCCGTGCTGCTATCACTCTGACGCCAAGCGCCCCGGAGAGTAGCGGGTGTGAATCACAGAGTAGCAGGTTATCAAAGAGCTTCCAGATGTACGTGTTTTCCTCTGAACCCTGTGCGACCATACACAGTCTAAATCAGCAGGCAAGCTAACTTACATTCACTTGTAAAGAATATCACAGCCTAAAATGCACATTGAGAGTGTGAATGTTTCTTTTTGAGATTTGAGGAGAGGAAGTTATTAGTTAGTGTCAGTGTGGTTATACTGCAAACTACAATTCTGAAAAAGTCTAATGTGAAATGATAAGATAAACAGAACAAAAAAGAATAAACAAGGATGAGGGGAGTAGTTAAGTAGTGCACTACTTTTTGTAGTTAACTACAAATTTTTGCAGCTAGTAGCTGTAACCGCTACAGTTTTATGAAATGTAGTTAATAGCTGTAGCGCCTACAAATTTTCGCTACAGGCTTCAGGCAATCGGCGCAAAATCTGAATCATAGAGCACGATTGTTAACTGGGCTGGTGATGACTGTGCAATCCTGACTAAGCCGTGGACAGTTCAAGCAAACAGACACGTGCTGATCACCCCTTACTAGGAGGCTTAGCTCAGGCAACCCAAGTGTTATGAAGAGGCATTCAACAAAAATGAAACCACCTTGGGAGCCACAACAGTTTATGTCTGTTTTACTATCTTGGCTGTAAGCATGTCTCAGTATGTGCTAGTTGAAGCTAAACATTTAATAAACAAAAACTCAGACTTACTTTGCTCTGCTTTAAGCTTTGGCTCAGCTGTAGTGGATTTTCTTGTGTCTCAGTAAACTTTTCCATGTTTTTTTGTAAAATGTCTCTCAGTGTTTGACTTTTTACAAGGCTGAAGTTGCTTCTCATTCTTGTTCGAATTATCCTGTTCCACCTTAAATGGCTTTTGAGGCGCCAGATTGTGCTGCTGCATTTAGGGTGGAATGGGACAATTTGAGTGAGACACTGGTGAATAAGTAGCTGGCTTCAGCTTCGCGTGTTGTTGCAGATTAAACGTATGATGTGTATTTCAGCAACAACAATGCCATCTAAGATGTGCAATCTTATGCCATGGGCACTACAACAACCTGATACCATGACAGAATCAGGCTTTTGGACTTTATGCTGGTAACAATCTGAATGGTCATTTTCTTCTTTGTAATGGAGAATGCACTGTCTTATAATGTCTTGTATCTCACCAGTAAACTGGAGACACTTCCAAGTACCAGCTTATTAAATAACATAAAGTTATGGTATTATGTACAAAGAGAAAGTAAATGGTGAGGACCCAGTAAATCATAGTAATAATTGTTGCTTTCCAAATTTACTTTCATTTCTAGGTAATAAACATACACATATTATGTCAGACTGTTTGTACTCTGATCTTTTTATGCCATGCCCCAACATTTTGTAACAGGTTGTAGGTATCAATTTAAGAATGAGCATGTATTTACAAGAAAACAAGGAGTTGATGAGATAAATAAATGAAACATATCTTATTTGTACTGTTTCCCTTAAATACAGGTCAAAGTAGATTTACAAATCATTGCTTTCTGTTTTCATTCGCATTTCACATTCTGCCCAAACTTTTAAGTGGCTTTATTTACCAGCCTCAAAAATCCAGTGGAGGTTAGAGAGAATGTGTTTGTCCCAAATCATCTTGCTTCTTTAGCTGATTTGCTTAAAAGAAAGTCACTGGTGTGCATGGCAGGCGCTCCCAGTTCAGTGATGCAGCAGAACCAATAAATCACCCAACTTGGACACTTTGCTTAGACAAACCCACTTTGGAAAGCTCTACTAATCACTGAATCCAGTGCCTGAAAGAGACAGAGCTCTTGTACCAAGGATTTACATGCAGGGCCTAACCATTTGTGTGCTGCTGTGATGCATCACCTGTTTGCATGGCGATGCACTGATCTGGTTTAATTCAGGAGAGCCTCTTCACACACTGATCTGCATAGGGAGTGATTGTGCACAGGCCTTGTGATTTTTTTTTCACCCCATTGATTGAAGCATGGTTGATTAAGTCTCATCAGCCACATCAAGAAATGAGAGAGAAGCACAACAGTGCTGTATAATCAAGTATAGCGTAATGTGTGTTATCTGCTAATCAAGCATGGCAAGCAAGGCCTTTCCTTCCAAGCACAAACTGAGAATGTTGTTTTCTGTTACCCCTCTCAATCAAATTTTTTTTAATTAAACATCTTTTTTTCTGTTGTTGCTATTGTTATTATTACAGATTGAGTGGGTAGGTAATTTTAATTGGGGTCAAGAGATGTGAAACACTTCGCATGAAGCATGGGGTCTGGAATATAAGTAGCCAGTATCTGCAACAAATGGATTGTTAACTGCCTTTTGTATATAATGATCTGTGCAAAATCCTCTCCTGGTCTCCTAACTTTTGAAAGACTTTGGCTAATAGGGTGCATGAACTTAGGACATAAGAGCATAATTAATAACCCAGTAAGTTGACTAACAATCAAGGACGGAGCCTTGCAGTACCTAGGTGCAAACTATGGAAATAAAGAAAATCTATGGTATGCAAACACAGAATATTTAAAATGTTAAATTTAAATGTTATTGCACAGAAAGCCAAACTAACATTTAATAACGTGAAGGAATGCAAAAAAATAAAATAAAATAGGAAAAAGGATTTGTTTTTACTCAGTAGAACTCAGAATATAGACGTAGACAGATTTGATAGATTGATGTATTAGCTATTAGCACCTGATTTTTCCCTAGCTCAAAGGTTAGTGAGGTAAATTGTCCTTGTTCCGTGTTAAACCCACTGTACACTTTGTCATTCTCAGCATGTCCCTTTTTCAAAAGAGACTTCAATCACTTGTCATTGTATCTACCATCCAAGAAATAGTGAAATGGGAAGTCAATGGTATTGTGTATTTACTTTTTACAGAAAGTATGTGACTCGCCAGGCTTCCATACAACTAGTTGCTTGAAAACTAAATGAAACTTTATTGCACTTAAGTTGCACAAAGTGCCAAACTCACTTGAAATTCAATCTCACAACAGAAACCAGTTTCATGAAACAGTCAATCAAAAAGCCAGTAACGTATCATGTGATCGCATACTTTGAAAGCAGGTACTTTGGAGAGCAGGTACTACTTGGGTGGTGGATCATTCTCAGGACTGCAGTAACACTGATGTTGTGGTAGTGTGTTGTGCTGGTACAAGTGGATCAGACACAGCAGTGTTGCTGGAGCTTTTAAACACCACAGTGTCATTGCTGGACTGAGAGTAGTCCACCATCCAAAAATGTCCAACCAACAGTGTCCTGTGACCACTGATGAAGGACTAGAGGATGATTAACTCATACTGTACAGCAAAAGATGACGACTCTGGCTTTTCATCTACAGGGTGAACCGACAACGCATGTGCACTGAATAGCGTGGACAGTGAGTGCACACAGTGTTTAAAAACTCCTGCACAACATTGCTGGGAATGATCCACAACCCAAATAGTACCTGCTCTGTGAAAACAGTGTAAAAGGGGAGCTAACAAAGTATCAGAGAAACAGATGGACTACAGTCTGTAATTGTAGAACTACAAAGTGCACCTATATAGTAAGTGGAGCTGATAAAATGGACAATGAGTGTAGAAACAAGGAGGTGCTCATAATGTCATGCCTGATCGGTGTGTGTACAGACAGACATTCAGAGTATTTATTAAACTTCAGCAACACTTTAGCCTCAAAATCCTCATCAGTGACTCTGTTTGGGGTAAGAATCACACCTGAATAATCTCTCCACTGCTGCAGCTCCACAACAGAACTAGATTTCTAGGTAAAATAATCCTCCTTTACTGTAAAATCGTTATAACACACAGGTCTACCACAGTTTTCATAATAAATGGTCTTAAATGCTGGATTTAATGCATAACTGCTAATTCACCCTTTAACACAGAAGACTGATGTGCAGACTGCTGGACACACAGCAACGCAGAGAAACGGCAAAGGCAAAGATTTGAGACGGAAATCGATCATTTGGAGTTGAATTCACATTTATAAGCGCTCAGCTCGTTTCCTCGTTTAATCTGCAGCAGCTCGTGAAACTGAAGTCAGCCTCTCTTTCTTCTGCTTCTCTTTTGAATTGAAAGGTGGACGGGACAACTCGAACGAGAAGCTGGAGGATGAGAAGCGACTTCAGCATCGTACAAAGTTGAACATCTCGTACAAGTTGAGAGGCATTTCACAAGAAACTCGCTGAGAAGTTGTGAGATGTGAGAAAAGCGGCTACAGCTGAACTGAAGGTTAAAGCAGAGCAAAGTAAGTCTGAGTTTGCGTTTATATTTTCAGCTTATACTAGAACATCAGCACACACAGCCAAAATAGTAAAACAGACATAAAATGTTGTGCCTCCCAAGATGGTATCATTTTTGTTGAAAGGACAAAACGGCTCTTCTTGAGTTAAGCCTGCTAGTAAAGGGTGATCAGCGCATGAACGTCTGCTCGCACTGTTCGTGGCTCAGTCAGGATTGCACAGTCACCTCCAGCCCAGTGAACAACCACGTTTTGTGGTTCAGGCTTGACGTTGTAGTGAAAATTTTCACTATAGGTACATAAAAAATTGTAAGCACTACAACTACTAACTACATTTCGTAAAACTTAGCTACTCCCCCATCCCTGTTTATTAGGGATTTGAAGTCTCAGCAGACTCTTCTTTGTTTGAATTAACAAACTTTCTAAGGCCTAATTGGACTACACTTTTCTTCACTGTAGTAAATATAGCCAAGCTCACAGGCTCAGGTAATATTTAAAGACAGACTCTGAACTTAAATCTTTATTGAAAATGTCAAAATCAAACTGTAACATCCATTGTAAAGAATGCATTGCTTATATGTCTGTTACGAGCTCCATATGTATGTGTTTAATGCTGTGAAATTCAGATGTTAACTACAGTTATTTGCTAACTTAACTTAACTTGGGTTAGTGTTGGTCTCTTCACCATGGCATTTGGACTGTACCCTCTAATGAGACAATCAACATCCAGAAAAAAGACTTTTTGTTCATAGAAGAATCAAAGACAGGGTAAAAAAAACATTATGCAAGCATATTGAAAGATGTTATTTGTTTAATACTCTCCATGGTCTTTTAATGAGAACAGGGAAATATATTTATATAAGTGATAAATAAGTGAGTGCTAATGTATCTAAAATAGAGCAAACATATTCTTCAGGCTTGTCTGTGTAGTTGGTCATGCTCCCACTGAAGCTCCACTAGCACTGTTCCTTCTAAAGTCTAATCTATTGTGAGGCAAGTGTTCAGAATACCATTAACAATTTGCCAAAAGCTGGACATTTTTAGATTAGAAGTCCTTCTTGCTCAGGTACATCTAATGTACCCGATTCACTGGAACATCTATTGGTCAGCATCCAAAAAAGTTTGTTCACTTCACTCTTCCTACTTACTTTATACACCTGAAATGCCTAGATAAGGCTGTGTAATACAGGTGACATCCAAAGCCACTACATAGTTCATTATATTGTCATGTCACAAACTTTTTATTTGGAATATAATTAAAATTGTTGTTCTTTAGATTTATATTGCCTTTGGCACATAATAGATATTTTTATAGATGTGTGGAATTATACCTTTTCTAGACTTTTTATAGACTTGGTAAAGTTTTTGCCTCATTATGTTGGACAACATTGGAAACCTGAGTCATAGAGCAGACGTATGAAGCATACAGTAGGCTTTTGACAGTGGCGCATTATCCTAATATTGGCTCATAGTTTATTTATACCATGTCGATGACTCAATCTTGAAACCATGGGCAATCGTATCACCTGCAAGCAGTATAAGAACAATGGTGGAAGGTTAACGGAAGCAGGGATTAACAGATCGAATCAATGCTTAACAATGTGACCTTGACCATGGGTTAGAAAGCTGCGGTGCATGAATAGATTGGCAGACCATTTTATATAAAGGCCTGCGCACTACATTGTGAAATTAAACATCTTTTGCTAAAACAACAACAGGGGTGAAGACTGTTGTTTTTTGTTGAATAATTTTAAAAGTATTTAAGCATGATTAATATTTTTTATACAAACACCCCATAATTTTCCAGCAGTTACAAATTACAACCAGTTCAGCTGACAGTAGCAGGAGTGCAAATATTGCAACTTGGCCTATAAATGGGGTTATCTGTAACAGACTGAGGGCCTGCACCCACAAGTAGCCGCACCCTTTTTTTCAGGACGACCAATGTTTAACTAGTTTAACTAGTATTGCTGTCCATCAGCCCCACACCACCTCAGAACTCATGCATAGCACATTTGCCATTCTTAAATAGACATTGCTAGGGTTAAGTTGAACATGTTCTAAGTGAAAATGACTTAAAACTTTGTTTTAACATTGTAATTACCACTAAGTTCCAAAATGAAAATGGAAAATCCACTCTTCTAGAAGAATTTAGAGTAGTTCCATGAACTTTAGAGTAGTTATATGAATTTCTGGTCTTTACAAAGACTGCAAGCACATATGGAGTCCAGTCCAGAATGAACAAGTTTATGAAATATTCCTCTGTTATTTTTTATTACATAATTCTGTGGCTGAGATGAAAAGCCATTCAAAATGCTTTGATGTAAAATGGTTCATTGTAGAGAACTTGACCAACTAAAACTTACTTTTCAGTGGTGGTGACAGAGATCAGGGGTCTCATTGTCTACAACGCAGATATAGCCAGTTTATTTACCATCCAAAACAACACCGCTTTTGAGTCATTGGTAGATTTCCCCTCTAATTAAAACACAAAATGCCATCATGGTTGGAACAGAACATGCAAAACACATTTAAATGTAACCCTAAAGGTAAGACAAATATATTATTGCAATAAACTCTGGTGCAAAATGAACTGTAAGTGAAGAAATAAAAGCAAACTAACTGAAACAGAATCATAGCGAATGCTGGGAAGCTCCACTGATAATGTAGGTTTAACTCCTAAAAATCCCAGACTTAATACATGCTAAGGCTTATTATTCAGTAACTACAGGGACTTCAATGCAAATTGACTGAGCTGTTATTGGGTTATAGAGGCATGTAATAAAATGGCCCTGACCATTTAAGGGGTTAATCAACTTTTTTTTTACATGCATGTGGTCCTTACACAGCCCTAAAATACTAGGCTCTAAGTTTACTAGTGTGAAAACAGCTTCAGAACCAACATTACTCTGTGTAAAATGTATCATTTTTTTAAAAGAACACGTTTTAACCCTTTGCTTTCTACATAAACCAAACACAGCTCTGCACTCCACTTAGGGGTGTTTTTTCTTTTATTCTGGCTTGTCTAAATGAATGAGATTTGGCACTATTTAAAGCAGCATACTGATGGCTGCTGCTCCTGCTTCTGATACCCCTATTAGCACATGGTGCTTATCTCCAGACTCCTGTCTTGGCTTCAGATGGTCATGTAAGGTTCTGTGCTCAAGCCTCAAAATTTTGCCTTTGTTTGCTAACCCGCAGCAATTACACTCCTCACCTGATAACATTGCCTCCTCGCCTGATTGCTCGTAATCTCTGTCTTTGTCATGGACAATTTCCAAGAAAAATTCAATGTTGACAAAGAGGCTAAAAGCTGCATTTCTCCACTGTGTGCTCTGTACATCTCTTATACACAAATATATCTCTGTGGGCCAGGTTCCCAGACATGGATTAAGCCTAGTCTTGGACTAAATTGCAGTGTAAATAGTGGCTCACCATTGGGCATTATTTTTATCTAGGCTTAGGTGTAAGATCTGGAAAAATTACCCTAAAAATTCCACTTTAGACCATGTCAGAATTACATTTTGCTAGTATGTTCAAAACACACTGACACAAAGCAATTAATCACAGCGTTTCTCCACTGCTTTGTTTTACTGTTGCGCTACAATATGCATGGGATTTTTGATTAATGGGGTAATTCCTCAACTTTGTTTTTCCACAGTCAGTGTTGATGCTCAGTGAAAGACTGCATTTACTGTGTTTCCATGTTATCTTCTCAGGCTACTCACCCACTTAAATGTAGTCTGTCTATGCTATAGAAATAAACAGTGTCACATAAACAGAAGCTGGAAGAAATGGCAGCGAAGAGGTCAGCGTCAGTGTGAGGAAGAACAGAGCACTATTTGAAACATGTTGTTTGTGAAAAATAGTCCAGTATTATGAATTGCTTCTGCCTTTAATGCATAAAGAACATCATAATGGCTTGACAACTTGAGAAATGTAATTTTCCGTTTTAGATTCCCAATGACAAATTGCTGAAATTGGCAGAGTTTTGTTTAGTATTGTAACAACAGATAATTTCAAACTGCATAACTGCAGGCACTAAAGCAACAGAAAAAAATAATTATTTGTATTTGTTTTTACATAACTTATTTGCATTCCTGCATGAATTTCAGCTCTGATCTTCCTCCAAAGTTATAAGAAAAATAAACAGTAGTAGTAATAGTAAGTCTAAGTAGTAGTAGTAGTAAGTCTAAATAATAAAGACAGTATTGTTTCACAAAATATTTCATTATTGTAAAAAGGAAGGGATTCAAACAAAGCAGGTATCTGATGCAAATATATATGGCCTTAACCCTTTATATGCCCAGGGGCCCCCAGCAGGTCCAAAGATTTATTATAAACTTTACTACCCAAGAATAGCTCAGCCACTTTGTACTGAAGTCTCTGTAGTTACTGAATAAGGCTTAGTATGGAATAGGCCTGGGATTTAAAGGAGTTAAACAAAGTAGCAATCTATAATTAATGATTAGTCCTGTTCAGCAGGTAGGAGGCATTTTGACCCATCTGTCTATGTAAAGCTGAATCAGTTCATGTATATAACTGGGATATTTAGAATGGCTT
Organism: Pygocentrus nattereri; assembly: GCF_015220715.1. Taxonomy (NCBI): domain Eukaryota; kingdom Metazoa; phylum Chordata; class Actinopteri; order Characiformes; family Serrasalmidae; genus Pygocentrus; species Pygocentrus nattereri. The sequence goes on from NC_051213.1 coordinate 14,363,377, forward strand.
GCTTCAGATCATCAGTGAGTCTGAGCCATTCTAAAATACAGAATTTCATCTGTTTCCCTCTCTTCTTGATTTACTGAATCAACTATTAAGTTTTAGGTTACAGACATGGGCTTTGGTGTTCTGGGGCAGGTTTTGTGAAACCTTGTGAACTTTATTCACCCTTAATGAAAGTCAGGAGTGTCCAGTCTTTTTTGCAAAGGGTCAGTGTGGCTGCAAGTTTTTATTCCAACAAAGCAGGAGCTCACATGATCAGTTGTTTGAAGACTGACCAATTGAATACTGGAAGAAAATTGAAAAGTGGAATCAGGTGTTTGTTTGGAATCAAACCTGCAGCCACACCAGCCCTTAGCTGATAAGATTGGACACCACTGCTGCATAGCATGGCAGCTCCACCCAATTGCACTCTCTACACCATGCTTCACAGATTACATGCAATATTCGTATGTGCCCCCCCACCACCAAAAAAAAAAAAAAGCAATAATATGTACGTTCATTGAAAAGTATTAGTGCTGCAGAGGATTCAGGGGATCTTTAGCAAAGTTTTGCAGTGTTTTTCCCTCCTACAAGCATCATGCTATAAGTTCACATACTTTTTCAATAAAAGTAGCTTTTAGAATAAAGATATGATGCTGTGTGATCAGGCCAAATTATAGGAAAATCTTTACTTGATTTTTTTGGCCAAACAGATCCATTTTGTCACACATTTACTTTTCAGCTACATTCATAAAAATTCATTGTTTTGTCATTAATATTATTAGCCAGAATGAAAATCCTGGCTACCTTGGCAACAATTATGTAAGATATTTTTCAGAAAGTGAGAAAAAAATACCGGTCACTTTGTATGAAACATCTTCATTGTAAGAAGTGTGTAGAGCTGTTTTCTTACTTTGTCAATTATATTGCTTCATTAGCAAGTTTGGTGTAATTACCTTGGCACTCAATTTTTATAGGCTTTTGAGAGCAGGATTCTCTGCAAAGTCTCTGCAAAATGTAGTACTTAGCACAGTCTGGCATAAAGAACATTATATTTTGACAAAATGTTACTGCCTATGAAAGTACATTTAATTAAAACATTCATTTAAATAAGAATATTGTATGCATGCAATCGCCTGGCGTAATATTCCAGAACAGAACCTGTGCATGAATGCTGCTGATGCTGTAGCTGTGCAAGGTTTGGAAGTCACCACTTTCTTTTGAGTCAAATCAAGTAGCAATGGAGAACAGAAGTTCAGTTCAAGTTTTCTTCTGCTTTCTTGTCTCGTGCTCACTATAAAGCAGAAATCAATTTAAATTTGGCTCCCATATGTTTGAAATAGACTAAAGACATCTAGCAAGAAAGTTGGCTAAAGGCCTAGTAGTAATAACTTCTTATGTCTTTCACACAAAAAAGCACAAAACACACTGCAGGCAAGCTAGTTAGGTTTCACTAACCTGTCACTTTGTGTATTCATTGTATTCCAGTTCACATAACCACAAAATTGACTTTAATCTTATATTGAAAGTGATTAAAAGGGAGACTCAGAGGAGTCAATGAATTCAGATCAAGTGGATGAAATGAAGAGGAATAGCTGCGAGTAAATAAAAAGAAGGACAGGCTACCTTTAAGACACAGAGAAAAGAAAACAAATACTTTAATGAAATCTAGTGAAATTCTGGTGCCTCCATATCTTGCAAAGCCTCATTTCCTGCCTCTTTTGCCTCGCTATCCATAAAGCATCCAAATAAATTAGTCAGTCATGAGCATGGCATTTTCTTAACACAGCAAATTAGTTTTTCATTTATTTACCAAGCATGGAGACTAATGTGCAGAATTTGCCTGCAACTAGATTCATTACCACTCTGAATGTGCCACCTAATTTGAGAAATGAAAATTCGATGGCTCTGTTTCACATCCGTAACAATTGGATGCAGTAGCTACATGATGAGCCCCAGCAGATATCCGCAGTCAAGGAGCTCAAACTTATTTGATTTTCATGCTGCGTTTATAGGCCAAAATTAAAAGTGACTGGGGATCCTCAGTTAAATAATGACACCCACTGCAGTCTTCAAAGAGAGGATGAAGAAAGTGTAGAGAGGAAATCTGTCTGAGGAAGAAAAAAAAGACAAAATTAGAAAAGAGAGAGGGACGTTAAAAGAAATAAAGCGTGAGGGGCAATCCTTCGCCATTTTTAATGTGATCTTGAGTGGCAGTTTTAGGAAAACTGGGCCTGGACAAAAAAGAATCGTATAATAAGAACCTAATAGTAATTTTCACCTCCCAGAGTTTTTTTCGGTTTCTACATTAGAAACTGGTAACTACATGTATATGTGGCATTAATCACAATCTATTAGGGGTGTAATAATTTATATATTTTAAGGTTTGAAATGATTTTCGATTTTGAGGTTCAGATTTAGATTTTTTAATGTTTTGATTCTGTAGATCTCAATTTGTATACCACACAGATTGCTTTGTCTCAGATAAATGAAAGCTCTCCAATAGAGCTTTTTCAATGCCTGCCATGCTGCCTCTAACAAAATGAACCTTCCAAAATCACAACCCCTGTAGTTTGAATGTAAAACCTAAATTCAGAAAAAAAGGATAATATAATAAATATAATCATTTGAATGTGATTGTGTCCACAGTACAAGCCCTGCCCTGTTCTGCCCGTTTGAATCTGATAGGATGCACTCAGATGCCTATGGAAGGCAAATCCAGCCAAAAAAGAAATTAGAACTAAAACAATAAAATGTAAATTCAAACCTCTTGTCATTTCTTTTTCCAAACATGCAAATATCCTGCCAAAGTTGAAAAATGAAATTCCTACATTTGCAATTTAATTTTTCACATAAGCACAATAATTCTTTATTCTTGTATTTCATGGCCATTTTCAAAATGGAAAAGCTAATAGAGAAAAGAAAATCCAAGCCTTACTTTGACTTTGGCTGTTCTTCATGAAATGCAGAATACCTGTCAAAATTTATGTTTAAGTTCTTATTTGTTTTTCAGGCTGCATATCTGACCAAATTTAAATGAAAATGTAAAATGGTTAAATCAACAGCAAAGTGACAGTTTGTGATTGGTTTTCGGCATCGATGCACTTTAAGTGTCAGAATGAAAAGGCAAATGCAACCGAACATCAAAGCCACCTGTTGGAGATTTACTTTTCATTTCACCCTTTGCTTTTTCATTTTTGAGTTGACCAACATGCAAATATATGTTAACACTAGTCGGGGCTACAGGGTAGATTTTAGGACATCCGCAGACCTATCCTTTGTGCTACCTCTAATAATTGATGCCATTTTGTGTGATGGTGTTTGATCTGATACCTTTTTTTCTGAGAACATTTGGTCTGACAACATTTGGTCTAATGTTCAGTTACTCCAGATCCGAGACATGATGACGGTTTTCCCGTGCCTCAAAGTCGTTCAGTCCAAGGAATGATGTCATTCTGACTAGGAGTTTCTGAAGATGTCCTAAAATGTTTAAAGTGTATCAGTCATGCAGTTTTAAATTTTGGATACATAATTTTGTATTGATTTTTCATACCTTAGTGAAATCATTACACCCTTTATATCTGTTAGCACCAACACTTTCAATTATACGATTTATACCATTAGACCTTGCAATGTGATTGGCTGACAGGCAGTGTATGAGTGCCAGAATCTCCCAATACTGGCACTTTGACCAAACCTCTAAGTATCACCCTGCCTTATTCGCTTAGTTGTTACTTTTTTTAACCAGCCCTTAAAAAAGCAAGAGCAACAAGGCTTCAGAAAAGGCTTCAGAAAAGAACAACATGTCCTAACAGCAAGCGACGCAAGTGACAATGACAAAACCAAAACGCCCCCATTATAATCAGTGCAGCTGTCTACACCAGACAAAAGTAGCAGAGCTCCATTTTTGATGGACTCCCTGTTTCTATTTCAGGCTCGTCGCATCACTCTAATGTACCACCTTGAATACAGTGTTTAAGCCACCCGCCTTTCATCAAAACACATTTAAAAACTGCTGCAACTAGTCCACGAGGTATAGCAAAGTGAGCCGTATGACCCTTCCTCTTCCAGTTTATAGGGAAATTGCTAGACTGCTAGAAGTTTTAGTTAGTAATACCAACATGGTCAATCTGCTGTGAGCAACTGAGATTGAATGTGACTGTATTTCATAAAGTCTGTAGCTGGATCAAGTGATACTGATTTATTTTGCAGTATTGTTAGATTGGGCTATAAAGTCAGTAAACCTTCTTGTTTATCAGTTTCAGCATCTAATAAGAAAAGGAAAGTCTTAGCTAAAGTGAAAATTTTACTAAAAAAAGAAAGGAAAAAAGCCAGCTAAAATGTTGAAAGACTGCTGTAGACTGTTTTTAAGCATAGGTTTTTGTTCATATTGTATATATGCTTTTGGAGTTGTTTTAAGCGAAATGTGTTATTTTGTTAGTTTGATAGTGTAAACAGTGGTTGCTTTGGAATTCCAGGTGGTTGCAAAGATGTTCTTAGGTTGATTTCAATTATATTCTCAGCGGTTGTTATGCTGATGTTCAGCAGCTGCTATTGAACTGTAGGTGTCTGTTATAGTACTTCAGGGAGCTGTTATGTTGTTGCTCTAGTATTGCACGTGGTAGGCAAGGCCTTGGGTGCACTACATGATTTTTAAAGTCTTAACAGATTATAAAAGGTCACCAATTTTTGGCCAACTGAAGTATTAAGATCACACACAACTCAACTTTTAAGGTGTTGCTGAACTCACTGAACTCACTTGAACTCTCGCTTTTTCCCCGATTATGCTCATCCCTTAAATTCAGCTTATTGAATCAGAGTCTGCACCTCTCACAAACTACTCGATTCTCTCTCCAACTGTCTTCTTCGACTGAGCCAAAATCTGCAGACTAGAGCAGACTAGCACAGACTTGGCCAGTCTGAGAATCAGGGCTAAAAAGTAATGATTTTCATGGTAGCTGATTGCCATGGTATGCCAGGTTGTTGCTAAGATGTTGGTAAGCCATTGCTATGTTGTCCCTGGTAGTTGTTATGCCATTGCTATGGTATCCCATGAGTTATTCAGTGGTTCTAAAAGTTGTTGCTAGCATTCTTTTATGAGTGTCCAAAAACATTTGGCCAAGAGCGTACAACTGACTGTGGTGGAGTAAGAAGTCGAGATATAAGCATTATTTATATTAAACATGTGGAATGATTGTGTTTCAGGATGTTTTCACCATTTGTTCATTCATTCCAATAAAAAAAAGAAATGATGTTTGAAGGAAAACAAATCCATTTAAAAAACATAAGCACCTGTTTAAGTTTGGGCTCTATGATCTTACAAAGTTTTGTGGTTCTAACTTGAAAGCTGTATGAGAAATATTCTCTGTAGAATAATAATGTAAAGAAAATAAAGAGCATTTGTAAGTTAGCTTGAAAAATGAACGTGATAAATAAATATCGCTGATGAAATTGGTATAATCGCAGTAATACACTTAAAGTCCTGCCAGGTTAGCCTTCGGCCTTATGTTATCTCATCACATTGCACCAACCCTCGTGTACTGTTATATAATCATACATTTTCCGTGGCTTAACAGTATGGAGTACCTAAAGTTACAGAATGTTCCAAGGCCAAAATGAAAAACAGACCTCTTTTTCATGCCAAGCACAATTCCCATTCTCCTTCATCAGCGTCATACATCACACTGCTGTAGCTCCTTAATAAAAGGAGCATGAAGGGACAAGGCTGAATAGACTAGATGAAGTACCATCATCTCTTATGGCAGCAGACACACATCTACACTACAGATTCTGAACAGAAATTACCAATGACATACGTTATTATACTGCTGTTGTCATATCAAGTACTGCAGGTAGTATTAGAAGTACCGAAGCATGCTGTATCATGAGAATGGTGTGTTCAGGTCTTTAATTGAAATTTCTACTTGAACTTATCACATTTTATAAAGCAAGAAACAAGAGCATCTCTCTGCGGCAGTGTCGATGAATGGAATATTCACGCACACCTTAAATAGGCTAGTAGCTCTGATCTGAAATCTGCTTTTGTGGCTGTTGATGCCATAAAAAGGGAAGGAATCTGATCCTGGATGCGCACTCCTGATCTGAAAGTCTTTAAAGGTAAAGGGCCAGAGCTCACCTCTCAGTGTAACCCTGCCCCTTACGTAAGGCCAGTGACGTCTCTCCACTCCTCCAGGAGATGCAGCTCAGTGAGTTGTCAGCCGCTAATCTCATACAGCACGTCAGAAGCAAGTATGCCACGGCACCACAGGGGATTAGCTAGGCTGCAGAGAAGCAGCCAGAATCATATTGATATGCTGCCCACGCACACAACATACAATACACACATGCATGCACCTACTTATCTTAGAATATACAGTACATTAGCCACATGCTCCAGCAACTACTTAAACATTCAGTATCTCCCCTTTTAAAACTTACTCACATGCTTGCACACTCATCCAGTCTCTCTAGCTCTCTCTCTTTTACAAATTACTAAGGCACTGCCCAGTGGCACAGTGAATATATCATTAGCATAGTGATCTGTTGTCATGGAACTGCAGTGTTTAGGACATGTTATGATTTAAAAAGCAAATCCAGCACAAGTGGAATGAGACGGGTTTTAATGGAAGCGGCCAACAGGGAGAGCTCGTCTTACAAACATGATCAAAGATTTGCTCCATTAGCAGAGAGCAGTGTAGGCAAATGACTGGGGGCTAGCAATATGGCTTACGGCGGATGGTCAAGTGTGTTTTCTAGCCTTCACCATGCAGCCATTTCTGTTCTGGGGGAATAACTGGGGCAGTGCAGTGGTTCCACAGATAGAAATGAAATGAAATATAAAAATAGTGGGGAGAGAGAGAATATGCTAATTAAATTTGCTCACAGTTCTGAAGCTCCATCACGCTGCTGTAGTGCTTCAGTAGTAGTAGCGCAGAGGGACCCAGCTAAATAGACTAGATGAAGTACTAACTTGTTGTAGCAAACACATTTTGCCTGTTATTGCACAGGAAGGGTGACACACTACAGGTGAAGAGTTTAATTTAAAAAATCATCAATATTACCCTAAAGCTGCATCAGTGGATATGCAAATTGGTTTCCAAAACCATTGAAATGCTGTGCAAAATGCAAATATAAACAGAAAGCAGTGATGTGCATATCAGTCCTATATCAACCCAGAACCCTTAATTGAAAATGACAAATGACAATGTCAAATGTTTAAACTAGGGCTGTCAAATGATTAAAATATTTCATTGCGGTTAATCTCAGAATTCCATATAGTTAATTGCGATTAATCACATCTTTTTAAAATCTGTGTAAATCTTATAGAAAATAAGGATTTTTTAAGTGAAATGTTAGAATTAAAATGGTGAACACATTTTATGCTAAATGTACTTATGTTAAAAACTGCTGGGACAAGAGAAAACTGTAAGGGAGTTTTATTCACTCACATACTAGGCAGAAATACTGAACCTACAAAACACAAAACTGGATTTGTGATAGATTAGGGAGCTGTAGTCTCAAATATAAGACATGTAGTCACATACTACTGTGTCTCAGTTCAGACATGTGTAACAAAAGAAAATAAAAACTACATAAAACTTCAATTGTGCTGAAGTTGTATTCGGTCACAGCCTATAGGACTTCACAGTCCTGCGCAAACAAAAATAAATGACACAAAGCTGGACTTCATTAAAGACATGTAGTGTCATACCACAGTGCTACAGCTGTGAACAGCACGTTTACATACAGCCTAATAATCCGTTAATAATCCGACTAACAGCTCGATTGGAATAGAATATGTCCATGTAAACACCTCAATTGGAATAGTCTAGTCCAATTGAGGCCATTCGGAATACAACTTCTATCCGATTGAACGAGGTGGGTAAACCTCTACATAATCCGTTAAATAGAAGAATAATATCCGTGTAAACGCCTGAATCCAAATTACACTCCAGTCGGAACGTCTAAATACGTTCTGCGCATGTGCGGTGCGACGTAGCGAAAGGTTTACACCGTTCAACATGGCGGAGCTGAAGCTGGTCTGCAGATGAGACAAGGTTTATACTCTGAGCTGTAAAAGACGGCGGTGGGACGGACGTCCAGCTTATGTGTCTTCCTTTATAAGTGCATGTGAAGAAAGTTTTTCTGAGTTTGACGTCAGTTTAAAGCCATTAAAAACACAAACGCGCCAACTGGACCTCACGTGATGCTCGCTGTCATGGGAACGTTTACTCTACGCTGCTCCACGCATGCGCGTCATTTTGCACCGGATTACTTGTATCGAGCGTGTAAACGAAGATTTTCATCAGACAGTTGAACAGAGTGAGAATAAACTCCTCAGTCTGAGTCTGTAATCCGATTGTTTTCAGTCGGATTGGCAAAAATCTTTGCATGTAAACACAGAAACTCACTCCTCTACTCTTAATGAGAGACGCTGCGGCACACTCAAGTCTCAACATGAACTAGGATGACTCGCAGGGCCAATCGCGTTAATGCGTTATTATGGCGTATTATTGCATTTTTTATTGGTTTAAACATATTTGATTTTACATATATGCCCATTTTGACCTTGATGCCAGCAACATGTTTCAAAAAGTTGGGGCATGGGCAACAAAAACCTGGTAAAAGTTCTGTAATGCTAAAAAACTGGTGGAACATCTCACAACTAATTAGGTTAATTGGCAACAGTTCAGTAATGTAACTGGGTATAAAAAGGGCATCCTAGACAGCACAGTTAGCTTCGCTCTCTGGGTGGGTAGGATGCCCCCCCATCACTCATTGCGATGCTAGTCGGCGCTGTTGGCTGACGTAACAGATCTGGTGGTTGGCACTTTCCTCCAAGCACGTTCAGCTGTGCAATGACGTTGTGTGAGCAGCAGTTTGAAAAGATGCGGCAGCGCATCACAGCTTTCGAAGGAGGCCTGTGCTAGCCTTCACCTTCCTAGCATTGATATTATCATGTGATTGGGGAAGTCCTAACTAGCGGGTGGAATTGAAGATGACTAAATTGGAGAAAAGGATGGGGAGGGGAATATTGGGGAATTCAAGAATATTGTTTCTCAACATAAAATAAAATATGTTCCTGTCATTTTGTACCACAAAGTCTGGCATAAATCTCGATATGAGCAATAGATTAAGAAATTGATAACACTGCAGTCATAAGTTGTCGTAACAGATTTTTCTCATTAATATAACAGTGTCATGTTACCATTACTGGTTACTGTCATGATGGATTCCATGATGGCTACCTGGAGTATACTTAGCAAAACTTTGCATATGACATAATCTGTGATGACATCAAATGCTTTGACATCTCAAATAAATGGTAATAGTAGCCTTACACTGACATAATTCAGCAAATCCTGTCATAACTTGGGACAGCAAATAACATCTGCCCTGACATGTTTATAGCACAGTTACGTAACAGCATTTAAGTAAAGTGTTTCCAAGAAATCTTGTAATGTCCTTCAGCATAAAGAACAAACATGTACATTTTCCTGAATGCAGGTATTCTTGAAACTAAGAATTTCTTCTTCTGATGTAAATAAGATTTTAATTTAAAAAAAAAAAGTCAGTAATGGGCCTTAGACATGAATCACACAGTGAGATTTCCGGAAACATGCATTATATGTGAGAATGTTGTCCTTAGTACAAAGTTAAGAGACATATTTGGACATATTGTCCAAAAGAGAACAAGTGTCTCATAAATGGTAATTTTATACATATAAGGCAAAAACATTCCTAAATTCTCATGTTAAATGATGTAAAAAGGTTATATTCTAAGCAATTTTGGTGCATTTCTACTGATCCATACCTTGACATTTTCGCACAATATAAAGGGCAGATGTGTGTGTTTAAATGACTTAGAAAAAAGGGAAAAATAGAGAAACTTTTTTTGGAAGGGGACAATATTCTAGCAATATCCTACAAGAGACAAGCTTTACAAATGATATAAGATACAACATGGTTGTGCCAGCTGTGGGCACAGCTAAGCCTTTATTAAAGCAGCTAATTTTTGGAAAATGTAGTTAGATATGTATGAGTAGATATAGTTGGGTAAACACACTGAAATAAACATTAATACTGAATTTTGATGTTATTTAATTATTGTTATGTCTAGTGATGCAAGTATTAGTAAAACGCACATATGTGCATATTTTGATTGAAACCCACTACTTCTAAGCCTGCCTCTTAGTGTTCTTCAAGCGCTAATTAAGATGGAAAGACTTGAATAATGAAAAAGGGTCAATGGATTCACGCACAGCAAGACTATAAAGATGGGTGATCCAGTTAGATGATATTCTTCACTTAAAGAAATCACAAATATTAAAGAAACAAATTAAAATATTGTTTAAAAACCAAAAGTTTATTTTCACTTTAGTGGCACTGAATAACTTATGCCCAACTCTGCCACCCCCTCTACCACCACACAGCTCTCATTTGATTATGCAGAGAATACAGCTGCATTAGCTGTTATGGTATCAGAAGTGGGAAAAAAAAACTATCAAGAAGTCATCGCCAAGGTCACTCCAGAAGAAAAACTGAGGTTTGTCCACGCTCATATAACTGGGAGAATAGGAATGAAGTCTATGAATATTCTGACTGTGTCTTTCTCTCTGTCTTTGTCTCTTTCTCTCTCTTTTGTCGTCTCTCTGTATGCTCCACATAACCCCAGCCTGGAGCCGATGATAATGCTTGTCTGCTGAGGGGGAACAAATGATGATTTCCTTTTTTTCCCTGCAGGAGGACTGAAAATGAAGTGAGGACTATATGCAAAGGTAAAGAAAACCCACAATGTTTAATTTTTTCAAAAATAGAGATGAGTGAATACATATGTCTGAGCCCTGATGGACGTATGGAGGAATATATAGTTGTTGTCCAAAATAAAACAATGTTTCTACATCATTTGATTACAGCCCTCTATGTCGTGTAAAATTTTATAATGAATGGACTAATACAAAATCTCAAAAGTCACTATTTTATTTAAACCATGGCACATAACATTGACATAATCATGTCATAAGCATGTAATGACAGACATGGCCAATGATTTGCCAATAACAGTGTCTAATTATCATTATTAGACATTTTCATGACCAATGGTATAACGTTCGATATCATGACAGCTTGTAACATGCTAATTCTTGCTAAGCAGACTCCGGTTAGCCATCAGCACATCAAACATTATGATATATGTCATGAAAGCTGAAGGCAATTGTAACGTGTCACTGTTATTGCTGAACAGATCTGCCATCTTTTAATATTGACTTAAATTAAGTACACGTTTGCTGCCTCTTCTAAAGCAACTATTTTGGACATACATGTCTTTTCCAATCTTGGACTGTGATATAGACTACACAACTGTCATTTCATCTTTTCTTGATTTGAGATATTTCTTCACTCAAATAATGAAGTGCTCTGTCTATAAAAATCCACACTTCCCAGAATGGTTTCTACTCAGAATCTGAACTTGTTCCATGGATCACTTCACTCATCATTTTATTGACTCAGAAAAGCCAGTCTCTAATGCCTAACTACCTAATATAGAGGGAAGATTAAAGCAACACTTCATTTATTAATTATATTCAAGCAATTAATGTTGTTCTCAGTCTTTTTTGTTTTCGTTTCTACACTCCGTAAACACGATTAAAAATCCCTGTGAGTTTTGTCGCAAATGGGGGATTCTCCACAAGTGCTAGCAGCTAAGCATGACCTGTAATTAAGCTTGAAATTAAACTTCCAGCTTGGTGTGATTTGAATTCCTATAAGGACCATTACACAGACTGAATATCTCTGAAGTTTATGACACCGCGTCTGCAGCATCCTTGCCACTGAAGACTAGAGGCAACGTTCTCAAGGTCAACATGGCTAGAGAGGAACAAGATGTGATATAAAATGTGCAGATCAAGCTGGTGCCCTCAGGGGCCTGAATTCCTAAATTGAACTTGCTTATAAAGTGCTAAGTGCTAACCCTAGTCTGTGCTTCAACCTCTACATCCTCCTTCTGGTTGCTGCTGCTTCTTTCTAAACCCTACTGGCTCTCAGTTAACTGAGGTGCTCTGCACACTGCGGCACTGTTTACTTAACCCTTTAAAATCCTGAGGTTATTACATCCAGGCTTATTATGCAGCAACTAAACAGAGCACATGGCATTCTAGCTGAAATAAAGCCACCAGCTAATCCTTACCATTTAAGGGGTTAAAATGTCCATATGAATCAGATGTCTAATTGCCTTATACATAATATTAGCATTTGAATGGCTAAACAAAGTAATAAGACTGTCCAGATCAAAGAAGAGTAATGGCTTTATTACTCCACTGAATGCAGCCATGCTGCTGTTTACCTTATGCAAGTCAATCAAGTTCAGCCTTTATTGCCTCATGGATATGAAGCAATTCATTTTACTGTTTTGCAGTTGTGTCACTGGGACCATTCAGTGACTTTTATTGCTGCGTTTTGTCAACATCAAAACTACCATAAGAAGTGTGTTTTGCTCTGTTGTGTACAAAGAGATGGAGCTATTTGACTGGCACCTTATATTTTAGAGGACAGTCTGAAGAATCGGCATGATTTTCAGCAAACCAAGATTACTCTTTCAAACAAAAAACAATGTTGATGGCAAAAAAAAAACTCAATACTGTCCTCACTGCTACGTTTTGTAAGAATAGATTAGCTTTTTTGTCCAATAACAGTACAAATGTTTCCCACACATAGGCTATACATGCCTCCACCAACCTGTTCAAACTGGTGGGCAACACCAGTAATAAATAACAAGTGAAACTGTGCAACATAACAATTTAAGCTTCACAGATAGCAATGACTGTGTTTTTTTTTCCATTTTATTTAATGTGGCATGAATTTGGTGTCTTTGGCACTTTCATACACTTAAACTTGTTTTCTGCTTGGGACCACTTTGCTTTTGAAGTCAACAAAGGCCAAGAATGTGACCTTCAAAAAGGCATGCATTTTCTTTGATTAACCAGCGCAGGATTTAGTCCCCCACCTGTTTTCATGGGGACTATACTGTTTTGCCTGTGGCACTGGATACACCTCCTTAACATTTCATGAATTCTTGTAACCACAATGCTGCTCACTAAATATGCAGTTTCATTGTCAGTGATTTGTCTCTTTTTTCATATTAATTCATAATAACATAATGCTTGTCAAAAGTGTTAAACCAGGTAATAAAGGAATGGCTGTTATATGACAACATTGTAATTTAGTAAGGGGTATTTAAGAATGAATTCTGAGAGTGATTGAGAGCGATAACCACTTACCAATTAAAGTATTTTGACATGCAGGCTAAAAACCAATGAATCCGTCTTTCTAACATGACAATTGAGGGTGTCAGTGCTGAACAGTTGCTCAATTCATTTCCAGTAAGCATTCTAGCCAATCAGGATTATCTGTTGGTGAGCCAGATTTGGAGACAACTTTGAAAAAATCTTTTTCAATGTTATGGACACTATGCAATGGGTGTCCAGTCTTATCCACGGAGGGTTAGCGTGGCTGCAGGTTTTCATTCCTCTCAAGCAGAAGCCCACCTGGTTCCACTTGTTCATTCAGTTGGTCTCATTCAAACAATTGGTTGCGTCATTGTGAGAATGAAAAGCTGCAACCACACCAGCCCTTTATGGATAAGATTGGACACCCCTGACATACGCAGTGCATCAACAGCAATGTAAAATCAGGGGTCACTAGATGCCTGACAAGACTGGAATCTTAAGAGCAATCATCATAACAGTTTCCATTAAAAAAGCTCCCAGTCCAGGTCAAAGCTTAGCTATGCATGTGGGCCTGTTCCAGCCTTAGACTAACACAATTCAACTGGGATGAATGTCAGTGAGGATAAGGCGATACCTTATTGCAGATTTTGGTCAACTAGGATGTAATTCACCTTTGAGTAATACTATAAGCACATTATCCTAGAGCACAGGCCATGTGATGCACCATGAACATTTGTGACTAACTCTTTAACCTGACTTAGACACTTAACAGTTTGAGCTGATAAAGAACTTCAGTCTAACCACTCTGCATATATAAAACATAGATTTTTAACAAAGAAGCTCAGATTATCATGATTATATGCTTGACATATAGTATATGACAGATAAATCCATGTTTCACTCTATGGAGAACACTGGAAGTGAGCTTCCTCTTATCTCTTACCAGAATAGCTAAGGCCAGTGTCAGAGGGTGATGTCTCAAAGTAAACATATTACAGCACTTGCAGGTGACTTGAGGGCATTCTTGACATTCTGTCTGAAGGCTTCTGGAATACCAATCCTTCATGTGCAGTTTTGAAGGTGCAGGATCCTGACCGTACACTTCCTGACTGACATCTGACCAGTAGAAGCCTTGTCAGAACTGACACTCAGACTGAGAAATGGATCTACTTTATATGGGGGAAAAACAGACCATCGTTCACCTCTTCAGAACACTTCAAGAATGCCATTTCAAACATTAAGTGTCAGCTCTTGGGCTTTGGTCCCAAGAATGATATCTTCATGAAGTCATCACTCTGAAATTCAGATACAGCTGCAGTGTTTTTCTTCAGGGCTTCGCCATCAGCCATTTCTTCATGAAAGGAAAAGCACAACACAAACAGACTGCGTGATTAGTGAAGTCACAGTTTCTCCACCAGTCTCCTTTTTCTGACTCAGTTCCATATAAATGAAGATTCTAAAAATGGTTCTGTGGAGTGATGGCTCCATAAAGAAACTTGAATTTTTTTTTTTGTGAATGAGATGAATAAAATGATGAATTTGCTTTTAAAGTTTAAAAGCCTCCACATTATGTAATGGAATTATGCATTCAAGCAATGAACTATTGTAGAACCAAGTGTAGAATCTCAAAAATGAAGGTTCCTAAAAATGAAAGTTTCTAAATGGTTCTTAGATTGGGCATATGCTTCTAGGGAAAAATCTTTCATTGTTATGCAGAGGTTTTTTTTAGGGAACCAAAGGTGGTTTGTCCATAACATTGCTTCAAAGAAAACTTTTTGACACCTGATAGGTGAAAAGCAACTGAATGAAAGGGGATGCATCTGTAAGACTGAGAACTCTACTACAGGACATTGATAAACCCGTGCCATATATATATATATATATATATATATATATATATATATATATATATATATATATATATATATATATATATATATATATGTATATGTCCCTAGTGTTTACAGATATATTATACTTGGAAAAACATGTTATGGTTACAATTTATTTGTTTTAAAATAAAACAATGTTATTTTAACAAATACATATTCTTGAGCCACCAATTTAGCAATATTGTTTTTTAAACCAAATCCAAGCACCACAGAAGTGCTCATCCTCACAGCCAGTCAGTGCCACATTGTGAGGTAAAAAAAAGTTTTTTCCTGCAATTTTAACTGCAATAATCTATACACAATTATGAAATATATGAATTAAATGACAAAGAAAACTAATGCCGAATAAATATTATACAATGTATAATGAAAGTTGTTGTCCCCAGGGGTCGTGTCACTGGTGTTAACAAAAAACGTACTTTGACATAAAAATCACTCTGACGACACCAATTGACTTCCTTTTACCTATTTCCTGAGGATCTATGAAGAAAAGCATGGAAAGTCTATTGTGTCTTTCATCTATCAGAAATGTTCTCATTTGACTTTTTTTCTGATGATTTCACTTGAAGCTTTTAGTTGAAGTCACTGGTGTGACCTACTTTATTCTTAGGTAATTGTGAAACAATAGACACAGGATTAGATTACATATTTTAGTGGATATTCCATTATCGACAAGACACTCTGTAGTAGTCATTATGTAAAATGCATTTTTCGTTAAAAATGTCACTGGTGTTACTGTCTCTGGTGTTACCTTTCTTATGTGTAACATCAAAGAGGATTGGTAATGATAGCATGTTACAATACTGGACAAAATCTCTCATGACGACTCATGACAGCATGTGACTGCCCTGATATGTTCATGGTATGGTTATGTCAATGCTGTATCATGCTATGTCAGTGTTCTTTATAACAACATTGCCCCATAGCTAGTCTTCCATAATCTGCCACAGTGTATGAGAAATGCAAGACCATGCACCGCCCCACTAACAGAACACAGCACAACAGCCACTGAGATTCACTACAACACTCTGCCATCCATCACCAATGGATTGCTGGGACAGAACTGGTTATAAAAGCAGCTAAAACATAACAGTTCAGTCCCTTACTAGGATAATCAAGGAGGGAAGTACCATCATTTATAAAGGTAGCACCGCAGCCGACATAACGCCGAAGTGGGGAAAAAGGATGACACTGTTGGCTGGAGGAAACCATTTAGCGCATCTCACTTTAACTGTGCGGCTCGGGCTTATAAAAATGAGACTTTCATGGAAAATCTATACACCACAGAAGCAGGGAGGGAGTTACCGGCACTAATCATGAACTGCTCTCCACATCTTGGCTTTCTTCCCAAAGAATTGCTAATTGTCTAAACCAGGTCTTTGGCATAGTTAATGCACAGCTGCCATTTCTACCAACTGTTTCAAGCTGGGGGTGTTTCTGGAGCTTCAAAGGGCAAAAGCATGTCAGTTTGTGAGGTGAGTACATTTGAAGTGTTGAAA
The DNA here is from genome assembly GCF_015220715.1 of Pygocentrus nattereri. NCBI lineage: Eukaryota > Metazoa > Chordata > Actinopteri > Characiformes > Serrasalmidae > Pygocentrus > Pygocentrus nattereri. Next base: position 14,379,967 of record NC_051213.1, read on the forward strand.
TATTCAGCCTGTTCTCCTTAAACTTGTCAAGCTCGCAGACAGTGACTTGGCTATTAATACTTCATATTCCAGATGACTGCAGTCTTACAGAGGAACTGGCTGTTGAATAACAAGTAGGATTCCTTTTCAGACTTCCTGTGGAAAATGGGTATTTTTGTGCTCATAAAGACCTTCCGTATATTCATGTGACTGCTTTTGTTTTGGCTGAGATTCATGAACAGAAACCTCGAAGTTTCAGTGGGAAGATCTGAAGTTGACATAACTGAGGAAGTAGACACACTAGGACCTGATCTTCCCTGCGGTGGACTGATGACAAGAGAAGATGTTTGATGTTCTGTAAAATAATGACAAATGAGTATACCAACCTCTGACAAGTAACCCAAGTTGCTGTATATGAATTGCGTACTTTTCTATATACTCTAAAAAGTGACATAAAAGCAACTCCCTGAATAAAGCCGCTTATCCTTCTGGGTTGCAGGGGGAGCTGGAGCCTATCCCAGCAGTCAGTGGGTGGTGGCAGAAAACATCCTGGACAGGTCACCAGTCCATTGCAGGGCAAACAGACAGACATATACATTCACACCCACACTCACACCTAGGGGCAATTTAGCATGTCCAGTTGGCCTGACTGCATGTTTTTGGACTGTGGGAGGAAACCAGAGAACCTGGAGGAACCCCATGCAGACACGGGGAGAACATGCAAACTCCACACAGAGAGGACCTGGTCACCGGGCTGGATAATCGAACCCTTCTTGTTGTGAGGCGACAGTGCTGCCCACTGAGCATTTGCACAAAAATAGCCCAAATTATTATGGTAACAATTTACTTAAACCCTGCTACATAACACAATGCTGTTAACATGTCATTGAGGATGTTAAAATTTCTAGTCATGTACTAGTATTTGATAATTAGTATGTGATGTAAGCTGACATTATATCAACCATTACCTGTCACCTGTCATTATGTTTCCAGTAAAGTTAGAATGACACTATTATATATATAATATATTACTTAAGAAAACCTGTCATGACAGCATAGGACAGTATGGCATGGTTATGTTCATGTAACGTGCTACTGTTATTTGTTTAAAATCTATTTGCAAAGTATTTGAACAAGGTAATATAAGACATCAGCTTGTGCAGCAGATAAGATTAGTCAGATAAAACTTTTCTTTTTTTCTCTTTTTCCTCTTTAGATTGAAATCACAGCAAACTCAGTAGAATACCCTTTCTTGTTCTGAACTGTTTTTTTTTTTGTCATTTCAATTGATTTCAAGAAATGAAGGGCTCTTCTAGAGTGGAGTGTTTCCACTCCATAGATCACTAGTCTCTGATCTGTTCTCATCTAAAGGTCACTGTTTCAGATGATGAAGAAAATGGCCTGAACTGAAGAATAGAATCAAGACAATCTTAGAAGTGAACGGCCTTCTCAACTCATTATGTACACCAGACTTCTGCTCTGCACTAATTACAATCCAATTTTCCTTCTGAGATGAGGTTAGAAATTACACATAGAGGCACTGCATGGTTGGGCCTAATGTTAAAACCCTTAGTGTTGTCCTCAAAGATGTGATACTGAAACTTTACGGCTCTAGTTTGTCTGTGGTAAAAGAAGATGAAACTATTCACAAACACCCATAGGTTTACTCGGAGGTGCCTAATGGCACTGCAGTTCCCATCATAGAGTGGAGGGATTTGTAGATGCCTTATCTAGTCACAAGCATTTGAACAAGGTTTGCTCTTTTACCCCAAAACATATTTTGGAGTGTTTTGATTCTCTGTGGATAGTTTTTTCTTATCTAAAAAATAAATAAAAAGTTTGAGAGAGTAAACCTTATGTGATATTGGGTTTCACTTCTCATAAATCATTCCTGGATTTGAGACATAATCAATTTTTCATTAATAGTATTAGGTCAGGACTCTTCAAATGTATGATACAATAGTAAATGCACTTTTACATTGTGAGATTCCAGAAAACTTTGATTGCATTTGTCTTTTTATTATTGCTGCTGAAAAATCAGAAGGGAAACATTTGCCAACTTATTTTCATAATTTCCAACTCAGAGTGCGCGTATTGTTTTTTACAAGAATGAAATATGAAAGAGTCCTCAGCGTTTGAGGCTATTTTCAGCTTGGTTTCCTCATGCTCACTTGCGTGGCAATTTGTCACCTACCAAAGTTTTACCTCGGTTAATGTTCTCTATCACTGCTTTTTAGTGCATTGCATTAAACAAGAGCATTTCAGAAGCCTTCTGAGGATCTCTGAGACTAAATCAATTATCTGAATCCATAATTCCCAGCACACGCCTTGGTGACCCATTCCACTCTTCACATGCTGTGCTTGCAGCATATTTTAAGTAATTAAGGTGACTTCTTTGAATAGCTGAAGACTCATGTGGGCTGAGCAAGGAATTACTGGGCTTAAATAAACAAGCATAAAATGGTCACTATCTTTTCGGTACAAATCCCAAATTCTATCTATTATGCAGTTTTCTCAGGAGGCTTAGCCCCTTACATTTCTCCACATCTAAAACACCCTAAACACAGTCATGGATTTCCTGATTTCATCCAGACATCAGAAGGAATGGAAAAGAAGCAGAATAAGCCTAGTTCCCTGGTTCTCTGTTCTCTCCTTTTCCACCGACATTAAAAGTCCAGGGCCTCTCTGTGTGCTTAAGGCAATGATATCAATCAGATTCAGAGCCCTCTGCAGCCAGCTTCAGAGCAGCCATACAGCCATGAAGGGCTTATTTTTTTCCCCCTCTGCTCGTTCAGTATTACCCCAGCGTCGTTCTCATCTGATATGGGTTAGAGAAGGAATCTCCCAGTGGTAAATATGCCTTTCCTGGCCAGGAGCCGGAAGCCACAGATAGCAGTGTTCTCTTTGCCTGGTGAAATCAAACATACAGCAGGAGAGCCACACAAGTTCACCCTTTCTCAATAATCCAGCAAGGTCAGGTGTCACTCACACTGCCCACAGGAGAGAAGAGAAAGAGCGACAGAAATATTGACTAGAGAGGGCGTATATTTACACAGAGAAAGGATATACTGTATTCCGGAGGCCTGTAGGATGCCCTGATTTTGGAGTTACATTTTGGTTTGATTTTTGCAGTGACTCAGGTGTCTTTAAACACCTGTAAAGAAAGCCAACTTTCCAGCAAACTCTTGACTTTCAATTATTTTTAAGACAAATGAATTAATTTAAATGGAGCATGTTTCTCACAGCTGCTCCAGTTTAAAGGCCATGTATATGAGTCTCTCTCGCTAGGCCTTTTAGAACCCACTGTAAAAATGGCCCTTGGCTGATGGAGCTGCAGTGAGTGGATCCAGCAATATTGAACAAAATCTTACTGATGATGATAAATGATGATCTTTCCTGTAGGATCAGTCCTGTTCATGGTGCCAGGACCATGTTGAATATTAAGGCTTGGTGTGGGCTGGAGAAAATCACAAAAGCTTTATCATCGCATTGTAACTGAACACCTACACTGTTAGAAATAAAGATTCTGTGCGGGTACATTTTATTTATTTATTTTTTTTATCAGGGTACAAACAATGTAAATGTACTCTCAAATGTACAACAGTGGTTTTAAGGTTCAACTGTGTACCTTAAATAATTTTTTTACTAGGAGAAAAGAACATAATTTGTACGGAGCCCTTAATGGACCATGGTTTAAAAAATGTTAATGACATTGCGTTCCCTCGCAAATGTTTTGCATTTCCTTGCAAAAATTGCTCGTCACAGCAAGCAAATGTAGGACCTGAGGTGCTCAGCAAGATTGCGTACTTTAGAGCTTTGTTTTTAGCATGTTTAAAGTTAAAAGCTGTTTTCCTAGTTTCTCCAGTCTGTGCTGACTTTATTCAGCTATTGTTTTCTACAGTGTAGCTTTTACTGTACGAGGACCCCCGATCTCAGTTTCAGTTTGTGTCACTAACAGCATAATCATGTTTGATCTTGAGAAGCGACACTATGTATTTATATTTCAATCCAGGATCAACATCAAATTCAATGAGCTGCTTCATGTCTGACCTTAAGGAAAGCACAGATTATGCAAGTGAATGCAAAACGTTGCATCGTCATGCAAAACATTTGCGAGGGAACACAATGTCATTTTTTTTAACCATGGTCCCTTAGAGGCTCTGTATATTTGTACCTTTTCATAATCTAAAATTTTAAAACAGAAGAATAAAATAAAAATCCTTGAGACGAGACGGGGTGTGTGGACTATAATTTCAGTTTACAATTATGTTCCCGGGCTAAAATTACTGAGTGACAGTTTCGTACCTTTATTTCTGAGAGTGTAGGAAGAGCAGAGGATGTGCAGGACAATGAGGAAGGTTTCCACCGTGTTTTTTATACTAACTTATTGTCACTTGAAGTAAGATAAAGTAGGGTTTTTAGTAGAAACCCCAAAGATCTATTGTGCAGTCTTCTCAGGAGGCCTAGCCTCTACACTTCTCCTTCATCATTTTACGATTAGTTAAGCTAAGTAAGTAATTATTTCAACAAACTAAGTCAAAATCTTATGAAAATAAGTCATTATTGTGAGGTAAAATAGCAAACTTTCAACATGATAACTCTATTCCATCTGCCAGAATAAGAGGCTGGGGTTATTTTTTGTCCTTTAACATATGGAAATGGGCTTATGCACATCCTTTCTCTAAAATCTAAAATAGCCTTGATGTCATGAAGCAGCTTGTAACTTCTGATTTTGCAGTGATGCTAACCTAGATTAGTCACAGAAACTATCTTAAGTTTGTGAAAACAAACATGATTCAATCAAGAAGTAGAATTTTTAACTAGTTTTCTTCTACATTTTTACCATTTGATGTTGCCAAAGTATGTTGTAAGTTTATAATAAATATTTCTAACTTATAGCTTATTAAAATGATTGAATAGTTTTGGTTGAAATTACAGATTCTGCATTACAGATGCCCCATTTTATTATAATTTACATTATTTTGAATGTTTTTGCTGTGTGTGGCAATTTCTTTTTGACATATTTGAACGACGTGTCAAATGTTACTATAATTTTTTATATAACTACATAATTAATTAATTGTGTCACTATATACAGCAGCAAGAGGATGATAATTCAGAATCAAGCTTTAGAAGCCTAGAAGATCATTCTAAGCCTCAAAGGGTTCAAATGCGAAAGAAGGTAGTTTGTAATGAACTGTGTGCAATATGCAATACAAATAATCTATTATAGCACATGGTTTGAATACATGCTCAATTATTTACCTCCAAACAGTGATCCTTCTCCTCCTCCTTTTGACAACAATACACTACAAAGGTGGCAAAAAGCATTCTTGGAGGGACGCCAAAGGGATTCATTTTTGTAAATGCGATTACGCGTCTGAAAAACATTTTTAAACCTTTACCAATTACATTTTTTCCCTAGAACCATGTGTCCAAGCCAGGAGCCATTTAGGAAGCTTTATTTTTAAGTGTATAGAAACAGAGTTACATGTTATATACCACTGAGCCTATATTCCACAAAAACACACACAAAAAAATCTATCTTATAGCCTGCTGAGTAAGCTTGTGCACCTGGCAACGTTTTCCTAAGCACATCCTCCTTGCTGTCTTCCTCCAGTTATGGACTCTTGTGGCAGGAAAATGAAGCAATCATGTGGGAAAGCGCGCGTGTCTCTGCAGATCTCAGATTAGCGTGGAGTGTGGAGCTGTATTTATAAACAGAGACAAAAGCTGAGATTAATGAGTCATCACGGCACCCTGTGGCGAGGGAAGCGAGTCGTTAGCGCTGCTTCAGCGGCCTGCACCACAGGCCACCAAGCACTTCACACAGCCCCTTCAGCAGCGAGCGGACACGAAGCCCGACTCCGGCACGCCGCCTTGTACCGCTCACAACCTTTCACACACAGTCTGGCTCTGTTCTGCCATGCTTTGAAGGCCTCTCCTGGGTTCAGGGGAAGAGGTGAGAGGTTTGCTTGTGGGTAAAGTAAAAGTTTTGACCCAAGATTGCTGGGAAAGCCTGAAAAGCAACTTTTTAAACAGAGCTGTGGGTGGAAAGGGTATTTTGTTTGACGCGCACATTACAGAAAACCCTTGGGGTGAATGTGGAAGTGCAATCATTGCGGCGCCAAGCGTTTGCATTAGTGCAACATTCGAAGACTCCCAACAGGAAAAAAATACAAACTACTTTCAATCACAGAATTTACTGCCTCTAGATGAAAATGTCTAGGAATTTGAATACCAAACACACGCAAGGAAAGTTTATCCTTTGTGAGGAAGTAAAAACTCTGATACAAATTGTCTTAGACGCACGCAGCCCTGATTACTGTTAGTGCTATCTGATGAAAACTAGTGACACATCCTCCAATTGCTCAGATGATTAATAAGCTGCAGGAAAAAAGCACAATGCTTTATAGAGGCAAGTCATCAAAACATCAAAGCCTTAGCAATAATATAGAGGGGAACTCTGCTGGTTCATCACCTTGACAATACGCAGGTTTCTGGTCAGTGTACTAGATATTTTATTAGCCTTAGTAATCTTGCCAGTGATGTGACCAGGATTGTAGACATGAGCTGATATTAGAGCACACTAAGCTTTAAGCAGTAGTGAGTTTTAACTGAGTTTGAACACAAAAGACATATTACACCTGTCAAAGCAGCAATTCATTGACTTCCTGTTCATTGCAGAACACATTTTAAAGCCCTTTTATTCATTTTTAAGGCATTGATAAGCTACCATCTGCCTGCATGTCAGATTATTTAACTGCATATGCGCCACAGAGATCTTCAAATGCAGGATTACTCTCTGTTCCTAGAGCAAAAAAGGAAGGCGGCATTTAGTGTATAAGTTTCTAAACTGTGGAATTCCCTCACACAAATCCTACGACAAGCATCATCAGTTAAACATTGTATTATAGTTTTATATTGTCCTGTTTTGTACAGTTTTATTTTATTTTATTATATTGGTCACACTTTATTTGGTTGGTCTAGATGATGTACATCAGACTTTCTGGTGATACTCCGTTATCAACAGCATTAATGTTAGGGTTGGGTTTAGCAACAGGTGTAGGTTTTCAAGTTCGGTCGCATTTAATAGATGTTTAGTTGAATGTTACTTAAAGATATACTGAGCAAAGCATCTACAGGGGACCATTCAAATGAAGTGTTAAAAAGATTGATCTGTTCCAGTTGTTCTGAACTACAATTCGGACTAAGCAATCTAAAGAGAGAGAGAGAGAGAGAGATATTAACACACCTTGGGGTCTTCTATGAAAGAGTGCCCCTTTGACACTACTGTCCTTTCCTTACACTTTCATTTCTCCCTGCCTCTTTTCCCCTGACATCAGCATCTAACACCCATAACAATATGTAACTTGTCCACACAAATTAAATCATTATGCCCCCTCTAAGGCCCACCCACCCCACCAGTTGCTCTAAACTGTTCAGTATAGTAGATAACACAAGCAAAACAAGTTGGGGCTTGTGTAATTGTTTTCCTTAGCAAAAGGTAATGTTTATTTTCACAGCTGGTAAGGCGTTCGTGGCACATGCAACACAGGTCTACATGCTTATTATAGTTTTTCTTCTTTTCTTTATAGGGGGCACAATAATTTACATCCATGTGTGACCCCGAAAAAAAGAGAAGAAAAAACATTGTTTTGAATAGTTGTTTCACAGAAATGCTTTAATGTTCATCATAAGAGTTCATCATAAAAATTCAGTGTTTAAAACTAAACAAAGCAAAAGCAATGACAAAAAAATAGGTTTAAAACTTGGAACGTCCGAAGTTTGGATGGGACGTACAGAGCGAATATATAGTGTACTGTAATGTGAAGTAGGCCTGTCATTCTTTTTATTTTCTTCTTGATTGGACAGATTTATGGGTTCATTTATGGACCAGAGTCTTTTGTGATTGGTTCTCAGGCCGAGGGGCAGGGGAATATGCGCATGTGCGCAGGCGAGAGAGACTATAGAGGAGAGAGGGCTAACGGACGGCAGGAATACGGCAGAAAGTAAATAGTTTACTTCAAGGTTTTTGGAGTAAAATAGGCTTATTTCCCTCAGTGAGTGTGGCTGGACAACTGTTTATGCGGTGTAGGAACGTCCCTGTGTATTTTTAAAGTTAATGCCCTGTTTTTCAGTGTAAAGGTTAGCAAGCCTGCCGTACTTTTGAAATCAGGCTTCGTTTGTGCGTCGGGTTGTCTGAAACAGTCAGACGAGCTCAGAGTACAAGTACCGCTGTTCACTACCGGAGAGAGACCGTTGTCGTGCCGTAAGAGAGCGGAGTTTAGTCGGTGTGACTGAAACTGAGAGCTCAAGAAAGGCTTAACTAGGCGGGGCATGACGTCAGCCTGAGCTTTGGCGAGAGGAGGACCCAAACAGGAGTGAGACATCGCGTGGGGATTTGAGGTACTGTAGCGCCACCTGTTGGTTTTCTTTATTTATATTTAACTTCTTAGGAGGTGAAGTGGCTGGTGCAGTTAGAGTTTTTTATGACAGGGGTGTCAAACACTAAAAGGACCATATTAAATATGTATATACAGTATGTTACAATGAGGTGCACTACAATTCCCAGGATGCACAGCATTTATATATATATATATATAAATGGCCTGATTTCGCCCACAGGCCTTGTGTTTGACGCATGGGTTTTATGCCCACAGCATTCTCAAGCATTGAAATAGGCCTACAACAGGTTTAAGGACTAAACAGTTGGGGTTGATTGCCAGCATAAACTGAGCTTTGTTATTATCAAGTGCCCACAGATAACCGCATAATTAGTACAGCTCACACTACAAACAGAGCAACTCTTTGGTTTGTGTAGGAGCGATTCTTTGATTTGTTTTGGGACTTTTGATTATTTTGTCTGTGTTTGCACTGTGCATGTGTTTGGGAGTATTCTGAGTCCTGAACAGAAGGGCCTCTGTTTTACCGCTCAGTTCTTGACTGAATGTAGTCCAGCACACTGTGGATCCTTAGAGTTTACATAGACAGACTGGAGTAATCAACATATTGAGCTAAATATGTTGTTTTTCAAGGAACTATTAATAAATACATACGAACTGGGACATTTTAAAATGGTGTAAATGTGTGCAGTTCTAACTTATGCTGTAGTCTAATTGATATGTACTATTAATCTGTTGGGGACACATTCGCCAATCAATCACAAAAACAAAAAAAACAGGCACCACAGGCAGGTGTTATAGCAAATATGGTATATTTTACAAGCCCGGGTCCTGTCCTTGTTACCTGTGTGTAACTTTAAGCATTCACCTTAACGAGATAAAGGAACTACACGTTGGTATTGTCTGTCAGACAAGGTTAGAGAGCGCCCCCTATTTTATTGTTATTAGTTTAGAAAACAGGTTGTTCCTATCCACATTTAGCCCACAGTTTCTCATAGTTGACCCGAGATCATCTCATTACGAGATCACGTCTGGCCCCATGAGACTAGAGCCTCAGTATTCATTTTTTCCCATATTATTCCTTTTTTGTATAATGAAACTCTTTATATTTTTATTTTGATCCCCAATGCATTTTGACATTTTGACAAGACATGCAAAGCCAGAAAAATAAGAAAGGACATAACTTAATTTGTTGTACCTGCTTGACGTTCAAAATTGATTTTTCTCATGGCTAATTTATTCAGATCTACTTCATTATTTGAAGTGTCTTGTTTTAAAACTAGCAATCTTGGCTGTAGGCATGTACGAGAACAAAAAAAGATAGCGGGCTTGTCTGTTCAACTTTAATCCACTCTCTTTTCTTGAAACATAAGGTGTTTTGTGTTAAATTACAGTGTCCATTAAAGTTAACTTCCCTTTAATTCAGTCCTTTAATAGCTATTTGAAGGGCATGTTAAAGGATATGCACATATTTTGTGGCTTCTTTAATAGTTCAGCCTTTTTAATGTTAGGGGTGAGACAGCGTCATTGCGAATGATGGCTGCTATAAATCTGCTTCCGTTATTATGGCATGCACAAGGATATTTGAGGCTATGGAGCCAAGAAGCTAAATCAGCGCTCATGTTTTGTGCATACCAACAGTGATTGTATTACGGTAATGTGTAATCAATCCATATATATGCTGTGCAATCAACAACCTCCTTCACATAATGCCACAGTTTACACAGGAAGATGGAGTTCAATGATTCATTTGCATAATAGCCATTTGCCAGAGCTGCCACAATAACAGTGGCACAGAATTGGGGTACATTCGGATTCAGCGGCGCAGTCGCAAGAAACTGTAGGGTAATCAGGGCAAGAACCCATATTTACATGTATTCCTCAACTGTCATTGTTACTCATGCACAAATGTGTGTGGTGGCTGTATACTTTTACAATGCTGTCTGCACCTTTTATAGTAAAGCTAAATCACTCAATAACAGGAGATAAATGGCTCAGCTAACACGATTGGGCCATGCTATGCAGGCAGGCAGTCTGCTGTTACTGCTGCTCTTTCAGGCCTCAATGAACCAAATGCCCTTTTTCTCCTCGGTGCCTCTCTCGCTCTCTCTCTCTCCCGCTCTCACGCTCTCCTTCTCTCTCTTTCTCTCACTGATGTGCTTAATTGTGCTTTTAATCAGGCTCTTTATGAGGCTGCCGAGGTCAAAGTTGGTGTTTGCCTCTCTCTGCTATGATGGCTTCATCTAATGCATGTAAAGTAAGAGTGGGCGATGTTATAAGGCGTCCACAAAGCAGTAAACATCAAATAAATTAGTTAGGAAAAGTTCACTGAGTTACTAACTGGCAGTCACACAGCAGTGGCTTCATTACAACTTTCTAATTTAAACTATTCAGACTGTAGGTTAAATGGTGCGTGCTGATCAGCACCAGTGAGTAGCAACTTGTTATGTTTACTCTGTTACTTGTGAATGTTGATGGATGTTTTACTCGTTTAAATATGTCCGATCTTAATCCTTTAACTTATGCTCAGTAAATTTGTGAGGAAAGGCATCAGTATTTTTCATTTAAGTGCATTTCATTAAAATGAATAAAACAGTAGACATAAAATGCAGTTTCCACCTGTTTTGGAGCTCATTCAGCTCATCTCTCTTTTTTTTTTTTCCTTCTGTAATATTGATGGAATATATTTTTATGGAAATGTGTGTGATTTACAAAACTAGAAGCACTGGATTTTCATCTTCATAGGTGGGTGAGCAAGTCAACATTTATCCGTTTTTTATTGTGTTTAAATGATATTTTTTATTGTGGCAATTCATGAGTTTTTGATATAAAGAAAGGTGCGATTATGCTATTCATTTTATCTCGGCTCGGTTGTCTTTGTTGAGAAGTGTGAATTGTTTTCATGGCAGGGGGTCTCACTCTGTCCACTTTTTAGACATTGGACAGCGCGTCTCTTCCCAGCATGGTACATTTTCTAGCTAATGCACCATCCTTACTGCAAAACATTCAGTGGGCTGTGCTTTTGATGCTGTAGCAGCTCCTAGTGTGTAAACACCCTTGCAAGGAAAATCATTTATTTGATTATATTAATTAAAAATAATTCAAATTTAAAAAGAGTCAGTTTCCACTCTGCTGGCACAGTGGCCACTAAGAGGCTTGCAGCACCTGTACTGCTTCGCAGTTGCTTGTACCTCTCATTTTATTTTCTAACGAGTGGGGAAAAAGTGAGAAAACTTTGGTTCCTATGCTGGTAAATGCAGGATGTTCTCAGAAATTCAACTACAGTTTAGTGAATATGAGTTGTTTTCTGGCCTGGTACTTTTGTACTTCTGTTAAGTTGTTGTACAGGAAGTACTTTTAGTTTTATCTGACTTGTTATACTTGTGCATGTACATGAATACAGGCTACTTAATCATCTGTAAATACAAAAGGTAAAGAATGTTGGTCATATTTTGTACACTGTGTACCAGAGTTATTTTTTCAGTTTCTTTGCTTGCATGGTTTTACTTGTTACAAATAGCTGCAAAAACTGACATATGTACAAGACAGAAGTCGACCAATGACATTTTCTTCTTGTGATCATGCAGCATCCACAGGCTTTACGTTTTTTACTGAAAAAAAAAGCCCCAGTGGAAAAGGTGTCCTTTGAATCTCTTATTTAACCAACCATTTATTTTAATATTTTGGCCCATCATGAGTTCTCATTAATCTTTGTCAGTGTATGTTTGGGAGTAGGATGTGGAGGGGAGTCTTCTGGAGATGAGGTCTGGGCTCCCGGATGCCACGTTCGAAGTGCAAGGCTGTTGCTCATCTGTCTCATAGTCGTTCAGGCATGCCTAAAGCCTGTGCCGCAGTCCAGCTCCACTCCGCCACGGATGACATTTCAATTACACACAGCTCCCCGGGCTGCCTGACGACCAGCTAGCAACCGGTAAACCCACCCTTGCACGCACAGATACAAACTGGAGATGGCTTCAGCAAGGTCTGATTGCTGCTTCAACAAGGGTACTGTCAGCAAATGGTAAGGGTATATATGTGAATACAGCACTGCAATGTTCAGTAGAAAATCCTAAATACCAAGAGCTGAAGTTTATAATTTAGCCTGTACTTACATATATGAAATAAATATCGCTGTTGTGTGAAATAAATCTCTGACCTTTAATTCACCATGACATGTTCACACAATGTAAAAGGCAGCTAAAGCAAAAAAAGGCAATATATACAAAATATATATTTTCTAAGTAACCAAATGTATAAATAGACTCCTTCCAATTTATTAATTAATTAATCTAGTTAATTGAGATACACATCAAGCTAAGGCCATCATGCCAAATGGGAAGCATCGGCTAGAGGAGTTTAAAGTCCCCCAGCACTAGGCTGTGGAGCAGTGGAACTGTGTTCTTTGGAGTGGTGGAGCTCCATCCAATACCTTCGGGAGTCGGTGATCCACAACTAATTATCCAGCATTGCATTCAGTCACAACAGCATTACTGAGGTCATGTTGCATTCAGATCCTCATGGTAATGTTCCAAGATCTAGTTTAAAGCCTTCATAGAAGAGTAAAGGCTGTCATGACAGCAAAGGGGAACAAACTCTCTGTTTACAGTCTTGATTTCAGAAGAACATTGTAGACACAACTGATTCTGTGGAGATTTCTGTCATTCCTATTTTGTACATTATTGTTTATACCTTATAATGGTGGTGGTATGTTAGGGTGTTGTGCTGGTATGAGTGGATCAGGCACAGCAGTGGTGCTGGAGTTTTTAAACACTGTGCCCACTTACTGTCCACTGCTCTGGGCAAGTGTGCTCACTGCCCCTAGTGTGTGTGCTCACTAGTGGGTATGTGGTGTGTCACTGCATGGATGGGTTAAATGCAGAGGTGAAAGGGTCACTTAATCTATTTAATCAAATTTATATTTGTGTATGTGTTTGTATATATACATATATATATATATATATATATATATATATATATATATATATATATATATATATATATATATATATATATATATATATATATATATATATAATATTACACACACACGCACACACGAATTCACCAGCCACTTTATTAGTTGCTAGTAAAAGGTTGGAACTTTTTGCCTTCAGAACTGCCTTAATTCTTTGTGGCATACTTTCAACAAGGTGTTGGAAACGTTCCTCAGAGGTTTTGGTTGGTTATTTGAGTTACTGTTGCCTTTCTATCATCTTGAACCAGTCTGTCCATTCTCCTCTGACCTCACATCAAGGCATTTTTGTCCACACAGCTGCCGCTCACTGGATATTTTCTCTTTTTCTGACCATTCTCTGTAAACCCTAGAGATGGTTGCGCATGAAAATCCCAGTAGATCAGCGGTTTCTGAAATACTCAGACCAGCCCGTCTGGCACCAACAACCACGCCACGTTCAAAGTGACTTAAATCATCTTTCTTCCCCATTCTGATGCTCGGTCTGCACTTCGACCACCTCTACATGCCTAAATTAGCTATTTGTGTTAGCAAGCAATTGAACACTACCTAATAAAGTGGCTGATGAGTGTGTGTGTGTGTGTGTATGTGTGTGTGTGTGTGTACAAACACAGAATTAGGACACCCTATTTAATATTTACTTCTTTTTTTAGATATTCACATATGTTCACATAAATATTCAAAATGGACATAATAATATTTGATGTTCTTTCAATAGATATTGTTACTGCTTGTTATATTTGTTGTACTGCATTGGTTTGTTTTGAATTACTTGATATATTTATCAGCCTTTTTTTTTAAATGAACATTAAATTGAGAGGGTGCCATGTGAGTGGGGAATGGTGGGGGGCTGGATACTCCATTTTGCTACTTGTTTTTTGCTTACTGTATTTATTGTTATTTTGGTGCTTTATCCTGAAAATAAAAAAAAACATTTGATCAAAAAAACAAGTTCTATAGACAAAGGTGATGTAATTATATCACCTTTGCAAAAACAATGAAAATCGGACACCCTGTGCCCTAACAGCTAGTATTTCATTGGCTGAGACCTCAATTAGACATTTCCTATATTCCATGTCTCTGACATCGACTGGGAGAGAATTTTCCCACTCCTCCTTGCAGAATTCTTTCAGCTGTGTGATGTTTGAGGGGTTTCTTGCATGCACAGCTTTCAAATTTTCAAATCATCCCACAAAATCTTAATAGCATTTATATCACTTCATTTTTTTAATAATTTCTTGGTGGATTTACTGGAATGTTTTGGGTGATTGTCATATAGAATGGTCCACCAGTTTTTGGACAAATGGTCTTACATTTTACTCAAGGACCCCCCTTATACAATAAAGAATTCATAGTGAATTCTATGATGGAGAGCTTGCCAGGCCCTGCTGCAGCAAAGCAGCCCAAACCATGACATTTCAACCTTCATTCTTCACAGATGGCATGAGATTCTTGTGCTCAAATGCTGTATTTGATTTGCACCAATTATATCTTTTGTTACTTTACACATTTTTGATTCATCTGTCTAAAGCACATTATTCCAGAAGTCCTGGTCTTTTCTAGGTGTTTTCTGGTTTTCTAACTTTAGTCCTGCCTTGATGTCTTTTGTATTTTTTTTTACAGAAAGGGTTTCCTCCTTGCACACCTACCATGAAAATGAAATCTGTGCTGTGGGATGAGTTATGGGTCCCATGATGACATTATAGGATTGTTGAAGATGCATCATGCTTTCTGCTCTTGGCCTGAACTTGTTAGGATGGTGTAACCTGGCCATGTTGGCAGTTGTTTTAAAAGTTCTCCATATATTTTACAATATATATATATATATATATATATATATATATATATATATATATATATATATATATATATATATATATATATATATATATATGTAAAGTCTTCACCTTCATTAGTGGCTGTATAACATATGTGCCTAGAGAGTACAAGAGCAAGAAGCAAGAATACAACCTAGGTGGATGCTGTTAATGGATTGGTGGTATAAATCAATGCCTTAACCATGCAGACTTGGCTCTACATGGTACTAAAAGATTTTCAATAAGTGAAATCAAACAGTGGGATTTTTTTGTTTGCTTTTCATTATTCACTTGGGGTGAAATGTCATGCATGCAGGCACAGTGCATGAACAGGCATATTAGAATGTGCGGCTTTCTGGGACTTAATGTAATATCCTTGGTGACTTGTGAGGTATCTGGTCTTTCTACAATGTGATTATCATCGTCAATGACTGATAATTCTGTAGATGTTATTGGAAACCTTACACTTTTTTATTCCTATATACCATCATTATACGGCATCATACAGATTTACCTTTGATATGGTTTATTAAATAACTCTGTGAAATTCCAGGCATATTTAGGAGATTGGTTCTTGATAATGTACCTAGAATCTTCAATTAAGAACTGAACAAGAGTTTGCTAATGTTACAGGTTACCTCAAGGCTGTGTTGTGTTTACTTACTGTATTAACAATGTTTATGACAGTTTTAATACAGTTGCTCTTTAGAATTTGTCAATTGTTGTGTGGGGAAGGATGGATCATTGTTATTGGTTGCCCTCTCATTTACCCAAATATTTTATTAGTTCATAAAATAAAGGGTTTCTGTTGAAATATTCCCTTTGTTCATTTTGTTCAGGTTGCCAACATCAACCCCACAGCTAGTCAAAGTGGGGGAAAAGTATCTACATTAGCATGACATGAGGTGAGTCTTTGATCGTGGGATTTTGGATTATCTAGGATTACAATACAAAGAGAGAACCTGAAGGCTTGAACCATTCAAATGTGACAGCTGACAAAACAGATAAAAGTGGGTCAGTTAGCCAAAATAAGGCAGCAAGCACTTTCGAAATGATCACATGAGTCGGGATGATAGCTGCGAGACTGATGCCTATGAAAAAGATCTGACATTGCAGGGAGTTTCCTCATCTTTCATGAATAACCAGAGCTCTGCTTCACCAGCACTTTAAAACTATTGGCTTTGATGGGCTCTGGCTGCTCTCTGTGTAAATAATTCTAATTGATGGCAAACCCTGTGAAGAGTCTGATGATCTGGCTCTTTATTTCACTTATTGCTCTGATAGACTTCTTGCTGAGCTGGTAAATACCCACTGAGATCAAAGTGCCACAGGAAAAAATAAAATGAAATAAGACCCATGAACATATGGTGGATGCTCAATAGTAAATGGCGAAGATTATGCAAATAGGAAGACCCTACATAGATGCCCTCTGGGATAGCAGCGTGAAAGTGCCTGAACTATTTTTATTGATTAGTCTTTAAAATGCGGAGGCCGAGATCTACTTAATCCTTTCAGTAATTAGTGTGTGGAGTACTGGGAGCTTTTTGTTCCATGAAGCAAATTCTCAGCAGCCCACAGACTGGTCACCCATCCTGGACATAGTCCGGTTGTGTGAATTGAGTATGGAGACTGCACCTATGCACTCTTCACCTCAAAGTTCACAGCAGATGGAAAGCACACAACAAGCTTCTGGAGAACTCATTTCAGCCAGGGAATCTGCAGGGATCCACAAGTTAATCAGAGACTTCAGCCAAAAGCTAGAATTTTGGATTTGTTTCAGCAGTGTAAACTGCTAGACAACAAAGTGGTAAACAATTAGTAGAAGGCACAAGCCCAAAGTGCCTCAGAGCTCATGTACTGTGCAGTTTTCAAAGGACAGTCACCAATTTTTGCTTTTCTTTTTTCCCCTTTTATTTTTTGCATTGTGCATTTACTTGATATTTCATTTTCCTAATTGTTGTACATTACATACACATATACTGCTGAATGAAGCTGCAGCTTCTAAGACAAAATGTCATATTAAATGTTATTGATTTTGAAATTGTGTGAAAATCAACATAGAAATGAAGGTCTGTAAAAAGCCTGAGGCTGTTATGATGCTTATCTGAACAAGTGCAAATGTTTGGGCGCCCCTGGTCAAAGAATGTGTGAAAATGTGTAACACGTTATAACAGCAGGTCCTAATAAACAACAACTTAATATTCATTTTTAATGACTTTTAATAATCCTATAAGAATACATGGTGCTAGTTGAATTATTAACAGTTTACAGAGTGACAAATATAATGATTAAATATAATGATTACTAATTATTTTGCATTGTAGAAATCTAATTAGTATTTAGTTTGGAATGTTATTTAGTATTCATATCTCAAAAATTATGTAACCAAATATTAAGCATTTATTTGCATATGAATGCTTTATAATAGTATAAATTATCAGTGTATTATGACACATATAATACATTTATGAAAACATCTGCAGTGTATTCATTATTTGTATGTCACTAAGTGAATGGTTAATAATTCAAATGATGGCAGTTATGAATGCAGAATTAATGATTATTTAATTTAAGTATCTTACACAAACTCTTAGATATGGGGGCCTGTTATTATAATGTGTCACTATAATATGTTAACACATGCTCTACAGGAAACACACCTATGCAAATTCTAATGCACAGGTTGTATTAATTTGCTGAATATAACTTTTTTCTGTTTTCCCTGATATTTTAAACTCAAATGCAAATCTATAGAAACACTAAAATGTACAGGAATGTGACCCATTAAACATTTGTTTCCTGGAAAGAATATGTTCAAATGTTTGCAGTATGGAAATCAACAAAAATCTAATTTCACCAGGGCACTAAAACATTTGCACAACTGTAAACGTGTGTGAAATGCTGCATCAGGCCCATCAGAAGAATGTTAAGATTTACGAGTACATCATGCTGATGAGCAATTTTTACTAGCTTCCGTGTTAAACAATGATCGTGATAACCAAAGCTCACCTTACTGTAGTAAAGTGTTTCTGGTAAATTGAGCTTTGGCTGACAGAGATCTGCATTGATTGCCTGAGGGAATGCTAGCAGATGTCTGTGCTTCCTCTCTGAGCCAACACAGTAAAAATGCATGTAGCATATGAAATACCAAAGTGCCTGCTCGTCCCAGTGGGCTACTGCTTGTCCCTCTAGACTCACAGGGAGCATCAGGCAGCTAACCTCTCAGTCCAGCTAGCTGCCTCTGTTTTTCCCCATTCGCCACTGCGGATTATAAGGCACTCACACTGCTGTCATGATCTTACACAAACAACATTTGTCAGCTCATTTATCTGAGTTCCCGCAGCTTGTCCACTCTGTCGCAGGGACTATTTCTGGATCCTAGCCTAAAGGCAAAATATGTGTGTCACATCTTAAAAATGCCCCCACCGTCCCCTTTGGTATTCACGCATTTTCTTCAAATGTCATTAGCAATAATTACTGTTTGATGGCAAAGGCATTATAGCTGTGTTTACTGCACTTATGGAGCAGTTTAAGTAGATATGTTTCTCTTCAAAATCCTGAAAGCATCCACTGTCATTATTCTTCTGCCTTTGTTTGCTTTTGCACCTTTCACAGGGACATTGGGCAATAATAATGCCCAAATCATGTGATCACAAGTTAACACTCATAGTTATGATCATTTCTACGACAAAGGCCTTGGTCAAGATAAAATTCATTTTCAGTTCACTTCAGCAGCATGAGACATAAATCAAAATCAATATCTATACGTGTAGAGAATGGTAACCTACAGCATCTGTGAATTCAGTAGAGCAGCACTGGACTGTACTTTAGTAATTCATTCATTATTGCTAAAAGCACACTTTCACATTTGAGTGATTTTTCCATCCGGTTACTGGGAAAAGATCTAATCTCATTGGTTTAAGGTGGAAAACGTGGTAATGAGCATGGATTAATGTAACCGATGAGATTTTCTAAACTTGGCTTCATTCAGTAATTCTCACTGTCGTAGAAAATATTCAAACATGTTTTGAAACCTGTTAGGTGATAATCAAGGATATATTCAATAATTCTTTACAAGTTGGTAATCAATTAAATATACTTACATGAATCTTTAAAACCACTTGTTTTGTCTTTAGAGCACGTAAAGCACAGAGTTGGGGCAGGTCCATTGTCTGCAGCATAATAAGGGGGTGTCCAGAGGACAGTTTTCATTTAGATGCAAAGTGTGCTTCATGTAGTATGATGCACTTCTTTGGTGAAGGGTTAACACAATAAATTGACAAGTAGGTAAGCAAGAGATCTAAGAGAACGTGAAAAAATTAGATAATTGATAAATATTTATAAACTGAGATCCATTAATTCATTCATTCATTCTTCTTAGATCCAACTAGTTGCCCTTGATGATGAAAAACTGAGATATATAATTATAAACATGGATGGATGGATGGATGGATGGATGGATGGATAATTATAAACCTGTTTTCACATTCAGACTGTAGTAATCATTGTTTGAGTGTTTTACAGTTCCAGCTGTAGAAAAACAGTCAAAACTAGCTTTTTCTCTGTGTTGGTGACAAGGGAGAAAGCATCCTCAATAATGATTGCTCAGCTATGATGACACATGGTGCTCTTTCCTGGATGCTCAGCAGAAAAGTTCACAATTTTTCAACTTAAACAAACAGTTTAGAAATGTGGGGCACGTTGCATGGTGTGCGTTGCTCCATAGTCAACAATAAAAAGAAGTGCACTTGAGAGAGCTTGAAAAGGCATCATTGAATGCCCTCTAATACAGCAGAGCACAGTTTCCCAGCCCTGGCTCTGGAGACCCATTGTCCTGCACATTTCAGTGCTTTCCCTGATTTACCACACATGGAGAAAAAAGGCACTAAACTGTCACTGTGGTGGTACCCCTCTTGACACTGAGGTGGTACTCTCAAGGGCAGTACTTGAGTACTTTTACTTGGGGAACAGAACTGTACCAGATTCTAACAGTTGTATTTTTGAAATTGCATTGACTATCACTTGTGTCAAGCTGCAGTCCTGGCGGGCCAAAACACTGAGCAAGCTACCTCATTAAATTGATATTTAATTTATCTCATTAGCTAATTAGCTAGGCCTTCATGAACTGAATTCAGAGCATTAAGTGAGGGTAATGCTAAACACTGCAGCACTTTGGCCCGGAAAGCCCCCAGTTTGACAAGCCTGGATTGTATACACCTTGTCTTAACTTCAGCTATTTATTTTATTGTTCTCTTTTAAAGCAGTCCATGACAATTAGACAAATATGTTTGATATAAATACATGTTTAATATATAATGGCCATAATTATTTATAATAAAAATATACTAGTAATAAAACAGAGCAAACATATAAAAATGCATATTTAAAAACTAGTGCACCACGTATTCCCCTAGCTTGAACGAGTATTGTGTCACTGAATTAGACCCATGTAGTATTCAATCATATGTATATATCATTCTAAATGAACCTGTTTTACTATAAAAACAGATAAGTAGACACCCTTTTACCATAGAAGACGTCCCCATAAAAAGAAGTTAGATATAGCCACCTGGTCTCACCTCAGTTCATTGATCAGCTTTCTTATCTGCTGAGGTTAAAGTGAATATACTATGATCTCTTTTCAGACATTTTTCGAGGAGCCATGAGGAGAGTGAGATGTTTTCCCCTGATACTTCATTAAAACCTAAAATAAATTCCTACTGCAAACCTCTGAACCAAACTTATCAAAGTGTAGCTTAGGTTGTCAGCTTTACAAGGAATCTTTCAGGTGTGCAATTTAGCTGTAAAATTGGTGATTGGTCAGCTCAGATCCAGTGGTTTCAGTTATAGAAATTATTATTACTAATAACTACTGGGTCAGGTTGTTCTGCACGGCAGATCTATTGCAGTTTTGTCTATCTCAGGCTCAAACCCAAACCTGTATTATTTGGGTCTACTGTCATTCCAGCAGTGACTAAGGATATATCGTCTTCATCAAATTCAAAAATGACTGAGAATCTGAAGAACTGGCACTGGCCATTTGGATATCCAAGTCAGTAACACTGTTGTCCACCAGTAACATCAATAATAATATGAAATCATCAGGGAAGTCCATTAGCTGTTACTTAGGCTTTAAAGGGTTGTTAATGAGCTGAGTTGGATCAGGGCTCAGCAAACACTCACATGTGCAGGGCAGTTGATCAAGGTTATGAAACACTGCAGTAGAGAGGGGACAGCATAGCACTGAGGTTGAGAAAGACCCAAATAATCCTAATACTCTGCTGTCCTCTGACAGACTCCAGTGTTGTTAAACACTGGACGTTAGAGGAAATTGAGGGAATTAACTCTCATGTCTATGTTCCCATTAAAAATCCATTGTCATTTACCAGAACAGGTTTTAATCGCATAAAATCTACTCCTGGATGAGAGTTCTGAAATGAGGCATTCTGTTTGAGATGGAAAAACCTTTGAACAAATTAAAGTATTTCCCTTAACACTGCAGTGCTTTGGGGGCTCTCCACTCCCGTAAAGTGCCTTGGCCTTAGCTTTTCCTTGGCATTAAAGTTATTTATTTATTTATTTATTTATTTATTTATTTTTTATCTAAAGGGAATACACGTTCTCTGTATTTGATTAACAGCCTATAAAAATGCCATATACAGAGAGGTCATAAACACAGGCAAGCTAAAGTCCTCCAAAGTGACTTGTTACTGTTTTCGCCAAATGCTGCGAAGTTACTGACCTTATCCACTAGAAGATCAAAGTGTTAAAAGCTAATTGAAATGGAGCAATGAGATGAGGGTAGCTGACAGAAAGGCTGTGAATGGAAATGACGTAAACTGGGATTTAAAAGCTTGCTGTTTGATTGGCAGGATGATGTGGGGATTATCTGAAAAGGCTCTTTACAAATGTTCATCTTGCACTTCACCTAGTTACCAGCAATTGGATTTGCATTAGCAAACACCTGTAATATAAGCCATGTGGTAAGATATACGTTCCACAGAGCTCTTGTATAGAGGGGAAAAAATATCAGAGGAAGCTTGAAATCGCAACATGACTAATCACATTAGTAATACAGCACATGCAAAAGATATACAGACATATGCAAAAGTTTGGGCACCCCAGGTTGGTTTAAATGTGCCTTTGCAAAAGTTTGTGCAAATTTTAATTTTCATGTTTATTTTTCCCCCCCAAAACATTAAAGCTGCACAATGTAAGAACATGTAAGTACCATTACTTAGTCAGGAGGAAAACCCGAGTCACCCTGTAAAGCCAGAAATGATTGTTTTTCAGACCATGTCTTACATGTTTATGTACGCCACATGCACAAGCTTAAAAAAGGTCTGCTTCAATATTTAGGTCTCCAATGCAAAATCAACATTGATTTTGATACACTGATACATTGATACACTGAAGAAGATATGATGACAACAGTTCATTCCATTCCATGGTGTAGCTTTAAACTCAGCAAATAAATATATTTTGCTTTGTGCACTGGGGCAACAGTTATGCTGGAACAGATAAGGACTTTCCCAAAACTGTTCCCACAAAGTTGGAAACAGAATTGTCCAAAATGTCTTGGCCTGCTGAAGCATTAAGATTTACCTTCATTGGAACTAAGGGGCCTAGACCAACCCCTGAAAAACAAGCCCATACCATAAACCTCCCTCCACCAAACTTTACAGTTGGCACAACACAGTCAGGCAGTTAATGTTTGTCTGGCATTCGCCAGTTCCAGATTTGTCCATCAGACTGACAGATAGAGAAATGTGATTCATCACTCCACAGATGTGTTTCCACTGCTCCAGAGTCCAGTGGCAGCCTGCTTTACACCACTCCGTCCAACGCTTGCCATTGTGCATTTTGAAATTCGGCTTGTGTGTAGCTGCTCAGCCATGGGAACCCGTTTACTGAGTGATTTAACAGAGGATAGGCACTGTGGAGTTTAGCACTCTGCTCTCCACTCTGTGAGTTTGCATGGTCTACCACTTTGTGGCTGAGCTGTAGTCACTTCGAATTGTTTCCATTTAATGATAATAGTACTTAAAGTTGTGAACATTTTTTTCATTTTCAATACTAAGCAGAAACAAAATGTGCAATGTCAACACAGATACAAATAAATGCTTTCCCCCCTCAACCCCCACCGTCCCATAATATTACTTAAAGTAATGGGTGGGTGGGTTGTGTATGCCAGTGGATCTTTGTTTCCAGTGTAAGACCAAATGCATTCCTGTTCTTTATCATTCATAGAGTGAAGTACCTCTCTTGTGAAATGTGCTTGAGGGCTTTATGGTGCATGTTTCCATCTGTAGGAAAGATATCCTCCTGATTCATACTTACAGCAATCTGGATAATGTCAAAGGATCAATGCAGAGAACTGAATGATACATGAAATGCATTCTAATGGCTGCCTGGGCTTTGAGTAGAAACACTCAAATTACAATTATGCATCTCAAAGATCCTACCTACTCTTTCTAAAAGCATCTTTTTCCTGTTCCCATTTGATTCCTTCTAAAAGCATCTGCCTATTCTATTCCCAATCTGCAGATGCAGGTGAAACCAGTCCAAGATTTTACCCATCCGAAACTGAATGCCTAATTTCTGTACTCTCATTCAGGGGCTTGGGGATGTGATTTAACAACCAAAAAATGTTCTCTTAAATGGGAGTAGATTTTTAATGGGCACAAAAACATATGTTGCTTTCCCCAATTGTCTCTCATTAAATGGAAGTCCAGCCTTTAATAACATCAGAGCCAAAGGGACAGCATACAGTGTTACTTTGTCCAATATATTACGGACAGCATCCAGTAATGTACTGTTCTGTCACAGCTGTGCTTTTCTTCTTTGTGTTGCAAACTATCAAGTAGCAAGACAAAAATATTACAAATACACAAAAATGTTACTGCAATCAAAATTGGTCCAGAGTACATATAGTCAAGGAAGCTACACACTTCCTTTAAACAAGCTATTCATTATGCTCCAACCCACACTGACTATAAACCACAGTCTTTAAAACGTCCTCTCTCTCAAGCTGGTAATATTAGTCATCTAGCACTGTGCCACTGAAATGGAAAATAAGCTTCCTCTTGGCGTACTGGACAGATTGGAGGCACCCTTGACAGGACAAAATAATAGCATTGATAGGCACTCAGAAAAATGGGGAGAGCTTGCCTGAGGTTTGAACGGCAAGTAATACTCAGGGTCCATCCACAGTACTGGCATCCACACTCCACAGTAGAAACAGACGTGCATTTCCTCTAAATATTCACAGACCTAATTTCTATACTACTGAAATGTTATAACAAAAGATCTGGCCATGCATGGAATGCAATAAAAATTGCCTGTTTTTTCTCTTTTTTTTTCTTTTTCCCAAAAGCTGTTTTCATTCTGAATTATTTATGAATCACTGACCGTCCTATACTCTTTCTTCCTATGGCCCACAGGAATACTGACCTTGACATTACAGCACTCAGACGATGAATTGTGAATGTGCTAGGGATGCATAGAACGCGATCAAGAAATAAAATCACTCTTCTTGGAAAAAAACAAAGAAAGAAACAGAAAAAAACCTTGGCTGTACTTTTTGCCAGGGCTGTGAAATGGATGGTAATCATTACAAATATATTTGGGTTGCGATTTATCAAGTGAGTTCAGGAATATGTAGAACAGCTATGATAACACTGAATAAATAGGCCATTTATATTCTAAATTGAATATGCAGCCCATAATCTGAAGTGTGGTAATATTTTCTCGAGTAGCAATTTATTTCCTAAACCAAGCATTCTAAAACAGCGGATCTGCAGGAGTC